>NC_058384.1:24958248-25264451 GCF_018350175.1 Felis catus | reverse complement strand
CTCTCAAAAATAAATAAATGTTAAAAAAATTTTTTTTAAATCTCTTTCCCACTAGCCAAAGTGCAAGCAAGTCTGCTAGATTTATTTATCATCTGCAGTAATGTTGCAGTTGAAGCTCACAGTGGATGATGTAGGAAATTGCAACTTCTCAGTAAAGTAGAGTGAGTTCTCTTCTGCCATATCTGGATTTCTCCCCAAACAGGGAAAGAACCAGCCTCTGGTTGAATTATTGTGAGATATGCCTCTATTCTTATAACTTCCCTCTTTAAGCAAATGTTGTTTACCTCGTTGTTGTAGAATTTTCTCAGTTAAAACTTGATGATTCTGATCCTAATGCAGATTCCTTGTTGTTCCCTGACCACATTTAACCCTTGTGGGGAAGGAGCATAAAAGTCTTCTTGATGGGCTTCTGGCTTTTATGAGAGTATTTCATGATCTTCTCTTAATACCTGGGAGGGTTTGCACCAGTTTTTTAATAGTATTTTAGTATGTTATGAAAGTGATCATCTTATTTTGGCCTTTCTCCAGAAAGGAAGATAAAACTTTGAATGGAACAAGCTGCAATGACATTGCCGTAACAATCTCAGGGATGGTAAAAGTGATCAAGAATTTTCAGCTGCTGAGAGGGATGGTTGCATTTCATTAGATGGTTCTTTTTTTTGTTTTTTTTTTTAGCAGGGAAAGCCAGCGTTTTATATGCTTGTTCACACCACGGCTTTTCCTGCTCTTCTTTCAGATGTCTTGATTAATTTCCTAAAGGAGGTGGCTGCTGCGGCCCCAGCATTGCCATTTTATTACTATCACATTCCTGCCTTGACAGGGGTAAAGAGTAAGTGTGGCTTCTTTCAATGTTTCTGTCCCTCCATCCCATATCTTACCCTGTTTCACTAAGAAAACTCCCACTCCATCCCACTCCACCCCACATCATCAAAGCATAATATTGTTGACCAGACAGTTCCAGTTGATCCACAATAAGTCAGTGTTATCCATCGTTGACACTTCCTTATAATGGAAGTTTTTAAGTGTGAAAGACGAGCTGACACGTAGGCACTTCTAGCAGATATGTTGTGTCTATCGCACACACCCCTGCTTCTTATATGAGAAGACACAAGCCTGTAAGACCCTCAAGGAGAAAGACTGTGTCCACCATGTCCTCTACTGTATTCTCAGTGCGGTAGGTACTGAGGTACCCTGAGCCCTCCTCACTTCTCTCCTGGCTTTTCTTTTATCGTTACTATGCTTCTCCAACAAGGAGATTGTTACAATTAGATGACATTTCTTAGGGGCTTATTTTTTAGATTTCATTCCTTTCTGCTTCCTTAAAAGAAAAAAGTAGAAGTTGCACCTTGGAAACATGCACGTGTTGTCTTCAAAGAACAGAAGGTTTGGGGCTGTAATTTGACAAGTGTACAGGAACTACTAGGTGAGGGTGCGTGACGTCCAGCTGAGAACAGGTTCTGGCGCTCTGTGCAGATGCAGGGGGACCTACAAGACGCGGTTTGGCATCTTCTGGAGTGTACAGATTAGTGAGGCATTGACTGTTTTGAGCAGTTCGTGCTGAGGAATTGCTGGACGGGATTCAGGAGAAGATCCCCACCTTCCAAGGGCTGAAGTTCAGTGACACAGATCTCTTAGACTTTGGGCAATGTGTTGATCAGAACCGCGAGCGGCAGTTTGCTTTCCTTTTTGGGGTGGATGAGGTAAGTCGCTCACTTGTCAGGTTAGTTGCCCTCTGGAACCATTTATAAAGCTATAGAGCAGCAGCCTCTTGCTTTCTCTTGTTCATAAAAGCGAATACTCTGTGTCTGTTTTTGACTAGCAACTACTGAGTGCCCTGGTGATGGGAGCAACGGGAGCGGTGGGCAGGTAAGCATGACGCATTTTTCCCAACAGTTATAAATGTCAAGTCCCCCAGGGAGAGGTAGTCACCACCTAATTGGTTATACTTCTTGCACAGACACCGTTTTTAATACAAATTGCCTTTCTTTCCCCCAGTCTTTCAGTACAAAGGAATTAAGTAGGGCATAGCAGTTTGTTAGCAACCCAATCATTGTCCCTACAAGCCTCTGCTGCAATCAGAGGTGAGGCACCAGAGCCAAGAGCATGCACAGAACCCGTCAGAAATTATTTAGTTACTAGTAACAGAAACCCATTCAAAGGAGCTAATGTAGACAAAGATAAGGTATAAACTACTGGAAAATTACATAAAACTCAAGAGGAGGAAGGGCAGCCAGGCCTCAGAGAAGATGAGAACCCAGAACTGCAAATCTCTCAGCAGCCACAGCAGAGCACTCCTGTCTGTGGCCCTCTGGAGACTCTTGCCCCTGTGTCTCTCTGCGCACCCCTCTATTTCCCCTCTGGCTCTCCACGTGGGCTTGCTGTGCGTCAGCGTGTGCACATGGCCAGTCGTGGCTGCCCAAGCATGGCACCTCAGGGTGTCACCAGATCGCACCTCCTGTTCAGTTTGCCTGAAGTCCAGTCACCTGCAGCCAAGAAAGTAGAATTATGAGGCCTGATGCCTACTTAGACAGGCTAGGGAAGGCAGGAAATTCGATTAGCATGTCCACTGCACATGGTAACCTAATTTATTAGAAAAGTGCCTACAAGGGATTGATTGAAATAATTTGTATTCACCGAAAGTACATTTCCTCCCTATAGGAAAAGTATAGGGAGAAGCAAAGTAATATTGATAACATGTCTTGGTGAGTGCAGCTTTGATGAAGAATAATTAAGTTGGGAGCTCCTGGGTGGCTCAGTCGTTTAAGCGTCCGACTCTTGATTTCAGCTCAGGTCATGATCTCATGGTTTCATGAGTTTGAGCCCCATGACAGGCTCTGTGCTGTCAGTGCAGATCCTGCTTAGGATTCTCTGTCTCCCTCTCTCTCTGCCCCTACCCCACTCGCGATGTCTGTGTCTGTCTCTCAAATAAATAAATAAATAAATAAATAAATAAATAAATAAATAACTTAAAAATTTATTTAAAAGAAAAGAATAATTAAGTTGGATAATTTAATGGCTTATTCACCAAGTCAGGATGGCCAGAAATATCCATTGTCACTACAGGGACATTTCTGCCAAGGAGACCTGAATGCCTGGATATGCTGGCTGTGAAATTCTTACTTTTTTCCCCTGTAAATTCTTACTTTTTTGACTTTTGTTTTTTTGGGCCCCCATTTGGCATTTTTAACTCTGTCAACATAATCTGGAGGCAAAGTACATTTGGTTAGACTTTATTTCTTCTTCACTATAATCACATTCTCTCTAACCAAATATGCCTAAGACCCCTGGGATTTGAATTTTAGTATTCTGAAACTCCCCTGACGTTCACGTACATATCGTGACCTACAAGTATTCCACATCTATAAGTGACTTATCTCAGCTATTATGTTTTATTTTTCCTTACTTTATGACCAGAAGGTAATGTGGAACTTCACATTCTTGGAATCCCTTGCTGCTCACTCCAGGGTCTACATATATGAAGTACCAACAACATTCTGTTCTTCATATACCAAGATAAATATATTTTTCTGATACTGACTTAACTCTATGAGAAGTTGCTCGACACTGGGGAAGCATCCTTGTTAAGAATTTCTGTAAATATCTACCTTGCCGATTTCTCTAAAAATTCAGTGATTAGTCTAAGATATTTGTCTTTATTGGTAGCTAGAGACTTTTTTTTTCCAGCCTACACTCTATCAGATCAAAGGACTTATTCTCACTTTTATGTTTGCTGAATTGTAATAGATGGTGGTGTGAGGTGGTGAAAGCCTTTGCCACAACTCTGTAGCCTTCTTTAAGCCGGAGTTTTTTCACAGTGAAATAGAAGCCAGGCTTACCCTGCAGGGCTTTGAGAGGATTAGACATGATTTATGTCATGCACCTGGAACACAATAGACAGTAAATGATCTCTTGTTTTATTATTATCTTTATTAAGATTATTATTAGAAACTAGCTTCTAGATAATATATGAATTAAGCATATATATTACAGGTAGTTAAACTGGGCAGAGAATTTAGACAATCTGCTGGGATTTGCCCCATTCACCCAGTTCTTCAGCATAAGACTTCAAGGCCTCAGCTCAGATGCTATATTTTATCCACAGCTCTTGGCTAGCATTGTGCCTGCACATGTGCCCTGAGGCAGGTGTTGGCCTCATTTACTCCCTACCAAATACACTAACTCCATCTCTCACTTTTTTCCCTTTTCTTCTAACTTTATCATGTTCCATTTTTCTTCCTTTTCTTTATCCCCTTTGGTGTTCTGTGCCTCCTCTTGGCACTGCTTAGTGTTGCTACAAAACTCAGAACTGAAGACACCTGATCTCTAATAGATTAGGGCCAAAAAATACACTTCTGGAAGGCCTGGTATATTTTTCCCTTTTAAGCATCAAAGGGATTGGAAGAACCTCTCCCGCTGAGTTATTGATCTTGCAGTGTATACTGTTTTCTTTCTAGTACCTATAACTACCTGGGAAAAAAGACAAACCAGATGTTGGAGGCTTTTGAACGAAAGGACTTCTCTTCAGCCCTGAACCATCAGGTTAACTTGATTTTCCCTTCATATAAATCACAGCCACTTTTCTTTCCACTGGATAATTCTTATTCTTTCTCATCAGCACTCCTACCTTACCTGCCCTTGTTAAAATTGGCCAGCTGCCTCTCTCTCCATTTTCCTTCTGCTTCTTACCTGTTCTTGTTTAAAACCAAACCTGTCCCCATTGTCTGTGTTCCCTGCAAGCTAATCAGGACTGGCCCTGTACGGGAATGATCTCTCTCTGTTCCTCCTACAAACGATCTTTTACTCTATGTTCAAAGTATGAAATAACAGTGATAGATTTCTGGGAAAAATGTGACCAAATGCTGTCCCCTTGAGGACCTGACACCCAAGTCTCCAGAGTTTATGAAGAAGCTGGCTGTGAAGCTGGTAACCCCAAATGGGAAGACTTGAGCTGAAGTCAGAGCCAGTCAGTCACCTTCACTTGCAGTGTGCTGAGAACTGGTGGAAGCATCCACCAGGCAGAAACAAGAGCCTAGTGAGTGATCTAAAAGGAGACATTGGCTTTGAACTAGGAAGAGAAAAGCAGCAGGAGATGATGCTTTACAGGGAGGACCGGGGGGGGGGGGGGGGGGGGGGGAAGGAGGGGATAGTGGCCACTGTTAATGCTACATGGAGGACAGGCCAGCTGTCCAGAGAATGAAGAGACTCCTGAAGGGCAGAACCAATCTCGCAGCTGGGTAATATGTGTACTCGACACAAATGGAATGGGATGGAAAGAAAGAACGTAGGCACAAGAGAAGGACTTGGCCTCCGAAATAGTAAATAATCAAAGTGACTGAGTGGAGTATAATAAAGTGACGGAGTAGAGTATCCCAAGAAAATAAGCTGAATGAAACGCATAGGCAAGATCAGAGCAGGTGCTCAGTCCCAATAAGATTCAGATAAGGAATCTTTTTTAACAAGACAGGCTGCCTTTAGGGAAATTAGAGATTATAGAGCAGAAGTGCAGAACATCCTGGAGGTTAGAGGGAGAGGGGGTGACCTGAGCTCCAAGTCAGAGAGAATGTGAGGTAGCAGTTGCCAGGAATGATTAATTCCCCACCTTTTAGACCTGAACATTGAGCGATCCTAAATCTACTTCCTATTTCAAGTTTAAATAGCTGATTTAATAGTTGCCTTTGTTCAGCCTCAGATCACGTGAAGCTGAGAACAAGAACAGGGTAGGGACTTAGGAAGCTTTGCCAACTAAACCAAACATTGACAAGACTTTGGTTTAAATTAAGATAAGAAGTCTGTCTGAATTGTGCAGACTTTGCCTTTTTTTTTTTTTTTTTTTTTGCACCGATGGTTATTTTCTTTTTCCTTAGTTTCCCAGTGAAAGTTATTTCTGAAAATTCCAATCTGTTCTAAGCTGAATGATAGGGAAACCATATGATGGAGTAGACAGTAAAACAGCTGTGATAGGAGCCCTTCCATTTAGTGGTTTCTTTCATTGACTGGTCCGGTTTCCATCTCTTTCTTTTCCCCCATTAGTCCCACTCAAAATAGTATTGGTAAGGAATTTAGTTTACCACATTCTCTGTTTTATTCTTATAGAAGGCTCGTGTGAGTGGGTCTCATTTACTCATATATTTATATGCCAAGGGCTGGGCCAAGTGCATAACTTCATTAATACTGGTCTCTGCTCTAAGGGAATATACAATCAAGTGAAGAAGCAAAAAGTTAGGGCAGAATTTGTTCATTCTAATGGACTTAAATGCCATCTGTTATATTTACATAAGTGAAATGACACACGTACAGAGATCTTCCGTACAACCTTGTTTATAAAACCAAAAGATGGAAACAACCCAAATATCCATCCATAAGGAAATGGTTAAATGCATTGTGTTTGAGTTACGCAATGGAATTCTATGCAGCCCTTAAAAGGGTGAAATAGTTTTCTATGTACAGGCCTGGAAATATTCCATGATATATTAAATGTAAAAAAGCGGCAGGGTATAGAGTCATGAATGTGATGTGCTACAGTTTGTGTGAGAGGGAGAAAAGAACATAAATACATACGTGTTTGTAAGGTTCTGGGTGTTAAAATTTCATTCTGCACAGAATTTTCTGTTACTAGACTGTATACGGTTGATGAAAACAACGTAAGAGTAAAATGTTACTGAAAAGGTATCTCTTCATGAGACAGATGGAGTCTTTTTCTTATGAATTAGTTCACAAATTCTTGGATGAATATTACTTAATGCTAGCATGAGTTTAATTTCAGCATCGATATTATTTCTGGTTTTTGTTTTTAGAGAAATGAGTGCTGCGAAACCCTGTAGGAATGGAAGAAATTTTGTTACAGCAAAGTCACTCAATTCTTTGAACAGTTTTTGAGTCATGTTAAAAATCACAGAATGCTTTAGTGATTTTCAGCTAACAGCCTGGGTAGCAACATTGAAAATAATGTTGAAAGCAAGAAGTTGAAAGCCCTATGGTTTTTTAGAGGACTCGTTACCCATTAATTAGAGGAGTCGCTTTGTCACTTTGTCAGTGCCAATACCAGTATTTTGATCTGCTCCTTTATTTGGTTCCCAGAGGTGTCCCAAGGCAGTGATATGGGAGGTATGTCTTTATTTTTTTCAAAAGTGGGAGAAAAAGGACTATGAAAAGGAAATACAAAAGGACAACCTGTAACTGTATTACATGCGAATTCTTCACCTCATCAGTTTTAGAAAATAGCATTTATGGATGTTGAGGATCTAGAAATTATTTATCCCCATAAATCTTAGCCTTGGCTAAGTGTCCCTTAGGTATCTTGGAAAGAAAGTGCCCCAGAGGTTAGTGTACCCCAGTTTGAGAACAGCCACAATAGCTGATAGTTTAGCTATGCAAGCTAGATGAATAAAGGGTGCCTGCCCCCATCTTAGCTCTAGCCTACAATTCTATCTTTGGCGCTTCTTTTCTGCAAGAGCCCTTTTAATAAAGCTTATGTATGTGAAAAGATCCTACCTTCTCCTGGGTGGATCTCAACCCCAACCTCACTTGGCTGTTTTTTTCCACTCTGACAGGCCTTCAGACAACTAGGGTGTGTGGGCTTTTTAGTTTGGGGTTTCTGTCCTTTGACTTCCAAAATTTCTAAATTGTTATCACAGCTTAGTAATACTGACTATAGATTTGTGTTTTTCTTTTTCCTTTCCAGTTTTGCATTCAGAGATTTATCAACTTTGTGCTCAAACTTGGTAAGTTTTCTGCTTTGCCTGCTATGAGTGTAAAGGAAATGGAACACCATCACTGTGAGGGTTCAACAAGGACACCTTTAAAAAAATTTTTTTTGATGTTTATTTTTGAGAGAGAGAGAGCAGGGGAGGGGCAGAGAGAAAGGGAGAGAGAATCTGAAGCAGGCTCTGTGCTGTTGTTGCAAAACCCAGTGTAGGGCTTGAACCCACCAAATGTTGGATCATGACCTATGCTGAAGTCGGACACTCAGTCAGCTGAGCCACCCAGGCTCCCCCAACAAGGACACTTCTTCCTGTTCCGTTGCAAGCAGAGTTTTATTTCCAATACTAGCTTTAAGGCCAACCCTATAAAATGGTGAAGTAAACCTATTTGGCGAGTCTTTGGCACCCTTCCACAAATCTCAGTCCTCCATTTTACCACGTTGTTTGCCTCCCCCGCCTCTGCACACCATTTTTTTTTTATCCTTTTCTCCCACCATCCTGCCCTTGCTCATTAAAATTCTACCACACAGATTTCAGCCCGAGGGCTTAGTGGGGGAAGGCAGTCTGAACACAGACCTTACTAAATTGTGAATGACTGACAGCTCTCCCAAGAGTATTTGCAATGTAAAGAGAGTTTATTAACATAAGTAAGCTCAGATGATGGAGGTTTGGATAATAGGACAGAGTAGAATTTGAGGGAAACACAGTGAATTTGCATAGAGAAACCTCCTCACAATCTCCTAAATCTTATCCCGTGACAAATGCCACCATTTAGTCCACCTCTTGAGAAGGTTGGCCCTTTCTGAGAACTTGGGTCGAGTCCAGGAAAAGTTTTAGGTTTGTTCTTGGCAGACCTCCCCCCTCCCTTTCAGAGCCTTTTGTCTTCTAGCAACTCCTCCCGAGCTCCAAGCACCTATCATATGGAGCACCTCATTCCTGCAAGGTCCTCCACTAGCTCTCTTAATCCTTCGAAGACACTGTTTCCCATTCGCTCTTCCACTTCCATGATTGTTGTCCTATTTATGTGCCACAAGTACTGTATTATTCCCTTGTCCTACCTAAGCCATACTTTTCACAAAATTGTGGGTTTGGTGTGGTAGGTGTGTATGTTCCTAAGGTACATTTAAATAAATATTAAACTATTAAAACTAGAGCTAAAATGTGCTTGTGTACATATAAGATTGTCTAGCAGTGACACTGCAACATTTCTGCCACATAGAGCTCTAACATACTAGCTGATACTCTTGCCAGAATATTTACATTTTTTTTAAGTTTATTTATTTCATAAGAGAGAGAGAGAGAGAGAGAGAGAGAAGGGGAAAGAGAGAATCCCAAGCAGGCTCCACGCCGTTAGCAGAGAGCCGGTTGTGGGACTTGAACTCACAAACTGTGAGATCCTGACCTGAACTGAAATCGAGTCAAACACTTGATGGACTGAGCCACCCAGGTGCCCCCAGAATATTTGCGTTTTTAATGTGGACTCTTGAAGATAATTTTTATGATTTAAGAGAACACATCTTTAAAGAAATCGTTTCAGACTTCCTTGGCAGGTTGGAGCTTTCGTGATTTAGTCAAGGAGAGACTATCTTAATAAATTTGTAGTCTACAGGGCTTCTGGGTGATTCAGTTGGTTGAGCATCCGCTTCAGCTCAGGTCATGATCTCGTGGTTTCTGAGTTCAAGCCCCACATCGGGCTTGCTGCTGCTATATGTGCAGAGCCTGCTTCAGATTCTGTCCCCCTCTCTCTGCTCCTCCCCCACTTGCACTCTCAAAAAATAAATGCTTAAAATAAATAAATAAACTTGTAGTCTTACTATGAGGGTAGCTCCCTATTCCACCATTTGTAATAAGCCTGGGAGAGCCATTTTGCATTCATCAAACTATACTGTATCTTTGGTCATGTTAGTATTTTCCTTCCCAATGTTCAATTAGTTAACTTAGCAAAAGAAAGTTACGTTTCATACCCTATATCCAAAAACGATAGCTGATTAAAACAAATATCTGGCTGTGCTGTATTGTTTCCTTAGATCCGCCTTCAAAATCCCTAATTCTATGTGTAGCTCTGTTTTCTATTTCATTTCACTGAATGTAAATTTTTCATTTCTAGTATTTCTTTTTGTTTTTTTCCCCCAGATATTTCTGTATCATCAATTCTCAGGATGTAAGATTTGTCAGTTAAGCATTTGCTAGCTCTTGTGTGACTTCTTTTTCTCATGTGTTTTGTAAATTTTAATTCTGAATTTGTCTTCAGAGACTTGTTTTCTGGAGAATCCACTGTGCTCTAGTTTATAAGGTGTCCTAACAAGTGGTTTTACATTTGCCTCTGTTGGAGCTTTCTCCAATTCTAACCAGTTTTTAGGTTAATTTCTTAATCCAGTTCTTACACCAAGTACCTAATGCAAATGTGGACCCAGTGTTCATATATGGCAGAAGCTTGGGGTTTCTTTCATATGATCTTCTTCCATCCACAACCCTGGTGGAAATGAAGCTTCCTTGCCTCTCTGCCCAGGCCGGCAGGCTGGCTCCCAGTTTCACACAGGGAGTTTAATTCAACCCCCTCTATGCACAGACCCAAGGCTTCCTCTTGGATTCCTGACCAGCTTTATAACACCAGCTCTAAAACAGCAGCATCTTAAATAGTGCGTTTCTCAGGGACTTAGATTTACTTGAACTAAATTCTGTCTTAGCGATGAAGTCCTATCATTCGATCCATGGCAGTATATCCCTGAATCAGATTATCCTCCTGGACCAGTTGGCTTCAACAACTCCTCACCACACTGACTTCCCTCTTCCCAATACCTTTGGTCCCTCCTTGTTTCTGAGGTTGACTTTGAGTCTTCCTTTGTTTTGTTTTACTGTTTGTCAAGTTGTTTAAAATATTCCATCTTTTCTATGTGTTTGAGACAGGAAGAGGAATTTCCTGTGTCTGCTCAGTCTGCCATAGTGACCGGAAATGTTCCCCTCTTTTATTCCCACCTTACCTGTCATAGAAGTCACTGTAAGAATGTGATCTCGCGGGGCGCCTGGGTGGCGCAGTCGGTTAAGCGTCCGACTTCAGCCAGGTCACGATCTCACGGTCCGTGAGTTCGAGCCCCGCCTCAGGCTCTGGGCTGATGGCTCGGAGCCTGGAGCCTGTTTCCGATTCTGCGTCTCCCTCTCTCTCTGCCCCTCCCCCGTCCGTGCTCTGTCTCTCTCTGTCCCAAAAATAAATAAAAACATTGAAAAAAAAAAATTAAAAAAAAAAAAAAAAAAAGAATGTGATCTCGCTTTGAGATGTTTGTGGCAAAGTGGACAGTCCCAGTCACATTTCCTCATTTGTTTTTCTTATCTAGGTTTTGGAGTGTCGCAGACGAAAGCCATCATGACTCTGGTTTCTGGGATTCCAATGGGCCCACCCCGGCCTCCGCTGCAGAGAGCTTCCAGAGAGTTTATTGATGAAGCCAAAGCTAGGCTGGAGAGCCTGGATTTCCTTTCTTCCACTTATTTAAAGGATAGAAACTTGGAATCCTGTAGCTAAGGCCTTTCTATCAAATCAGAGTGTGTACCTTGAATACTGCATTCATTTCTCAAGGGCTTTTTAAATGAACTTGAACTAAACACTTTTCTAACAAATGAAATCTCACCTCAATTGACAAGTATTTAAGTACATTCTGTGATCCTAAAATGTTTAATTTTTGTGAAGGGGCAAAAACCCTAAATGGGGTCATGAACCCTAAATCATTCAATATTTCACAACATTTTTGTGGAGAAATTTCTGCTTATATGGATGAAACGGAATCAAGAGGAAAATTATAAGTGATTCATTCCACTTGCCTTTAGGAGCTCCCATTATCTTGATTTCTGATTCTTAATCCTATTTTAAAATTTTCTAATTTTAAACCCCTATAATGTACTTTCATTTTAATAAATATTCATTTGGAATCTAGGACAGCTCTGAGCTACTGCATTTAGGCGGGTACACTTACTTCAATACCAAATTACAGCATGACTCAACTTTACACAACTATTAACACACCAGCTCACTTTTCTGCTCAGTCTAACTCTAGACTATCTGCTTTCAGATTAGCTGTGATGTCACAGTTTTCCCCCCAAATATTGGGTTATGTGGAAACTTGCTTGAGCACTAAAGGGCCCATGAGAGTGCTTTTCACAGAACCAAGAAAAGGCCCTCCCCAAAGATGAACTCAGGTCTCCACTTCTTGCTATACAGAGAACTTGTCACAGCTCAAAATCTCAAAGAACCAAAGGGCTCTCCCCTGGGCACCACATACTTCCCCTTTCCCCATTGAGAAGAAAGTGTCTCCCCAACAGGTCCCTGAATTACTGGAAGTGAAGGCCAATGTCCCTTCTACAGTTAGCCCAGGGGCCCCTGTTATTTCTAGGTCATACTTTCAAGCACATTTCTTCAGTGAAGGAAGATTTGAGGAGGACCTAAAGATTTTATTTCAGTCTAGCTTCCCCTACACACCTTCTTTACTCTTTCCTTTCTACGTACTATATCCCTGGCTGTTTAATCTCTTTTCCAGCAAACCCTTGTGAGCGCTTCCTAGTAACAAAATATACTGCCAGTCAACCCTTGATGATTTTATTTATTTAAAAAAAAATTTTTTTTTAATGTTTATTTACTTTTGAGACAGAGAGAGAGAGAGAGAGCATGAACAGGGGAGGGTCAGAGAAAGAGGGAGACAACAGAATCTGAAACAGGCTCCAGGCTCTGAGCTGTCAGCCCAGAGCCTGACGTGGGGCTCAAACCCACGGACCTCAAGATCATGACCTGAGCCAAAGTCGGACGCTTAACCGACTGACCCACCCAGGCGCCCCAACGCTTGATGATTTTAAACCTGACTATCCAGTCTGTCACTTATCTAAGATTTTGTTTTTGTTTCTTCTGTAATGAGTCTGCTCATTGGCAAAGGGCAAGTACTTGAAATTCATGTCAGGTATACTTTTTATTTATTTATTTTTTAATGTTTATCTTAGCATGAGTTGGGGAGGGGCAGAGAAAGGGAGACAGAGGATCTGAAGTGGGCTCTGCGCTGACAGCAGGGAGCCTGATGCAGGCTCTAAATCATGAATGGTGAGATCATGACCTGAGCCAAAGTAGGACACTCAACCAACTGAAGCACTCAGGCGTTATTGTTTTTGCTGTGTCTGGCATCTATCAGGCTCTGTCGTCATTGTCTCCAACTCTATTGCTTGGTTAGGTAGTGACCATGCACAGTCTCACTCAGCAGCACACCTCTCAGGGTCTACTGCATTAAGTTTGAATTTAATGTTAGATCAAATCCTCCCTGGCTTTTGAGCCATGGGTTACTGTGGCAACACATTTAAAACTAAATCTTAGAAGAATAAGATACTGTGACTTACTATTTTGTAAACAAAACCAAGCCTATGGGCAAAATGTACATCCTTACTGGGATATTCTGGGCTGGTACATTTTGTCCCTCAGAGGTGACACATCACTTTTTGTGCTCTGGGACATACTGATCACTGCAGCTTACCCTGGATTCCTTATTTATATACCTCTTGCCATTCTTGCTCTAGGTGGGGTCTGGTCTTTCCAACCGCACATAGGTGTCGTGAACACAAGGTAATTTTCAGATGCTTGTTTTTTTTTTTTTTTTCAAAGAGAAAAACAAGTTTTAAATATGGTAAATGCCAAGTCCTAAATCTCGTATGCTTATTTATCTATTCTTTATAGTTACTTTATGATGTAGATTAATGATGTTTCATCGAATTTCTAAGATGCTCTTCATTGTAAGATATCATTTGATATACCTCTGAGGAAGAAAAAAACGCTGATAAAGTAGGACATGCCATCTCATTCTAGAGATATCAAAATGCTTTTCAAAGTGTATTTTAGAACTGATACAACAGAGCATCGTCCCTTTTTTAAAATGAGGTAACTATGGCAAAGAGAAGTTTAATATCTTAAGGTCACACATGGTCTGTGGCAGAGCCAGAACAGGAATCTTGACTGGGTGGAAACCAGACTATATTCCACACCAAGAGTCTTAAAAACGTATGTCCACTTTTAACAATACCTCTTAGCTAGTGTTATCCCTAAGATTCAAGCCCAAGGGCCTACTGATATAGTGGAGAGTTGGATTCAACATAGTATGAAATGACAGATGGTATGGCATGGTTGTATGAAAGGCAGGGTCACCTCATGGTGAGGAGTGTGTGCTCAGGTCCAGGCTGTGTGGGTTCAAGTCCTGGCTCCACCACTCTCTGTGTATGACCTACAACATTTCATTTAGCTTTTCAGTCTTTCAGTTATCGATAACATGAGAATTATAATATGTATTACCTGTCTCCTGGTTATTATGAGGATTACACCAAATAATACATATAAAGTTCTTAATGAATATTGAATAGTGTCTGGCATGGCATTCACACAGTGAAGTACTAGTTTTTGTAGCTATCCAAGGCATTCATATATACTCTTTATACAACAGAGAAATATTACATCACTGCTAAACCTTTTAATGAATAGCTGGCAAAATAAAGTTGAAAATGAGACTAAACCCAAGGCAAGAACTGCAACAGAAATTTGCATTTATTATTAATGAAGCCCAGATTAGAGTGCCACTCTCAGGTTTTTTCCTGGGTTGGGAAGTTTTTACTGTGTTTCCATCCAACCATAGAGGGTAGGAAATGAAAGGTATCTGTGGGTTTTTCCACAATGAGATACCACCTCACACCTGTCAGAATGGCTAACATTAACAGCTCAGGCAACAACAGATGTTGGCAAGGATGCAGAGAAGGGGATCTCTTTTGCACTGCTGGTGAGAATGAAAACTGATGCAGCCACTCTGGAAAACAGTATGGAGGTTCCTCAAAAAACTAAAAATAGAACTACCCTACAACCCAGCAATTGCACTACCAGGTATTTATCCAAGGGATACAAGTGTGCTGTTTTGAAGGGTCACATGCACCCCGATGTTTATAGCAGCACTATCAACAATAGCCAAAGTATGGAAAGAGCCCAAATGTCCATCGATGGATGAATGGATAAAGAAGATGTGGTATATATATACAATGGAGTATTACTCAGCAATCAAAAAGAATGAAATCTTGCCATTTGCAACTACATGGATGGAACTAGAGGGTATTATGCTAAGTGAAATTGGAGAAAGAGCAATATCATATGACTTCACTCACATGAGGACTTTAAGACACAGAACAGATGAACATAGGGAAGGGAAGCAAAAATAATATAAAAACAGGGAGGGGGACAAAATAGAAGAGACTCATAAATATGGAGAACAAATTGAGGGTTGCTGGAGTGGTTGTGGGAGGGAGGATGGGCTAAATGGGTAAGGGGCATTAAGGAATCTCCTCCTGAAATCACTATATGCTAAGTTGGATGTAAATTTAAAAAATTAATTTAAAAAATATATCTGGGGGTGCCTGGGTGGCTCAGTCAGTTAAGCGTCTGACTTCAGCTCAGGTCATGATCTTGCGGTTCGTGAGTTCGAGCTCCGCATCGGGTTCTGTGCTGACAGCTCAGAGCCTGGAGCTGCTTTGGACTCTGTGTGTGTGTCTCTCTCTCTGCTCCTCCCTGTTCATGCTCTGCCTCTCTTCCTCAAAAGTAAATATTAAAACATTTAAAAATTTTTTTAAAAATCGTTCAAAAAATATGTCTGTGGGTTTTTGAATGAGCTGTGTGTAACAATTTGGAACAGGGACTAACAATTAGAGAATGCCTTGTGCTAAGTGATTTGAGAACAAGCAGGTCAAAGAAGCATGGGTAAGAAAAGGGAAAACAATGAGTCATCATTATTGAAAAATGTGTGTGTAGGATAGAGAGGTATGTGACATGACTTTGTATTAAAAATGTCACTCTTGAGACAATATGATGAGTAGATTGGAAGACAGAGACCAGGAACAGGTAAACCATTTGGTGGCCTATTGCAATTGGCACCCAATGGTGAAGCCCTAAACTAAGGAAGTGGCAGAAAGGAATGAAAGAATAGAATCTGAATATAGAAGATATTTGTTATATATTCTTTGTAACAAATCACTCCAAAACTTAGCAGCTCAAAACTGCAAACATTAATTAACTCACATAGTTTTTGAGGGTTGAGAATCCAGGAGCAGTTTAACTGGGTGGTTCTGCCTCAAGTTTCTTTTACAACCTTGTAAATAGCAGTCAAGCTATTGACCAGAGCTTCACTCATGTCAAGGTTCAACTGGAGCTGGAGAATCTGATTCTAGGTTCACTTAAAAAGTAGTGGGCAGGCCTCAGTTCCTTCCTGCCTGTTGACCAGAGGCTTCAGCTTACTTCCTCTGGAAAGAGAGAGAAAGAATGGGCCAAGAGCCCAAAACAGAAATAATGGTCTTTTAAAGAAATCTCAGAAGTGACCTACCATCCCTTTCTGTATGCTATTAGTCATACAGAAGACCAATTCTGGTACAATGTAGGATGGGACTAACAGGGTATGAATTCCAGGAGGCAAGGACCATTGTTGGCCATCTTGGAAGGTTGTCTACCACAATGCTGAAGGAATCAGAATTGACACCCAAGAATCAGAGCCTGTGGGACATGATATAGAGAGGTCCACCAAGCATGTATATATGTTAATCTGAAGCTCAAAAGAAGGTTTAGTTAGGAGATAGAGGTTGAGGAAATATCAACATAGAGATGGTAGTTGAAGCGATGAGAAGAATAAGATTATCCAAACAGAGTATACATAGAGGGCTAAGAAGAGAACCTAGGCATGACTGGCATTTGGAGTGCCTATAGAGGAGGTGGCATAGGAGTCTGAGACGGAATGATCAGAGATATGGGAGCACAGCTGTGCTCAAGGGAACTCCAAATCCTCAAATATGATGGGTGGTAATGTTCAGAACATTTGCTTGGAGAAGAACATAGAGTTCAAAGGAAAATAGACAGTTAGCAAGGTAACAGCCTCAAAGGACCAGAGCCTCCCAACCACCACCGAAGGCCTCTTTGAAGTGTAGGTAGTCCTGGAAGCTCAGCAGTTGGGTACTGCGTGAGGTACCACTCTCAACCACCCCATCACAGGCTGAGCCCCAGGCTTAAGGTAGCTCAGAAGCAGCACAACTCACCATCAGGCTTCACAGGCTGCAGGGAAGAAGACTGGAGCTGGAAGACCAGCAGCCACCCAACTTCTGACTCAAGGGAAGGAAAGACTCAACCCAAAACAGCTGAAGGACCTACCCAGACCAGGGCCACTGGTAAGTGGACAAGTGGTCAGCAACTGGCTCTGGCAGAGTATGGGATTGGGGGGAAAAGGCCCAGATTTGTCACATTTGCCAATTTCTGTGGTCTAAATATTCCCACCATGGTGATATCAAATTACAACATGACATCAACTGGCTTGCAAACTTCTTGGAGATGGAACAATTGGCTCTTGGGAGCATGACTCTAATACTTTATATATTACTGTTTTAAGTTTTTTGCTACTAAATTTACATATGCATTATTAATTTTATAAATTATATGTGACCAGTTAAATAAAATTTTAAAAATTATATAAGTAAATTATTTTTTATATAAAACATTAGCCAACCAATCATACCCTAGGACCCAAATGACTCTCCCTAGAGAACATGACTCTCCCATAGGATTCATCTGGACCAATATGTATGACCACACTGTTCTGTTCAATAGCAGATACCCATGGTCTCATACCACAAGCCTGGGGTTCGATTCCCGATGAAGCACAACTCCTGGGCACTCAAACAGTGCTACTTGCCACATTCCAGGAAGTAGGCCCATCGACAAACCACTCTCAGGAATCAGAGCCTATCTCCTAATTCCTTCCTGCAAGTTTTTTCCATGCATTCCCGCCTGTGGTAGATTCTGGGTCTGGAGTTCCTTCTTGTCCAGCAAGAAAGCGGGACGTAGGATTAAAAATGTGAGAGAGGCTGATGTCCGGGGAAGACAAGATTAAGGGTCCTTGCTCCGTTTTTATTAGGATCAGAAGGCTTACAAACGTGGTGTTGGACGTGCACAGAGAGACAATGAAACTGTGAACATTAACTCATGGGCATGAGGGAGTGGGGGTTTTGAAAATAAGTGGTGTTAGGGGTTTGGTTTAATACAAAACAAAATCCTAGCACCCTGCGGGGAAGATTGTTTACAGTTGTTTACAGCAGACATGAGGCTGTTTACCCAGACTGCTCTAGGGGAGAAGAAAGAGCATGCTACCTCAAGGTCAACAAGGCATCTTTCTTTTGCTAATTAGCTCAGCTTTGGGCAACTTCGCCCTGCAGAGGTCTATAGCTCTATTTACCTGTTTACCTAATTTGGTCCTTCCTTCCTGCGAAAGCAGCTTTCCACTATAGAACCAAGTTGGGGGGGGAGGGGCACTTCCACCCTGAATACCTAATCTTGTTTACCTCATATTTGAATGTTTTCATCCTGAGATTCCCTATTTCTATGCATTTGTCCTATACAGGGACCTTTGCCCCACTTTACCTATTCTTGAGTTACCTAATCTTGTTTACCCAAACTTTGGTGTGTACATCCTATGGCTTTCTAATTCTTTATGCCTTGTTAACCCATCAGTGCAGGCTCAGGAAATTCCTAAACTTATTCCCCACACCTGCCCACGCCCTTGTTAGCCTTCCAATAGGAAAACCATCATTTGCTCTCTGATTATGGACCATTGACCAGCCACTTAAAACTCTTCAAGCTTAGCATCATAAAATTTGTTTACTCTTCCTAAGAGCAAATAGGACCACAGTCTTTTTTTTTTTTTTTAATTTTTTTTTTAATGTGTATTTATTTTTGGGACAGAGAGAGACAGAGCATGAACGGGGGAGGGGCAGAGACACAGAATCGGAAACAGGCTCCAGGCTCCGAGCCGTCAGCCCAGAGCCTGACGCGGGGCTCGAACTCACGGACCGCGAGATCGTGACCTGGCTGAAGTCGGACGCTTAACCGACTGCGCCACCCAGGCGCCCTAGGACCACAGTCTTTTTAATGTTCTACCAAGAATGTGACCACAGAAATGTGAGATAATAACCAAATGTTGAGTTAAGCCACTAAGTTTATACTAATGTGTTATGTAGCAATAGAAAACTAAACTTTAAGACAGTTTTGTGGAAATGGTACATTTGATATATGTTCTTTTTTCCTTTAGCCTCTGAATTTCTTCTTTAAAAAAGTTGTCCAAGGTCTTTTATGTTCTTTCAAATCCTGATCAGAAGACTCAACTATTTCTAAGCCCTCATTATTGATGATAGTTGGATTAAAGGCTACAGGGCTGGGGCCACATTTAAATATTAAATATTGCTTTGATGGAATTCTAATACTGCAAGCAGTTCAAAGGGCTGTGGCTTCCCCCGTTGCAAACTAAAATTAAAACTAAACGCAGAGAAGCCAAAGACTTAATCAGGAATGTCCATAGCAACTCTATTCACATTAGCCAAAACTAGAAATTACTCAAATGCCCATCGTCAGGAGAGTGGATAAACAAATTGTGGAATGTTAATAGAACGGAGTACAAACAGTAATAAAAAGTACTGCTAGATCTAACAACATGGATGAATCTCAAAAGTATTATGTTGAGTGAAACAAGCCAGATCCAGAACAGAACATGATGCCACTTTTATGAAGTTGAAGAACAAGTAACATTATTGTCATAAAAGTGAGAATGATAGTTACCACTGAGAAAGGACACAAGATAACTGGATGATAGAAATGGTCAGTATCTGGATTTGGGTGGTAGTTCTATTGGTGTACACATAGGTTAAAAAAAAAAAAAGGCTGTCCATTTAAGGGTTTATAATCTTTACATATGTAAATACCTCAATTAAAAGATAGGGACCACAATTAACCGAATTAATTATGCATGAAAATTTGGGGGGAGTTCTTTCAGTGTAGTCTGTATATTATTGAAAGCATGGTGATCTGTACACCCCCTTGAGAGAGTTCAGAAAAGACCATGCTTGTGGCCCACAGGAGAGTCACAGTCTTTTCTTACAGGGGATTGATTAAAAATGGATCAGAAGGAATGAAATAAAATGCAAAAACTATGGCCACTAGGTCTGCTTCAAGGGAGGAATTAGGATCATGTGGGGAAATAAAGCCATTTATTCCCCCCAACATCCTCTCCTTCAAAATATCCAGTTATCTGTACCACAGACCTTACCTACTAAGAGCTTAGGCCTTTACCATAATTTGCCTTGGCCTGTGGTAGAGTTTCTCCTCTGAGATGTCTTGTCTTAAACCGACAGTCTTTGGACCTTCTCGGCTAGGAAAATATGGGTTCAAGGCACTTTGAGAACAGAGACACTACTGTTTTAAACGTCATCCAGCCCTACATGACTTGTTACCTCTTTTCCTCCTTACAGTGGGATAGAAGAGTCTGTAATGCTCTTCTCATTCTTACATGACTGTCTTCTTGTCTGCCATTCAGATGTTAGCTTAAATACTACCTTCTTGGAAATGATATTTTTAACCATCCAAGTTTAAAATAGCCACCCAGTCAAATTCTATCTCAGCATTATATTTAATTCTCTGCATAGCATCTGTTACCAGTGAATATTTTATTCACATCCATGTTAATTGTCTCTCTGCTAAAATGCAAGCTTCCTTGAAGCTGTGGCTTTATGTCTTCATTGGTGTTAGGGAGTTTCACTTCAGACATTGCATTTTCTCCATGCTATCTCTCTTCTACTTTTGAAACTTTAATTATGTGTACAATAGAACTTTTCACCATGTTCCACTCATCTTTTAGGTTCTTTCATGTATTTATCATTTGTTTTTCTCTGCAAGGTCAATGTGGATATCTTCTATTGATCTATTTCCAATTGATGAATTCTCTTTCCTGCTATGTACAATCTATTACCTCATTGAGTTCTGAATTTCAGTGATTTTTATTTTCACTTCTAAAATTTCTATTTGATACTTCTCACTTACTCCAGCTCTCTGTAAATCATCTTCAATGTTTTCATCTATTTTTCCTTTTTTAAAAAGTTTATTTATTTATTTATTTATTTATTTATTTATTTATTTATTTATTGACAGAGACAGCATGAGCAGGAGAGGGGCAGAGAGAGAGGGAGAAGAGAGAGAATCCCTGGCAGGCTCTGCATTGTCTTCACAGAGTCCAACGCGGGGCTCAAACTCACAAAACTGTGAGATGATGACTTGAGCCAACACCTAGAGTCGACGCTTAACCGACTGAGCCACTCAGGCTCATCTATTTTCTTGAGCATATTAATCACAATTTTTATAAAGTCTCTGATGATTTCAGTGTCTGGATCATTTATGGGAGTGTTTCTCTTATTTTTTCTCTTTTTTAAAAGTTTAAAAAAAATTGTTTAAGTCTATTCACTCATTCATTCTGAGAGAAACAGAGAGTGAGTAGGAGAGGAGCAGAGAGAGACGGCAGAGAGAATCCCAAGCCCCATGTGGGGCTCAAACTCATGAACCGTGAGATCATGACCTGAGCTGAAACCAAGAGTTGGATGCTTAACCGACTGAACCACCCAGGCACCCCATCTTATTTTTTTCCTCTTGATTTTCAGTCATTTGGCCTGTCTCCTGGCTTGCCTGGAGACTTTTTTTTCTTTATTGAATTTGGGAGATTCTATAAAAAATTTTACAAGTTACAGGTCATTCTGCCAGAAAAGGAGGACAGAGCACTTTGGTCCAATGAGAAAGTACGATGATTCAAGGCTGGTTCTCATTCCCCTGAGTTTGTCCTTTCTTCTAGAATGTACTTCTGCAGGGGGTATCAGATGAAAGCCTGTCCTCTCTTCCTTGGTCCAGGTTTTGTCTCTCTAGTATCATTAGGCTCCAGAAAGCTCTACCTAGTTTTTCAGCCTCATAGCCTCTGTTTTCTATTTGGCTTCTTGATCTCTTTCTTGCCCTAGGCAGGTTAGTTAGGAATCAGCAAATGCATCAAAGTGCAAAGTGATTCAAAAGCTCTGCTCTTCCCTCTTCCCCAGGATTTTAACTCCTCAGATATTAGCTGCCTTACTTCTAATGCTTCAAACAGCAGTCTTGTTTGGATTTTTTTTTCCCTTCAGATTTTGGAGTTGTTATTGGCAGGAGAGTTGGTCTGATAAAACTACTCTATCATACTACACAGAAGTCATCTCTAAATGCAAGCTCTATGAGAAAAGGATGTCATCTGTCTTATTTATGGCCATGTCCTCCAGAACAGTGCCTAGTAAAAAAAAATTGTTTTAAGCCCTCCATAAACATTTATTTTAATTAATATAAGTAAGAATTACACCCTATTAAAAAAAAAAGAATTAGACCCTATATCTGTCCTTGACATCTGTATCATTTACAGTCTTGCATATCTATCCAAGGGAGTCTAGAAGGGTAGATGTTTTCCTTTTAAAATAATTCCTCACCCACATTCCCCCCCATTACAATAGACATCCATTCTACTGTGTTTAATGCGTAACTTTTAAAAACATTTTTTTGCAAAACATCTAGTATCATTTTTTTTGAAGTTTTTAAATTTATTTTGAGGGTGGAGGAGGGCAGAAAGAGGGAGAGACAGAATCCCAAGCAGGCTCTGTACTGTCAGCCCAACACAGGGTTTGAATCCACCAGCTGTCAGACCATGACTTGAGCTGAGATCGAGAGACAGATGCTCAACTGACTGAGCCACCCAGGTGCCCCTAGTGTCATTTTAAATTGACATAGATAACTTATTTTGTTCCTTTTTTTTTTTTTCACTAACCCTACACCCTTAAGTTCTGTGTATATCCAATTCATTTCTTCTGACCGTTGCATTAGATTCCATGGTTAACATCCACTGCATTTTACCTGTCTAGGGAAGAACATCAAATTGCCTCTAACTCCCTGCCAACGTGAATAATGCTGTAATAAACATATCTTAAATGTTCTCTTTTGGACTTCTGGAAAACTTTCATATATATCTATATATCTATAAACCTATAGATATATAGATATATATATAATCTATGTAAAACTTATGTAAAAACTTATATAGATATAAACTATATATAGATATAGATATAGATATAGATATAGATATAGATATAGATATAGATTATATATAGATATAGATATAGATATAGATATAGATATAGATTATATATAGATATAGATATAGATATAGATTATATATATATCTATATATCTATAAACCTATAGATATATAGATATATATATAATCTATGTAAAACTTATGTAAAAACTTATATAGATATATATATCATCATATGTGTGTGTATATACACATATACATACATATACACACATATATATGTGTATACACACACATATACACACACACATACTTACACACACACACACACACACACACGAGCAGACTTGTTTGATTTTACCCATACAGATTGTTTGAGTAAGTAGTACCTGATTTCTCCCCAGAATGGCTGTATCAGTCTGCTTTTTTTACAAGCTGGGCATGGTGAACCTTATATCCCAACATCATCACCAACATTTGACAGTATTCACTTTTCTAATGTTTGCTGATCTAATGGGCATGTGGTAATATCTGATTATTGTTTTAATTGCATTTCTCCTGGTACTAACACTTTTGAGCATCTTGAATATGCTTAGTGACCTTTTGGTTTTCCTTTTCTGACATTGCTTCTTGTCCCCTGCCCATTTTTCTGTCAGGATTGCTACATTTTTCTTGTTGGTTTGAAGGAGTTTCCTGAATAGTTCAGAATAGTTAATCATCTCTTGACAGCCTTAAACATCTCTTGACAACCTTGAACATCATGAATATCTTCCCAAACTCTGTCAACTATGCAATAACTTCATTCATGGTGTCCTTTTTGAGCAAATATCCTTAATTTTAATATAACCAATGCCTTTTGTTTTTTTCGTGTGGTTCGTACTTTTGAACTTTTCCTTAAAGGGACTATTTTTTTTTTTTTGTAAGTTCACTCATTGGGGTGCCTGAATGGCTCAGTTAGTTAAGTGTCCAACTTCTGCTCAGGTCATGATCTCCTGGTCCGTGAGTTCAAGCCCTGCATTGCAATCTGTGCTGACAGCTCAGAGCCTGGAGCCTGCTTCAGCTTCTGTGTCTCCCTCTCACTCTGTCCCTCCCCTACTCATGCTTTGCCTCTCTCTCAAAAATAAACAAACATTAAAAAAAATTGTTTTAACTTCATTTATTTTGAGAGAGAGAGAGAGGGCATACACAAGTAGGGGGAGAGGCAAAGAGACAAGGAGAGAGTGAATGAATCCTAAGCAGTCTCTGTGCAGTGCAGAGCCTAACATGGCGCTCGACCCCACAAACCATGAGATCATGACCTGAACCGAGATCAAAAGTCAGACACTCAACCAACTGAGCCACCCAGGTGCCCATAAAGGAATTATTTTTTATATATCTTTCCCTGAAACTAACATCCAGATTCTGTGGATGCACTTGTGAGGGTGGCAGACGAATTTGGCCCACAGGATAACTTGGATTGTGTACCCTCCTGGAATGCAGAGAGCACCCAACTTGTCTTCCTCCTTGGGTTTTGCCTTTCTATCCATCACTTTCACTTCTTTTACCCTTTTATATGTTCTTAATGTAAACCTACCAACTTTAACATAATTTATTCTGGTTTTAGAAGTGAAAAGGGTGTAAACAATTCTTGGAGGACCCTGAATACAAGGACCCTAGCCTATTCAGCATTATAGGCCACTTTCTAAGACTCTCAAGTCAAGTTACCCCATCTATCAGGAAGTCTCTAACAGAACAAAACAAACAAAAAAACTTCCTGTCTGAATGCAACATTGTATATGGTAGTAGTACAGGAGTGTTGAAGGTCACAAGTGTCATTGGTGTTCACAAGTTATGAGTGGGTTCAAACTTTACCAACACTGACTTCCTCAAGACATCATAACTCTGCTTAAATTCTAGTTCTGGTCCCTGGCGTTCTTCTTCCATTCCCCCATTCCCAACCTTCTGCTTATTTGAGGAACAGAGGAAGAGTGATGAACCAAAACATTCTCCCTCATTTCTCATCATCCATTTCAACTATAGGTGTTGGTAATAACTGTCTCATTCTCCCTGGAAGAAACTTTGCCTCAGTCCATTGGGTTGGCAGAAATAACAAATGACATGAGAAACTTTGCTGGGGTTTTTTCCCCCATACACTCCTCAGATTGACTTTAATACATATCTTTATAATCTTTATCTTCTACCAAACTCAGGAACCAAGTCAACTCTTTCAGAAGTTATTTCTAGGGGCGCCTGGGTGGCTCGGTCAGTTAGGCATCTGACTTCAGCCTAGGTCACGATCTTGTGATTCGTGAGTTCAAGCCCCATGTCAGGCTCAGTGCTGACAGCTCAGAGCCTGGTTCCAGATTCTGTGTCTCACTCTCTCTCTGCCCCTCCCCTGCTCATGATCTGTCTCTCAAAAATAAATAAATGTTAAAAAAATTTTTTAAAAAAGTTATTTCTAGGTAATAACTTAAAAACTTGAAAATAACTTAAAAACTTAAAAAAACATAAGAATAACTTTAAAAAGGTAAATGTGAAATATTAAGTGGTCCACTCACACTGCTCTATCCTGCTTTGCCAACCTCTGTAGTCTTCTAGATAGTCCTATACTGGAAACATCTAGTTGTTATACTGAAATCTGACCACACTCTACTTCTGGAGCAGGTTTCGAAGCTTCATTTACAAATGTTAAGATGTTGGAGGCTGATAGTTGCCAACAGCAACCTACAAAGGTAATGCTAGTTATGGTCACCAATCCACTGGGGACTCTAGGTCTCAGGAGGAGAGCAAGGCCCAAATTAAGAACCAACTTAATAACAAAATTCTTCATAATTCATGGAAGCTAAAGATACACCTCTGAAAATTTTATTTATACTTGACATGTTGTCATTTTTGCTGTATTCGTTATCTAGTACAAAAACATTTGCAATCCATGTGTGCTCCTTGAGTTTCCTTTATCATAAATAACTGTCAGGCACCCGCTGCTTTAAGCACCCTGAAAGGTACAAAGAAATAAAAGATGAAGATCTTTCTCTGAATGATTTTACTCTTAACTGAAGAGAGCAAACACATGAAGAAAAGAAAAAAGAAATGCTAAACTTATTCTAACTGTAGGAGCAACAGAGTTTTAGAGGAATTGATCACTATTAGCTAGAAGAATTAAGAAAGAAAGCAAGAAGGGTGCCTGGGTGGCTCAGTCGGTTAGGCCTCAGACTTCGGCTCAAGTCATGACATTGCAGTTCATGAGTTCAAGCTCTGCACTGGACTCTGTGCTGACCAACAGCTTGGAGCATGCGGCCTGCTTTGGATTCTGTGCCTGTCTCTCTCTGTCCTTCCCCCACTGGCACGCTCTCTCTCTCTTTCTCGAAAATACATAAACATAAAAAAAAAAAGAAAAAAAAGCAGTAAAAGAGGTGAAAAGTGAGGATGGATAAGATATGATGGGCCCATACGATTGTTTTCTGGAGTCTCTGGAACAACCCAACTTGAAATATTTTTTTTTTTTATTGTTGCCTTCACGGGAAACACTAGAGTTCAAAAAGGTAACAATGACTACTACAATATTTAAGAATACAAATTAGTCCAAAGACTCTGAAGACTCTGAAGACAAAGGAAATATTTTTTGTATTGTTGCCTTCATGGGAAGCACTAGAGTTCAAAAATGTAGCAACGACTACTACAATATTTAAGAATACAAATTAGTCCAAAGATTCTGAAGACAAAAGGTTATCCAATTTAAGCAAAAACAACCTTGCAGGTTTTATCCACTCATTAAGCTGGTTTTTACTGAGCGCTTACGATTTGCCCCCACACAGCAGTGAGTGGCCTCAACTAGCCAGGCTAGTTTCCTCCCTTCACAGCTACTGAACACATACTATGTCCCAGGTACTGAGCTAAACCCCTTTCATATATATGCCATCTAATTTATAAAGGTAGCACCTAAGATTCGAGGAAGATATCCACCTATCTTCTACCATTTATCTGTCATCTACTGAAGGTCCTATGATAGAGACTATGAAACATTTTGCTGCATCAAAATGCTACAGATCCCCAACTCTCAAAAACGTTAAAAGTGGGTAGCACAGTACGGGAAGAAGTGTGGCTGGGGCGCAGCAGGCCCAGCGCTGCAGGCCCAAAGCAGCAGATCAGATCTCCCTGGCGACGGGACGCTACCCGGGGCTAGGGAGCTGCAACCCCGCCCCTCCCCCCGGGCGCCCTCGGTCCCAAGCTCGCTTCCTGCGCACGCGTACGCGCACTGGCCCCGCCCCACTGGCGACGCTGTCGGAGCCATTTCGCCGCCGCCTCCGAGCGAGCTGCGGTGTTTGCCCCGGGTCTCTCTGAGGAAGGCCGCGGTTGCGGACGGTCTTAAGAGGGCTGTGTTTTCTGGCACCAGGAAGAGAACGCGGTAGGGAAGAGACGTCCTTGCCACCCGTTGGGGGCGTGGGGCCCCGCGCTCCTGCAGCCGGGCTTTGTTGCGAAGCGCGGGCGGCTGTGGGGGATGGGGGAAGGGGCGAGGCGCCCGCCGGGTTCCCGGATTGCGGGTTGCACGCGGCTCGCCGCACCACGCCTGCGCTGTCCGGGTCCGCTTTGTGGACCCGTCTTTCCCCCAGCCATTGCCAGCCCGGTGTCCGAAGCGTTCAAACCCTTCTTCCTCCTCCGGTCTGCGCGTGGCGGTGGCGCTGTTGCAGCCTATTGAAAGGGGGGAGGGAATCACGAGGTGGTGAGCCCGCCATGATGCCGCCACACACACTTAGGGCCCTCCATTCATTGTGGCAGCAAATACCGGGCGCTGTCCTGCGGGCTGGGTGGTAGAACCATAAACACGTGGGGCACAGTCCCTACCCCTCCCCCCGCAAGAAGGTTTCTGTCGTAGTGGGAGGCAACGGGGAAAAAAAGCGTCTGCGGGTTTCAGTAAAAAGATTCGAGGAAATGGGAGGTGGTGTCAAGGGAGCTACTTTCATTAGGGTGGTAAGAGAAAGCGTTTCGGAGGAGGTAGACTTTTGAGCTGATATCTCGGCCTTTGGGTTGAGAATGCGTCAGCTATAAAGATGGGGAGGAAAAGAATCGCAGAGGTAGAAGGAATTAGCGCTTGAGAGCAGAGATTGGGAAGAAACAAAGAAGGCCATGTTACTGGGGTATGGTGGGAAGGAATTAAGAATAGATTTTAGGGCGGCCAGAGTGGAAGCAGGAATCTAGAGCTATGAGATCTAAGACGTTGTTGCAGCACTCCAGGTGTGCGGTAGTGATGGCCGGAGACGGAGAGAAGCGAATGGATTGCAAACATGTTTTGGAGGCAGAAATTGCGTAGTAGATCAGGAGGCAGACTACCTGGCTTGGAATTCTGGGTCTCCCGGTTAGGGGCTTTGTCTTCTCTGGGGCAAGGTATTCTTTGTCTCTGTTTATTCTTCCCTAAAGGAAGATAATAATAATAATAGTCTTATCTGTACAATTATTCTAAGGGTTAAGGAAGATAGTTCTTGTAGATGACCCTCTAAGGTTCCTGCCTGGCGCATGCTGAGGTCTCTCAACGGATACCTATGGAGGATCTTAAGGGAGTGTATGACTCCCAAGTTGTGATAGGAGTAACTTGGTAGATAGCGGTGCCATTTTGGGATATGGAAACACTTGGACCTAGGGAAGGAGGAACAGATTTGGGGAGGAAACTTAAAATCTGATTTGACTGGGACGTCAAGTTAACATATGCACATTAGTGCGGCTGTTGGATGAACTTGATTTTGGAGCTTAAATAAGAGAAAAGACTAAATTTTCAGTGTATATTTGGGCATCATTACAATACAGTTAATATTGACTATAATGGCGTCAGATGAGACTGCTGGGGAGGAAGGAATTTGATAGTGTAGTCCTTCATATTTCATGTTACTCATTCGCCGTGAGGGCTTGTTTTTTTAAATTATTCAGGGGTGGAATTTACAGATAGACCTCATGAGCTTTCCACAGCTTTTCAGTCAATAGGATTTCCCCAGGGTTCATTTGTGGCTACAGAATAAACAAGTTTATACTAGGGTCCAGTTTTATGACATTAGATTTAGGTGCTAATAAAATACACTTAACATTAACAGAAGACAGAGGTGTAA
This sequence comes from Felis catus, assembly GCF_018350175.1. Taxonomy (NCBI): domain Eukaryota; kingdom Metazoa; phylum Chordata; class Mammalia; order Carnivora; family Felidae; genus Felis; species Felis catus. The sequence continues at coordinate 25,235,726 of NC_058384.1, read as the reverse complement.
TGCTAGTAATAGGGTTTTTTCTTGCAGCAAACTAATTTTATTTGCATATTTTCTCTAGATCTAAATTTGGTCTCAGGTACTGTATCTTATTTTTAATTTAGAATCAGATTTTAGACTCACAGGCGCCGTATCCTTTGCTGTCTTTATAAACTGGACTTAGGGAGAGTGCCAACATGTATGGTATGTTGAATGTCCACAAATTTTAATGAATAACAAGGCCTAAAGGAGATATTTGGTGTTTAAATTAATAGATTACTGTTTTCAGATCAAGTACTGAATTCTTGGTGTAATATATAGTGTACAACTTGGAGGATAGTCTGCTAGGAGACATACTTCAGAATGACAGTAAACTGATGTATACACAAACTGATGACCATTTCTTAATATAGTCGTTCGAGTTTGAATTTATGCCTCCACAGTGGGTGACTTGGAAAAGTTACCTAAACTTTCTATGCCCTCCCTGGTTTTCTTCCTCTGTAGAAAGTGTTTAGTATATAATTTTATCTGTCACTGAGGATTAAGTGAGTTAAAATGTAAAACATAGGCCTTTCATCAAATGTTTTTTAGGAAAAGGTCAAAATCACTTGTGGTCACCCAGAGATAACCATTTTGAGGGATATTTCTTTTTCAGACTTGATTTATGCATGTATACTTTTATATAGTTCAAATCATGTAGTTTTGTATCCTGCTTTTTCACATAGCATGTCATAGACCTTCCACTTTTGTCGTTAAAAGTTTTGTCATGCAGTTTCAATAGTAGCATGCTAGAATATCCTGTATTTAACCTAGATTTTGAGTTAATTCCAGTTATTGGTTATTTCTAATGTTTGCTCTTACAAATAATGCAATTTAATTTCTGTTTTCTTAGGTCTGAAGAAGACTCTTGAATCATGGGTGATGTTAAGAATTTTCTGTATGCCTGGTGTGGCAAAAGGAAGATGACCCCATCCTATGAAATTAGAGCAGTGGGGAACAAAAACAGGCAAAAATTCATGTGTGAGGTACTACAGAATACAATTTACATTTACGTGAAGTTCTGTTTCGTTTTGTTCTTATTTTAGAGAGCACACGCGTGAGCCAGGGAGAGAGTCAGAGGGAGGTAGGGAGAGAGAGAATCTTTTTTTTTTTTAATGTTTATTTATTTTTGAGACAATGTGAGAGACAGTGTAAGCAGCAGACAGAATCTGAAGTGGGCTCCAGGCTCTGAGCTGTTGGCCCAGAGCCCAAAGTGGGGCTCGAACTCACAAACTGTGAGATCATGACCTGAGCCAAAGGTGCTTAACTGACCGACTGAGCCACTCAGGTGCTCCCCGCCCCCCCCCCCCCCTCGGGAATCTTAAGTAGCTTCCACACTCGCACAAAGCTGGATGCAGAGCTTGATCCCATGACCCTGGGTTTATGACCTGAACCAAAATCAAAAGTCAGATGCTCAATCAACTGAACCACCCAGGTGCCCCCATTATGTGGTTTTTTTCCTGCTTGTTTTGTTGTTAAGAGAACATTGTTTTCTGTTTGGGAATGATAATGTGTTGCACATTCTTTATTGTCACTTGCCTGCTATTCTGTTTTATTATAAGTCCTTTTCAAGGGAGCATTACTTTTAAAACAATCTGATAGGTAAATTCTAGTGAGAAGATGTGTCTTCCTTAACTTCCACAGTACCAGTAGTGCAGGTTAGAAAAGTCATATCAGCTGTTTGTGGTTTTACTAATTTCTGTAGAAAGTAGAGCAATTCTTGATTGCTTCAAGTCAAATCAGTTAAAATAAATGCAAATGGAGAACTTGTTCTTGGGTTTTAAAAATCAGATTTTAACGTGGAACATTCTGTTACATGAGAAGAGAATATCTGAGCCACATAAATTATAGTTTTTAGATTAGTTTATCGCTGGAAAACACAAAGCTTTTTTATAAGTCAGCCTATGAATTCCTTGGATGTTATTTTCAGTGTTTTTATAGAGTATGTCTTCAACATTTAACTGTTATCCCTTAATTCATAATTGAATTATGAATTTTTTAAATCCCAGAATTACCCAGGTCAATCTCTTTTAATGCATTTTTTTTTCTGACCATTAAAGGTTCGGGTGGAAGGTTATAATTACACTGGCATGGGCAATTCCACCAATAAAAAAGATGCACAAAGCAATGCTGCCAGAGATTTTGTTAACTATTTGGTTCGGATAAATGAAGTAAAGAGTGAAGAAGTCCCAGCTGTTGGGGTAAGTACTCATGGCCCAGCACTTGAAATGTATGTTACAAGGTCATGCCTTGTATATATTGTACGACTAGATAATTGCAGAATTTTTTATTACTTGCCATATGGAGACATGGGATGATGATTTTTCAATGTTGTTTTCAAATGTATTAACGTGTTCCTTAGCGAACCTCAGAATCTTGTTCTCTTAGAGCGCTTTCCTAAGATTGGGATTTCATTCTCATTATGTACCTGACTTGTGGGTTTGAAAAATTCCTTTAATCTTTGTATTTGTGGTTTTATATATTTCATTCATTCATAAACTAATTTTCAGAGCCTGTTGTGCTTTGTATACTTCCAAAGATAACATTTCAAACAGAATGTAAAAATCAGTAACACTTTAAGACGCAGTGTTTACTCCCAGTGGCAGTTCCTTATTACAGCAGAGAGAAAATCCTGTTTCATGCAATGGCATAATCATTCATAATCATTTTGATACCATGATAATTTAAATTATATTATGTAAATATGCAACATAGACTCCTGTCTAGTACTGATTTTAAGAAATAAACTTTAATTAAAAAATGAAAATTTGAATTCTTATATGATCTTAAATTTTAAATCTATATGATCTTAAATCTTACACGATTTAAGATAAATACCTAAGGTAACTTAAATGAAATACTTAGTTTTTATAAAAATTACAGGAATAATATCTATATCAATTTCAACAATTTATTGTCACTGTGTTTATATTTTGCGTTGTTTGTAAAGGTTAATATATATGTTTTATTCCCTTTCATTGTTTTGACTCAGAAGTTAGGAGACTTACTTTCTAGTATATTGTACCACTAGATAATTGCAGAATTTTTTATTACATTGGTTGGTCAATCTGCAAAATGAAGGGATTAGAGGAGATGATCTTGAAGATTCTTTCCACCTATGAAAAGAATGTTGCAAATATCTTATAATTTGAAACACTGGCATCTGCTCTATCTGTTATGACCTATTATTCTGTATCTTTTAACCTCTTCCTCTCAAAGTGTAAGTCTGCTTGTGGTGGATTCTTAATTTTTCTTTTTCTTTCTTGCTTTCTTTCTTTCTCTTTTTCTTTCTTTTTCTTTCTTTTTCTTTCTTTCTTTCATGTTTATTTATTTTTGAGAGAGAGGGAGACAGAGGATCTGAAGCAGCCTCCATGCTATCAACACAGAGCCCAGTGCGGGGCTCAAACCCATGAACTTCGACATCACTTAACCCACTGAGCCATCTAGGAACCCCTTAGTTTTCTTTTGTATGAAAATGTTTTTATTTTACTGTCTCTCACATATTTTCGCTGAATGTATAATTCTGCAGTACCACTTTCAGCACTTTCAAGTTCCATTGTTTCCTTCCACTGTTTGATGATAAGTCAGTAATAATCAAATCATTTCTCCTTATATGTAATGTGTTATTTTCTTTGTATTTATTTATTTGGTTCCCAGCAGTTTGACTGATGTCATATATGACTACATAAGGTTTTCTTTGTACTTAATCCTGCTTGGAATTTGCTGAGATTCTTAAATCTATAAATTTATCTTTTACCAAACTTGGGGAATCTGGCTATTATTTCTTCAAATTTTTTTTATGCCTCATTTTTTGGGACTCCTGTGTTAAACTTTTTTTATATTATCCCATAGGTCCCTGAGGCTTTTTCTTTTCTTCCCTTTTTTCTGTTCTTCAGATTCAATGACTTTTAACAGATTATCTTCAAGTTCATGGATTGTTTTCTCTGTCAACTCCATTTTGCTGTTATCAGTCCATTCAGTGAGTTTTTATTTCATACATTGTCTTATTTCTAGAATTATCAGGTGGTTAATTTTTTTTAACAGATTTTATTTCTGTGGTGGCATTTCTTCCTGTTTCTTTCGTGATAGCATGTGTTCATAATATGAATGTAAATTTCCTTTATGTCATTGAGCATAGTTACAATAGCTGCTTTAAAATCTTGACTACAAATTTTAACATCTGGGCCTGGTTGGGCTCTGTTGATTTTATTTTCTCTTGAGATTGGTTCACCTTTTTCATTCTGTATGTCAGGTAATTTTGGATTTATCGTGGGCATTGTGATAATTATGTTGTAGATACTGTAAGTTATATTTTTTGAAATATTATTGATTTGTTGTGCTGTCAGTTTGGTTGGAACTCAAACTACAAACCCTGTCTTTTGGGTAACTGCTCACATCTATCTCCCTTGAGTTTTCTGATCTTTGCTAGGCAGCTTAGAGTCTGTCCTGCACATGTGTTGTTCATGGTTTAGCCAGTGATTTGGGCGAGTTTGTACAAAGAATTCCTTCTTTCCCTTTTAGGATTGCTTCCTCACTTTCTAGCAGTGTTTGTTTCCCCAGGCTCATATTCTCTGATTCTTCAGGCCAGAAAGACTGGGGAGTTTTAGCTGCTTCACATGGTCTTCCTCAGGCTAAAAGCCATAATAAACAGGAATTACAGCCTTTGCTTATCCTTGATTTTTCATTTCAAGTCACCTCCAGAATCTACCAGCTTTTGTTCACTCTTTAACACCTGCATATAATTGTTAGGGTCTTTGGGGTTTGAGGGCGGGGTTTCTTTTCGCCCTTAGATGTCTCCGTTATCTGCAGGAAGGTCAGTCTAGTCTATGCATTTGCCACTTTCTCCCTGACTTCCTCTTTTCCAGCTACACTGGCTTTCTTGCCATTCCTCAATCTTCCAGCACCTTTCTACCTCAAGACTTTTGTGTTTCTTATTCTCTTTCATTGTTTCATTTTTCTCAATAGGACTTAACTAATTTCAACCCATTGTTTGTCAGCTGAAGGCGATGTTGTCCCCTAGGGATATTTGGCAATGTGTGGAGTCATTTTAGTTGTTACAACTGGAAGGGGGTGTCAGCAATACTGACATAGAGTAAATAGAGGCCAGGGATGCTACCAAACATCCTACAATACACAAGATAGCCTCCTACAACAAAGAATTATCCAGCATAAAATGTCAGTTGTACATAGTATAAAAAATTCTCTTTTAACCTAATTTTCCCCGGACCTTCATGTGAGAACAAAAGGTCATACGAGCAAGATTTTTATCTGCTTTTTAGTTCATTGCTGTGTCTGTAGCATTAGAATGGTTCTGGTCTGTACAGCAGGCACTTGAAGTTTTTTGATTGAATGAATGAATGATAAATGGGTAAATTTGGAAAAAGGTCATACAACAAGCCCAATTTCTACTTCTAGCTACCATCTTTATCTCACCTCTTCATCCTTGCCAAATCCTGTTCATGTCACTTCATCTAGCATTTGCCCTTTCATTGCACAAATTGCTCTTGCCAAAAGTGGCCTGTTTCTAAATGCAAAGGATATTTTTAAATTTTGAAGGAGGGGGAGAAATTTCAAATGTGTAGAGAAGTAAGAATAATGTTACAAATCCACGTTGTCAAAATCCAATTGCAGTATTTCTCAAAAGGGCTTCTCTACTTTCAGATTATTTTAAAGCAAATTCCAGACATCCTATAATTTATCTGTTACTATTTCACTTTGTATCTCTAAAAGATAATCCTCTTAAAAACATAATTCCATCATTGTACCTTAAAATATTTGTTTATTTTTTTATTTATTTTCTATTTTCGGGAGAGAAAAACCTGTTTAGGGTAGAAGGGTGAAGTGGGGAGAGAGAATCCTGAGCAGGCTCCACGCTCTGCGAGGAGCCTGGTGCAAGGCTCGATCCCAGGACCCTGGGATCATGATCTGATCAAAATCAAGAGTCAGACACTTAACTGACTGAGACACCCAGGCACTCCCAAACCTAAAAAATTTTAAGAATTGTTTCTTAATGTCCTCACACATCCAGTTATATTCAGATTTTCTTGATTGTTTCATAAATCCACTTTTTACAGTTTGTTTAAATCATGCTCCTAATGATGTCCTTATACAGCAAGTGATTGATAATTCTTTTAATCAGTAAATTCTCTCACCCTCTTTCTTACTTTTCTTTGCAGTTTGTTGAAGAAAGCACATTATTTATTCTTTAGTCTCATAAAACATTTCTCTGCCCCTCTGTTTCCCATAATTGGTAGTTAGATCTAGAGACTTGATTAGACTGAGACTTGATTAGAGTGAAAGAGCAAGAACAAGAAAACTCCAAAAGTAATATTCTACACTTCTGTCAGGAGGAGGTACATAATTGTGATATTAGCAGGGGTGGATTATTGCTGTGTAGATTTATTATTTCATTATCAATTTCCTTTGATTTTTAGCTGGAATACTTACATAAAAGGAAATTTCTCATCAGTAATCACACCAAGTTAGAATTTAGACAGGGAAATGAGATAAATGTTTGATTCTTTTCCTTTATTTAAAAATATTTTGTAAATTTCTGTTAAGTCCTTCTGTTCTAACAAGTCATTTATTTAAATCCGGTGTTTCCTTACTGATTTCTGTCTGGATGATTATCCACTGATGTAACTGGGGTATTAAAGTTCCTTACTATAATTGTACTATTAACTCTTTTTGTCTTATATCTGTTAATTGCTTTATATATTTTGGTGCTCCTACGTTGGGTGCCGAAATATTTATAAATGCTATATCCTCTTGCTGGATTGACCCTTTTATCATTTTGTAACACCCTTCTTTGTCTCTTACTACACTCTGTTTCAAAGTCTATTTTGTCAGTTTGATACCCCAGACAAATGAAAATGTTTGTTTCCAGTGCATGGGATATCTTTTTCTGCCCTTCACTTTCATTCTGTGTGTGTACTTACATCTAAAGTGTATCTCTTGGATCACTTCTGACCTCCCTCTAGCTGCCATCTTGCTTCTCCCCCGTGTGTGCCCCTAATCTCAGCTTGTTCCCTGGAGACCCTCTGAGCACCAACCCTAGTCCCCCCGCCGTGGTCCCATTTCTGCTCCAGCAAGATGAAAGAAGCTGTCATGAATCAGGAGAAACTCGCCAGACTGCAAGCACAAGTGCACATTAGTGGGAAAGGAACTGCTTATCGAAAGAAAGTGGTTCATAGAACGTCTCCAGTAGATGATAAAAATACTTCAGTACTCCTTAAAGAAGTTAGGGGTAAACAACATCTCTGTTATTGAAGAAGTGAATATGTTCACAAACCAATGAACAGTCATTCATTTTAACAACCCTAAAGTTTAGGCATCCTTGGCAGTGAACACTTTGACCATTACAGGCCACGCTGAGACAGACTAGCTGACAAAAAATAAAGTTCCTTGCCTAGTCAAAAATTGAATAAAAATAACATAACACAAAATATTGTATCTCTTGTAGACAACTATAAATGGTTCGTGCTCTTTTATCCATTCAGCCACTCTTTTTTGATTGGAGAATTTAGTCCATTTACATTGAAAGTAATTATGGATAGGTGTGTGTTTATTGCCATTCTGTTAATTGTTTTCTGGCTGTTTCTCTAGTTTCTATCTGTTCCTTCTCTTACTCTCTTTGTGGTTTGAAGATTTTCTTTAATGGTATGCTCCTGTTCCTTTCTCTTTATCCTCTATTTCACATTTTTGCTTTGATTACTTTTATGCTTACATGTAACAACACATATCTACAATCTGTCTTAAGTCAGTAATTTAAGTTCTAAAGCTCAACATTTTTACTCCCTTCACCACATTTTTGATTTTTAAAAAAAATTTTTTGTGTTTATTCATTTTTGAGAGACAGGACAGAGTGTGAGTGGGGGAGGGGCAGAGAGAGAGGGAGACAGAATCTGAAGCAGGCTCCAGGCTCTGAGCTGTCAGCACAGCCCAATGTGGGCCTCGAACCCACGAACTGTGAGATTATGACCTGAGCTGAAGTTGAAACTCAACTGACTGAGCCACCCAGGCGCCCTGCACATTTCATATTTTTGATGATAACATTTTATATCTCTTTATTTTGTGTATCATTTAACCAATTGTAATCATAGTTATTTTTACTACTTTTGTCATTAACCGTCATACTGGCTTTATGTATAAAAGATATTTATTCTTTCATAATTTGTTCTTGTTACCAATAAGTGCCCTTTCTTTACAGCTTAAAGAAGTCCCTATAACATTTCTTGTAAGGCCGGTTTAGTGGTCATGAACGCTTCAAACTTTTGTTTTCCTGGGAAACAATTTCTCTCTCCTTTAATTCTGAATGATGACTTTGGCAGGTAGTGTATTTTTGGTTGGAATTTTTTTTTTTTTTTCCCAGCACTTTGAATATATCTTTGTCTTTCTCCAGGTTAGGAACATTTTCAACCATTATTTTTTCAAATAAGATTTCTGCCCCTTTCTCTCTCTCTCCTTGAAGCCCAATGATACAGCTCTTCGTCCATTTCATGTTTTCCTGAAGTCCCTTAGGCTATCTTTACATTTTTTCACTTTTTTTTTCCTTTTTGCTGCTCTCATTGGGTGAATTCCACTGCCTTGGTTTTGAGTTCACTGATTCTTCTTTTTCATCTGGTCTGCTGTTAAACACCTCTCCTGTATTTTTCAGTTCAGTTATTGTATTTCTTAGTTCTGTGACTTACCTAATTCGTACTTTCATTTTCCATCTCTTAGTTGAAGTTTTGTGTTCATTCCTCTTCCTAGTTTGAAGAGTGTCTTAATAACCATTATTTTAAAGACTTTATCAGGTAAATTACATAGTTCCATTTCATTAAGGTTTCATCTTGTTCTCTTGACAGGTATTACTGTTTCTTCATTTTGCCTCACTATGTCGGTTCCTATACAGTAGATGAAACAACTTCTCCCAAGTCTTGAAGGAGTGGCCTTGTGTAGGAGATGAAATTTTTCATTCAGCCCTGCCCCAGCTCTTGGTTGTTTCTCAAACCTCTGTGCTTGACCAAGCAGCCTGTTATATTTTTAATAGCTCCTAGTAGTTGAGGATATGCTGAGACCTCTCAGTGTCCAGAGGGTAGGATCTCAGCACCTAGATTCGCAGACTAGAAGCCAGACCCTCGGGCAGCAGCTTCTAAAAGTAATGCAGATATGTATAGTTCTGAGGTGCCAAAAAGCATAAGCCCTGCTGACCACCAGGGCCAGATAATCTGGAGGTGTTCCCTGGGCTGCATTTGCAAATTTGGGGGCTTCAGTCAAGTGTATAGTCTCCTTTCTGGGAGATACCAGCAAGCTGAAGCAAGGAGAGGGAGAGCACGAAGATGGCTTCCATAGCATACATTCCTTCAGAGCAGCTCCATAGCCAGTGAGTGCCCAACCTGAAGCCTGCCCCTCTGTCTGGAGCTTCAAGACAAGCAAAGTGACTTTCACAGAAAGACTGGGGTGTGCCTCAGTCCACTGTCTGTACAGTGCCTTGAGGATTGTGACCTGCCCAGAACCGCTGCTCTGATTGACACCCTCCTAGGGGACCCCAAGAATGCAAAGCTCCTCTGGTCACCAGAGCAGGGCAATCAGAAGGCATCCCTGGGTGTTAGCTGCAAAAAGTGCTCAATGTAAAGCTTCCCTTCAGTAGACACTGGCATTCTAGAACACAACAGAAGAACATAAAGATAGCACCTTCTCTCAGAAGTCTCTGGAAAGGATTACAGTCAGCCCCTTTCATTTCTTTTTTTTTTTAATTTTTTTTTCAATGTTTTTTATTTATTTTTGGGACAGAGAGAGACAGAGCATGAACGGGGGAGGGGCAGAGAGAGAGGGAGACACAGAATCGGAAACAGGCTCCAGGCTCTGAGCCATCAGCCCAGAGCCTGACGCGGGGCTCGAACTCACGGACCGCGAGATCGTGACCTGGCTGAAGTCGGACGCTTAACCGACTGCACCACCCAGGCGCCCCATTCAGCCCCTTTCATTTCTAATGAAAGAGATGCTTCTTTCATTAGAAGCCTCTTCCTTGGGCCACAGTCATGATTAGCTAGTAGGCCTCATTTACAGACAGACTCAGCTCCTGGGTCTGTTGCCTCTTTTTGTGCTATGGGTGCAGTAGCTATTCAAGAATTGTCTCCAGCAAGCTTATCTAGTCATTATGTTGTATACCTGAAACTAATACAACATTGTGTGTCAACTCTACTCAAAAAAAATTAGAACTTTTTCTATGGGTTACAGACTTGTGAGACCCAGGAGCATAAGCTGCACACGGCACCTGAGTGAGTCAGGCAAAGTCAAGGTGTTCTCTGGCAGCAGTCATGAAATTTGGGGCCACAGACAGGTTTTTGAGCTCCTTTCTGGGTAGTGCTCATTATTACAGTTGTATGTGACCAGGAACACAAGCTTCCCTGGCCTCCAGAGCCAGGTGATCAAGAGGCATCCCCTGTGCAGCAGCAACAAAAATTAAGGCACCAGGCACGTGTAAAGGTTCTTTTCTGGGAGGTACTGGTGCTCTGAAGCATGCAAAGACAGCACCCACTGGTCTCCATTCCTGGGTACAGATTTCTAGATGTGTGTGTTAAATTCGATACCTGCCCCTCTGGCCAAGGTTTTAATACAAGCAAGTGCCTTGCCTCCTTTCACTTTAACTCAGTGCAATTGGCTACTTCTGAGTTGAGCCTTGGGGCAAGTGAGTCCAAGCACACAAGCCCTTTAAGAGGCATTTTACAGGTTGCTACCATCTTGTGGGTCTTGGAATGTGAGATCTGTCAGGGTTTGTTTTTTTTGTTTAGAGAAAGCACGAGCAGGGGAGAGGGGTGTGGGTGGGGGAGAGAGAATCCTAATGCACATTTGGGCTGCTACCATAATTTGGCTATTGTAAATAATCCTGTGGTAAACAGAAGGTGCATATATTCTCTCAAATTAGTGTTCTCGAATTCTTTGGGTAAATACCTTGTACAATTACTGGATCACTAGTTGATATTTTTAATTTTTTGAGGAACCTCCATGCAGGTCTTCCACAGTGGCTACGCCAGTTTGCATTCCTACAAACAAGTGCAGGAGGGTTCCTTTTTCTCCACATCCTCAACAACACTTGTTGTTTCTTGTGTTTTTGATTTTAGCCATTCTGATAGGTCCAAGGTGATATGGTTTTGATTTGTATTTCCTTGATGATGAGTGACGTTGAGCATGTTTTCATATGTCTGTTGGCCCTCTGGATGTCTTTAGAGAAATGTGTGTTCATGTCTTCTACCCATTTTTTAATTGGGTTATTTATTTTTTGGGTGTTGAGTTATAGCAGTTCTTTATATATTTTGGATACTAACCTTTATTGGGTATGTCATTTGCAAATATCTTCTCGCATTCCCTTGGTTGTCTTGTAGTTTGTTTGTTTCCTTTGCTGTGCAGAAGCTTTTTGTTTTTATTTATTTACTTAATTTTTAATTTGTTAAAAGTTGTTTTCGTTTTTGTTTTTTTTAGTTTATTTATTTATATTGAGAGAGTGTATGCCCGCAAGGTGGGGAGGGGCCGAGAGAGAGGGAGAGATCCCAGGCAGGCTCTGCACTGTCAGTGCCAAGCCCAATGCAGGGGTCAAAACTCACAAGCCGTGAGATCATGACCTGAGGTGAAGTCAGATTTCTTGACTGACTGAGCCATGGAGGCACCCCCAGAAGTTTTTTGTTCAGTTAGTTTATTTTTTTGAGGTGGGGGGAGAGAGAGAGAGAGAGGGAGAGAGAGAATCCCAAGCAGCAACCCATCAACTTAATACAGACTGATATATGTGGAAGGTATCATATACAATCTAATGGCAACCACAAATTAAAACTACTAACAGATGTGCAAAGAATAAAGAGAAAACAATCCAAGTATATCACAGAAGTAACCCAGCAAACCATGAAAGAGAGAAAGAAAAACTACGAAAACAAGTTAAAAACCCATTCTTTACGCTTCTCCAACCCCCACATTTTATGTATATAGTGTCCTATTTTACATCCTTTTATTTTGTGAATCCCTTGACTGACTTTTTATAGAAATACTTATTTTTACTGGTTCTGTGTTTCCTACTTTTCATACTTAACGGTCTTTTCCTTTCCAATCTTAACAGTTCTCTTTGATATTTCTTGTAGGGTTGGCTTAGTCATCTTGAACTCCTTTAGTTTTTATTTGTCTGAGGAGCTCTTTATCTGTCCTTCTGTTCCAAATGATAGGCTTCCTTGGTAGAATATTCTTGGCTGTAAGTTTTTCCCTTTCAGCACTTTGAATATATCATGCCAGTCCCTTCAAACTGCCAAAAATTCTGCTGGAAAATCCACTAATAGCCTCATGGGTTTTCTTTTGTATATGTACCTGTCTTCTTTTCTCTTGTTGCTTTTAATTTTTTTTTTTCCTTTATCTCTACTTTTTGCCATTTTGATGGTTATGTCTTGGTGTGGACTTCCTTTGGTTGATTTTTGTTGGGGATCTCTGTGTCTCCTGGGTCTAGATATCTGTTTCCTTCCCCAGATTAGGGAAGTTTGTAGCTATTATTTCTTCAAATAAATTTCCTACCCTCCTTTCTCACTCTTCTTCTGGGATCCCTGTACTATGTATGTTATTGTGCGTGATGGAATCACTGAGTTCCCTGAGTCTGTTCTCATTTTGCATAATTCTTTTTTTCTCTCATTTGTTTAGCTTGATTACTTTCCATTCCTCCATTTTCTACTTAATTTTTTCCTCTACTTCCAGCCTGCCATTTATTCCATCTTCATCTCTGGTTCTATTTTATGTTTTCAGGCTCTTTCTTAAGGGTCTCACTGATGTCCTCAACTCTTCTCTCAAGTCCAGAGAGTATCTTTATGATCATTACTGTAAAATCTCTATCAGGCATGTTACTTATACCTGTTCTGCTTAGGTCTTTTGCTGTGGTTTGTTCTTTCATTTGTGACATGTTCTTCTGTCTCATTTTGCCTAATTCTCTGTGTCTGTTTCTCTGTGTTAGGCAGGTCACATATGTCTCTTGATCTTGAAAGTAGTGAACAGGATGTGTACTTTTAACAAGGAGACACTGGTCATCCTCCATAGGAGACTCAAAACTGTCACAGACTGAGCTGGCCAGGGCCACTCCACAAAGTGTGGAGACAGGTGGTTAATACCCTCTTTCCCTCTACCTTCATCTTCATTGATCAAGAAATTTAAAGATTTAAAGAAAATCCTTCCTATTCGGTTCAGGCAGCTCTAACAAAGTACCATAGATTGGGTGGCTTATAAACAACAGGAACATATTTCTCACACTTCTGAAAGTTGGGAAGTGTAAGTCTTAGGTTCTGTCTGATTCAGTGTCTGGTGAGGCTCTCCTCTCACTATATCCTCACGTGGCAGAAAAAGCAAGAGAGCTCTCTCCTTTTCAATAAGGCACCAATCTCTTTCATGTGGGCCCCTCCCCTAAGACCTAATCACCTTCCAAAGGGCCTGCTTCCTAATATCACATTGGAGGTTAAATTTCAAAATACTAATTTTGGGGAGATAGAAGCATTCCATTTGTAACACTCTTCGTCACTGCAAAACAGGAAGTTATCCCACCCAAACACCTCAAGTCTTGAGGAAGAGATTTTTCTTTTAAATTTACATAGATACAGAATGAGGTAGAACAGCATTTTGGACATGAAGTGGGCAAGGTGGTGGAAAGAAAGACAAATCAGCACCAGTGTTGCCCACTGTTTTTCTTTTCCTGGAACTTGGCTGTTAGAGCTGTCCCTAGAATAAACTGTACTGTGCCTTCACAGCCCTAACCTTGGAAGAACACTGTGCCTCAAACTATGTGCTATCTTTATAAAATAAAGAAGTCTTCCAATTAGAAAGATTGAAAGACCAGAGTAAAGCTATACTAGGCAAATGAAGTACAAAATAAAATGGGAGTAACAGTATTAATATCAAAATAAACTTTAAGAAAGCAGAAAATACAAACAGTTCACAACATACCAATCCCCACTTACTATTAAAAATGCTTATGTGTATATTCGCAAAACTAAAATGGTAATGTGAGAAAGTAGCAAAGGGACCAAAACAATCCTAAACACTAGGAAATTTAAACACTTGGTTTTAAATGAAAATTGAAAATTACAGGCTGTTTAACAGTGTCAGAACTCTGGAAGGCCAGAGGAATTGTCATTTACTCAAAGAAACATCAAATGCTTGTATTATTGCATAAGAAATAGTTTTTTTTTTTTAAATGAGTAAACTAGTGATTTTCAGCTCAGGAAAATAGAACACACTTAGAGTAAGAAGAAATTAATAAAGATAAAATCAGAAATTTTATAGAATTAGAAGTAAAAGTGATGAGTAAAAATTTTAAATAACCCTTTCAAAAGATAAATAATCCATCCCAAGGTTAATTTAGACAATAGTAAATACTATAGATTCATATTCCTTTATCAAAAAACCATGTGCTTAGGTGGGTTTGAGGATTCACACTTTTCATATTTTAGAAAAGTGGTATGGTGTACATACCATATCTTACATGACACCTCCAGTACATCTGAAGCAACACCCTGTAGTCGAACTTTCTAGCTACATCACATTGAGTTTTTTGAGAGAAAAATGCTAACTACTCAGTGGTTGAGTTAGTGGAGGTTTAAAAAACATTTGAGGGGCGCCTGGGTGGCTCAGTCGGTTAAGCGTCCGACTTTGGCTCAGGTCATGATCTCGCGGTTCATGAGTTCAAGCCCCGCGTTGGGCTCTGTGCTGATAGCTCAGAGCCTGGAGCCTGTTTCGGATTCTGGGTCTCCCTCTCTCTCTGACCCTCCCCCGTTCATGCTCTGTCTCTCTCTGTCTCAAAAATAAATAAACGTTAAAAAAAATTTTGAAATAAAAAAAGCATTTGATAAAATGCTTATTACAAATAAAGTACTAAGGAAATGAAGTAGAAAAATACTTCTTGGCATGTTGGAAAGTGTCCTCTAAAAATAATAGTAGGGGTAGCTGGCTGGCTCAGACAGTGAAGCATGCAACTCTTAATCTCAGGATTGTGAGTTTGAGCCCCACGATGGTGTAGAGATTACTTAAAAATAAAATCTTTAGGGGCATCTGGGTGGCTCAGGTCGGTTAAGCATCTGACTCTGGCTCAGGTCATGATCTTACGGGTCGTGAGTGCTGACAGCTCAGAGCCTGGAGCCTGCTTTCAGAGTCTCTTTATCCTACTCTCTGCCCCTCCCCCACTCATAGTCCTCTGTCTCTCAAAAATGAATAAATGCTAAAACAATTAAAAATAAGTAAGATCTTTAAACAATAGTAAAAATAATAGTAAATACTAAAAACAGGTATAAAAACATGGAGCACGCTGCTCAAAATGTTTGTTAAGGTGGTAAGTATAAAAAGGAGTGCACAGGGGCGCCTGGGTGGCGCAGTCGGTTGAGCGTCCGACTTCAGCCAGGTCACGATCTCGCGGCCCGTGAGTTCGAGCCCCACGTCAGGCTCTGGGCTGATGGCTCAGAGCCTGGAGCCTGTTTCCGATTCTGTGTCTCCCTCTCTCTCTGCCCCTCCCCCGTTCATGCTCTGTCTCTCTCTGTCCCAAAAATAAATAAACGTTGAAAAAAAAATTTTTTTTTTAAAAATAAAAAAATAAAATAATAAGGAGTGCACAATTAGAAATGCTAATAGAGTGACAGCAGTTTTACATTTGTTGACTATAATAGAGAACTTGGGCTTGTATTTTGTATGTCTGATTTATATTTCTAGCAGTTCATTTTCATTGTATTTACAAAAATTTTACTCCCAGTGGATTAGGGGGGAAAACTCAAAACCAGTTCTTCTTTGCAGATAGTTGTAAAGTTAAGACAAGACCCAATGTGTCCACTACCACTGCCATTACTCTCAATGTGACAGATTTTTACTGAAGGATAGTGTTAAGTCTTAAAGAGATTTTACCATACTTGCAATCTAATGATTCAGCCTAATGGCAGAAGACACAGGACTTCTGAATTAGAGACAAAGGATGTTTACTACTCATGGGATAGCAGGCAGCATGAGCTTCATGTTTGTATTGCCCCCCCCCCCCATGTCCTTAAATCTTTTGGGGACAATATGGAGCAGGTCCAGGTAGATCCTGAGGGCACAGTTAATTGGTATTACACTTGAGGTACTTGGACTTTAAGAAACTGTCGGTCTTAAAAAAAAAAAAAGGAGCTGCTGGCAAAACTGCAACCCTGTCTTTTTTACTATCCTCATTAGGAAATAAATCTGCTCCCTACCCTGGAGTAAGATCTTACCTCTGCCTTCCAAGGTTATTATTTGCTATTCAAACCTCCTTGAAAAGATGTTTAAATAAGACTTGGAGAGCCACAGATATTCATGGAGAATTGTCTTAACAGATAGAAGACTTGATGAAATAGAGAGCCATACCGTGTTTTTGGGTGGGAGGTTGCATTATCATGTCAATCAGTTCCTTGTTAGGAAGGCCATTCTTCTTGAGTAAATTGTATAAATTTAACATTCTTTGATGAATTAGATTTAAAGAGTTAATTAGGGGTGCGCCTGGGTGGCTCAGTTGGTTGAGCGTCCGACTTTGGTTCAGGTCATGATCTCGCGGTTCGTGGGTTTGAGCCCCATGTTGGGCTGTGTGCTGACAGCTCAGCCTGGAGACTGCTTCAGATTCTCTCTCTCCCTCTCTCTCTGCCCTTCCCCTGTGCACATTCTGTCTCCTCTCTCTCAAGAATAAATAAACATTAAAAAAAAATTTTTTTAAGTTAATTAGGAAAAATAATTGCTGAAAAATAGCCAAGAAGAATTTGAAAGTATACCAGCTGATCCTACCACATATTAATGAAGACTTTTAACTATTGTAAGATTACAGTAATTATATTTACATAATACTATTTCTAAATTAAAATATACATAAAATAATGTAGAACAGGTTTTGGACAGGAGAGGCCATCGTATGGAGGCTAGCACAAGAAGAAACTAGATTTGATCAAGAAACAAAAACAAAATAACCTTTTTGGACAGTAAGCAGTAGTAACAAAATTAAAAAAGGAAAAGGACAGTAAAACTTACTTGCAACTTGTATGACAAGAAATTAATAGCACTGAAATGTTAAATTCTTAGAAATTAATGAGAACAATGGATATCCAGATAGAATAATAGGCAAAGGAAATGTAAATTAAAATAATAGGCTGTTATAACAAAAAAACTGAGCTAATATTGGTACAGGTATAAAACACTTGCTACAATTTCCAGAATTGAAGACATAGAGAAATAGATTGTCGTATATATATATAGTGCTGATGCACATATAGAATTGCAATTTTTCTGTAATGCACCGTGGTGCTTTTTAAAATGTTGATGCCTTTTAGATTAAAAAAAATTTATTTTTAAGTAATCCCTACACCCACATGGGGCTTGAACCCACAACCCTGAGATCAAGAGTCTACACTCCACCAGCTGAGCCAGCCAGGCACCCCAGGTGTTGATGCCTTTTAACCCAGGAATTTCACTTTTTTTTATTTTAAATGTTTATTTATATTAGCAAGGGAGGGGCAGAGAGACACTGATACAGAATCCAAAGCAGGCTCCAGGCTCTGAGCTGTCAGCACAGAGCCCAATGTGGGGCTTGAACTCACGAGCCATGAGATCATGACTTGAGCTGAAGTTGAGGTTTAACTGACTGAGCCACCTAGGCACTCTCCAGGCATTTCACTTAAGTGAATCTTTCCTGAAAGAAGCCAAAGTACAAAGAGTCTGTGGCAGTGTTGTTCTATAATTTAAGATCAGCTACAAGCTAAATGTTCATCAACGTGGTATTGCCTAAGTTATGCGTACTACTTCCATCTATTGGAGTAGTAAGTCATTAAAATTCATGTAGATTAATATTTAAAGAAGTAAAAGATGTATGTAAAATATTTTACATTTTATATACAATGTATATAAGACAACTGGAAGTCTTTTCTACCCATACTCTTGGTTGTCTCCTCGGTTTCATCTCTCTCTTCAAGTCACTTAGGAGTATGACTTTCCTAGTTCACTTCATTTAAATAGTGGTCTCGCATAGTGTCCCTTTTATTTTCTGATAATTTTTCTTGGCAGTATTGTATTGTCCTTGACCTATTATGTGTTGTTTAGCTTTGTAAGAATGTAGAAATATAATACAGCTATTTGAATATAGCTCTGTAAATACAGGACAGCTGTCTCTCTCGTTCATTTTTTCCTCAGTACCCAGAACTACATAGAAAGGGTCCTGACAGATGCTTCTTGAATGTGGAATGTATTTATAAAACTACTGAGTGGAAAAAGATTAACTATATACCATAAACTAATTGGACTTTTTTGGGAAAAACTGTTATTTGTTTACATATAAAATCTCCAGCTGGAGAATTAATGAATAATTTTTACTACCCTTTTTTCTGCCTCAAGTGAGAACATAATAGTTTTTTAATCATTGAAAACAAAGATACTAATATTATGGAGATACGAAGGGGTGACATGTGGACTTCCTTTATGTGAAAGAATTTACTAGTCCCTGTGAGGGTGAAATTACTAACACCACCTTGTCTCTTCCTCTTGCAGGTAGCACCTCCCCCACCTCCACTTACTGATACACCTGATGCCACGGCAAATGCGGGAGAAAGTTTACCAGCAACCATGGGAGGACCTCTTCCTCCTCATTTGGCTCTTAAGGCAGGTAAGGGACTTGAAAGTGCATGTATGACAGTGGATAAGATAGACATGATCCTGCTTCGTTATCATCTCTTTCTCATTTGGATAGAAAGAAATTACGATAGTAAACTCATAATGTTGAGAGAATGCAGGGGCTTCATAAGTTTACAAATACCACCAGTGATTTCTCTTATTAAACATGGTATAGCCTGATTCCTTAGCTGTTGTTAGCTTTTACAGATTTTTTCTTAAAGTTGTAATTATTTTGAGAGCATGCATCTGAGAGAGTGAGGGCAGGGCAGAGAGAGAGGGAGAGCAAGAATGCCAGTCTGGCCCCACACTCTTCAGTGCAGAGCCCAGTGCGGGGCTCAGAACTCACCATGAGACCGTGAGCTCATGACCTGAGCCAAAATCAAGAGTTGGATGCTCAACCGACTGAGCCTCCCAGGAGCTCCAGCTTCTAATTTTTATCTCTGGCTAGATTTCGCACAGGCTAGAACATTTGATTAAAGGGTCTTGTTTATTGCCCTTTCTTTTTTATTTTTATTTTCATATTTTATTTTATTTATCTGTTCCAAGTTTAATTTTTTAGAGAGAGAGAGTGTGAGTGGGCAAGGGGCAGAGAGAGGGAGAGAGAGAGAATCCAAGCAGGCTCCACACCACCATCACAGAGCCTGATGCGGGGCTTGAACTCATGAAGCTGTGAGATCATGACCCGAGCTGAAACCAAGAGTTGGATGCCTAACCCACTGAGCCACCCAGACACCCCTGTTGCCCTTTCTTGTTTCTGACTAATTCCTCCCAGATATATTGTAGACTTGTTTACTTTATGGATCCAAAGTGTTGCTGAATTGTGTATATTATTATCAAAGCTTTTATTGGTCTGCCCAGTATAGGAAAGATTTACTAGGATCTTGGTCAAGCTGCTTAAGTCTCAGATCCAACATTTATGAAATGAGAATAACAGTAGTATTTACTTTGTAAGAAGATTGTTGTGAGGAGTAAATTTTTTTAAAAGGATGTCATAATTTTTGTAGAGCTAATAGGCAATATTCACTATCTTTCTCTATTAACTATCTTTCTCTGCTTTCCTACCAAGATTCATCACTTTCTTACACCTTTTCAGCTTCTCCTAATCCCCGTCACTAGTGCTAACAGTTTTCTCTCAAGGTCATAGTTAGCAAAGAAGCAGTTTTAACAAATTTAATCAGGTATCAAGTTTAATCAACTTGAAAATGTGTGCTAGATTGTCAGTAACTTATGATCATTGCCAGGAGCCCCCCTCTACATACAAGCCTTGAGATTATCAATTTAGACCTATACTCCAATCATGAAACACTTTTTAAGTCATGAAGATTTGGGGCCCATTTCCAAATAATTGAAACTTTGGCTTTCTAATTACAGAATGCCAAGCTCTAAGAATATTCTTTTGTAATGTTTTAGGATCTTCCTACAGTTTGATTCATTAAGAGAACACTAAATTTCTTTCCTTAATAGAAAATAATTCTGGAGTTGGGGCCTCTGGCTATGGTCCTCCTGGGCCCACATGGGATCGAGGAGCCAACTTGAAAGACTATTATTCAAGAAAGGAAGAACAAGAAGTACAAGCGGTAAGGCTGTCATCTTTTGTCACATATCCAGGATTGTGACTTAGTGCTTGATTCACTGCAAGTTTCAAGATAATTCAGTTTAATAATTTGGTGATTCTTTTAAGTTGTTGTTTGAGACTACTTGTTCACACAAGACAATATAAACCCAATCTACCCGTTAACTCTGGTCACTAGGATCGCCTGTGAAATAACAGTATTTTTCAGGTGGTAGAGTGTGTCCTCATCTGCTTTACAGGAAATGTAGGTACCGCAGTAAACCTCATTTCACGAGCAATCAGAGTAAAAATGTCTTAATAGGACAGCTTATTTTTCCACTTAATGTATTTGAAGTGTTAAAACCAACAAAAAAATTCGTCAGTGTTTCTTGGGAACAGTTTAAATAGAGTACGTTTAGCTAATGGCTTGTTTATACAATAGGACCACCAGATGCAGTAAAAACTAATTCTGGTTCAATTTTGACTAGGATTAGAAACTTTAAAAACCATTTTTGCATTATAAAGGATGGCACAAAGAAGATACTGTTATAATTTTTAATGTTTAAGAGAGTGGAGTGGGGGAGGGCCAGAGAGAGAATCCCAAGGAGACTCTGCACTGTCAGTGCAGAGCCTGATACAGGCTCAAACCCATGAACCATGAACTCATGACCTGAGCTGATATCAAGAGTCAGATGCTTAACTGAGCCATTCAGGCACCCCTAAATTTCTTTACCTTAAATATGCATAACTAAACTAAAATTAATGGAGCCAAATTTAATTATCATTGATTCAACAGACTTTAGAGTCAGAAGAAGTGGATTTAAATGCTGGGCTTCATGGAAACTGGACATTGGAAAATGCTAAGGCTCGCCTGAACCAGTATTTCCAAAAAGAAAAGATCCAAGGAGAATATAAGTACACCCAAGTGGGTCCTGATCACAACAGGTTTGCTTGTTTCAGTCTTTTCCTTCTATAGTAAGTTAGGTTGTTTTGTATATTCATCGTTCTATTTTTGTACATGTTCTCTGATTCAGTTTGTGGATTAGAAGTGAATTGTGAAAAGTTGCGCAAGAAAAATTGTCCTTGATTTGTAATTAGTAGTTTACTAGGATTTTCACTTAGGTGTGTGATTTTTAGAAGTTCTGCAAAAATCTGTGTTGCTAGACTTTTGAGGTTCTCCTTTGTATCTGTGAGAGGCAAAAATCATAGCCACAAGTGGTGGTTTGTCTGTGTTTGGCTTAACAATTAGCTCAAGGTGGTGAGTTTATTTACTGTTGCTGTGGTATTGTTAAAGGTAGTAGTAAGGATTATTTAATGGATCAAGTTAGACACTCACGTGTCAAAGTCTCGGGTGAACTGCATGCGTCTAGATCCAAATTTCCCTTTAGCTTTGAAAGTTGCTAGCTCTTGAGTCCTGTTGAAGTGTGTAAAGGCTTATTGTAAAGCTGAAGGATAGCTTCAGTCTTTGTACGTGAGTTAAATTAGCCTACTTTTATCCTGTTAAGTTTATAAA
The DNA here is from genome assembly GCF_018350175.1 of Felis catus. Classification (NCBI taxonomy): domain Eukaryota; kingdom Metazoa; phylum Chordata; class Mammalia; order Carnivora; family Felidae; genus Felis; species Felis catus. The sequence goes on along the minus strand of NC_058384.1, from coordinate 25,214,004 downwards.
ACTGAACATAAAGGGAGGTCATTGTAACAGTTGACAGTATGTTTCTCAGCCTGCTTGCTGTTCTTCCTGAGAGCATTCCAGGGTGTAGTAATTATTACTCCCAGGAAGGCTCATATGGATTAGACTCTTCTGGGGGCACTGTATTTTTATTGGAAGGTAAAGAAGGCTATGGATACCTTCTGGATGATTTAATTTGCTGTCCTTTATGTGAAATAAATTACTCAAAATGCATTAAAAGTATTTTCCTTGAAAATCAGAGTGTTCTCCCTTCATTACATCTAGTAATCCTAAAATAATGATTACCAAAATAAAATTTTGACACTATGATCAAAATGATGTTCAGAGCATGGTTCCCCCTGCTTCCTACTGTTTGTTCAATCCTGAATTCTCAAAATACTTAATTCTGACATCAGACTTTCTAAAACCCTTGGAGGTTATAAAGGAAGGATCCATTTATTGATTTTTCTTTAATATGTTGTCCTTCTGAACTGATTGAGCTTATTAGTATCACTTGGTGACTTTAAGAACAGATAAACCAAGCTTGTTGTAAAACATGTTTGATACCAGTATGACTCCTGATTCAAAGAATTGAAGAATTCAGGATATGACAATGAGGGAGGCAAAAGACCGTTGGGGGAGCTAGGACAGCATCTCCTTATGTCCTTTATTTAAAGGCATAACAGACAGCAACACCAGAGGTCTGTGTTCATAACACACATGTGCTGCTGCTTAGGCTGAACTAAGCAATCACATGGAAAACTATTGTAAACTGATTTCTGGTGTCGCTGTTCCCCCTAGGTGGAGGAGAATGAGATTGAGTGCTGACTTTAAGCCTGGCTGAGAAACATACTGGCATCGGTGTCATTAATGAAAGGGTGGATGTTGTTCCCCTGAAAGCCAGTGGCCTTTGACCCCTGAAGCCGCTGTGCCTGAAGGTCAGTTCACAAGAGGTATAGGAAGGAGTCTAACATTTATTTTTTTCTTAAGCCTTACCTAACCTTTTATTCAAAGCACAGAGTCAAGGCTAGAATGTACCTGAGCAGTGGAAGGATCAGATAGCATACAGTTTTCAAAGGACAGTTTTTGCTTTATTGAAACCTAAATTCATTCCCTAGAATCTGCTAGTGGTTTTAGCTCTAACTTCCAAAAAAAATATCTTGTTCTCTGATTTAATAAATAAGTGTGATATAAGTTTTTTGTTATCAAGGGCTGCTTCCAACTGCAGGCATATACCAGACCCCTGCCTCAGGAGCCACAGATGCATGCATAGTGTTTGTATGTTCACGTGTATGTGTGCAATGCATGCATATATTTAGCTTATCTTAACAGATTGAAGTCATTAGTGGGTGGCCCATGCAAAGCGATCTTAAAATAATCACAATTATAATTTCAAGAATTTGGGGCCTATTTCTTTGCCCCAGGCTAAATGGAAAATTCCTTTTCATTGAATGTGTTCTAGCTATTCAGACTGCAACCTTTGGAGTAAGTAAACATCATCTAAACCTTAACATTTTCTTTTTTGTGAACAGTTGGCTTGTCAACTTTGATTATGGTTGTCTTGTGCCATGTTGTACATTATTTGAAGTTTACATACACTTGATTTATTCTAGGATTGAACAGAAATAAGTGTTTACAGTGGTTTTTTGCTGTGACTTGCCTAAGCAGTTGGAAAGCCTGCCTGATTTGGGAGTCCTGGATTTAGTCATTTCTAACAGTGAAATTCCTAACCTTGTTTGTATATGTTGTTACAGGAGCTTTATTGCAGAAATGACCATTTATATCAAGCAGCTGGGCAGAAGTAAGTATTACTGTTCTTGTGATATTCTGAGTCTTCCATAGTGGAGTAACAGTCTTCAGCCACATATATGTGAAGCTATATTAACTGAAAGAGTATTAATTGAAAGGTAGCATCTGGGGTATTTTAGAATATTAGTAATTCTATGAATTAGAGGGCTCAGTTTCCCAGTTTGCATGTGAAAAAGAGATCATGTTAGTATATTTCAAAGGGTAAGAAGAGATGGTAGGTAGGCAATTTAGGAGTTTACCAGTGTTAGAGAGCTTTAAAACTTTTTTTAATATCTTTCTACATGAACATGAGAATGTTTCCCAGTTTGTTCAGGTAAAACTAGCAAAGTGAAATTTAGAAAGTAAGTTAAATGATAGCATTTGAAGCCAAAGGTGGATGTGTAGCATTTCAGAGTCATAGAGTCAAGAAGAGGTGAGAAAGTTACCCAGAATAAACACAAAGAGGTTGGGGTTATTCATAAAGGAAGTAAAAAGACAAAGATCTGATCATGTATTCTCTATTCTAAGACCATAAGTTTAAAGCAGGCAGTGTTATTATACTTGAAAGGAAGGAACTAGTCCTGTGTACCTGGTTTTGTCCCTAATGTTGCTGGGACTCCATTTACTTATCTGCAAATTGAGAGAACAGCCTAAGATTCTATCCAGCTTGAGAATTCTGGAACTAACATCAATGATTTATAGTATATGAAAGACTTCTCATAAAATCAGATCTTCAAATCATCAAGAGATGATGTTGAATTTTGTTATCCTAGACTTTAAAAATAAGTTAGACTTTGAGTGGATGAGATACTAAGGGATGAGGATAAAGGCAGTCTAATTTGTGCCATTTTCTTGAAGAATTTGAGTAGCTGCTGGCTTCATTCTGGTGCCAGGAACAGCAAACTGCAGGCCTCCGGCCAAATATAAGTTCACTACCTGTTTTATAAACAAAATTTTATTGGAACATAGCAACACTCGTTTGTTTATGTCAGGGGCTAGCAAGCTTTTGTAAAAGGCCAGATCATAAATATTTTAAGCTTTGCAGGTCACATCTATCACCTGTTGTTATTTTTATAACTCTTCTAAAAACAGATAAGCCATTTTTAGTTCTTGGGCCCATAGTTTGTCATACTCTAGTGTCTGTGGATGCTTTCGTGCTTTCAAGGCAGAGTTGAGTGGCTATGACAGACACGATATGGCCTGCCAAGCCTAAACTATTTATTATCTTATTCTTTATAGACTATCAGCGAGCGATTCCTGGAATCAGTGACCACTTTCGACCCATTTTTATTCCTTATTCTGTTTTTCAAAAGTTAAACTATGTTTTCTTTCTCTGTTTTAATGCCAGATGGTATAGTGACAACTTTGTTGAAATACGTTAATTCCTTTCATAATGATGATTTGTCTGTGTCTTTGTATCAGCCTGTAATCAAGATAATTGATACGCTGTTAATGCAATTGCTGTTGGTTAGCAGTTAGAATGAAAAAGAATTTACAACCTACTCTATTTGGGGGGGGGGGGTACTTTTGTACCTAAGCCCCTTAGTTGATGGGGCTTATGATGAGATTTTTCTTTACTCAGATGACTTATCCTATTGTCTTTGGTAATCCTGACCTTAAATTATAGGGATTTTCGCACGTGAACATGGATCAAATAAAAAACTGGCAGCACAGTCCTGTGCCCTGTCACTTGTCAGACAACTCTACCATCTCGGAGTAATTGAAGCTTACTCTGGACTTACAAAGAAGAAAGAAGGAGAGACTGTGAGTCTTTAGACTTAGTAGTACAGAGAGATACTCTTAAGATTCAGTTTAGCTTTTGATTTGTATTTGGCTAAAGAAGTTTAATTCATAGTTTTAGGAATCTTACCTCAAGAAATGGAAATGGCCCTTCTAATCCTCTGTCTGGCGTGATGCTGTGTTCAGAGTGGGCAATGAGTAAATAATCATTAAAGTCATTTTTTCATGACAGGGAATTGACCTGTTGTTTGTTTTATGAATATTGTAGACCTAGTTAACTATATGCTCTTAACACTGCTATAGTAGTTTTGAGTAGTGCTCATATGTGACATAATTTTTATTCATATGTATATTACATAATTTTCATGGCTTTCCTTTTTCGGTAGGTGGAGCCTTACAAAGTTAACCTCTCACAAGATTTAGAGCATCAGCTGCAAAACGTCATTCAGGAGCTAAATCTTGAGATCGTGCCCCCAGTAAGCATACAGTTACTTAATACACCTTTGTATTGAACATCTCTAGTCAGACAACTAACTGGTATTGCCTTTTTTGTTTTTCTTGTTTTTTAATAGCCTGAGGATCCTTTTCTGCCTGTTGTACTTAACCTTGGCAAATTGGCTCACTTTGAGCCATCTCAGCGACAAAACCAAATTGGTGTGGTTCCTTGGTCACCTCCACAATCCAACTGGAATCCTTGGACTAGTAGCAACATTGATGAGGGGCCCCTGGCTTATGTGAGTGCAACATTGTTTTTGAGCTCAGACTCTTATCTAAGCTTTTGAATACATTTCATTAAGATATCCAGATTATAAAAACTTTTCAATTTAAATATAAGTTATGTACTTTTGTTTGATTGTTGCCTTCCCATTTTACAGGCTACTCCAGAACAAATTAGCATGGACCTCAAGAATGAGTTAATGTACCAGCTGGAACAGGATCATGATTTGCAAGCAGTAAGTCATTGAAGTTTTTAGACATATGGTACCCAGAGCTTCAGAACTTTATAGGTAGGGTAAAAAAGACAAAAAAAAAAAACAAACAAACCAGTGGATGATACATTTTGCCCTTCTAGGAATATAGATCAAAGGTATTTATGAAACCAGTAATTGTAGTTACCTCTGAGGATAGTTTTGAGTTAAGGGCCTGGGGTTGTTTTTTTTTTGTTTGTTTTTTTGTTTTTTTTTTAATGTTTGTTTATTTTTGAGAGAGAGAGAGAGACCACGCGTGAGCAGGGGAGGGTCAAGAGAGAGGGGGAGACACAGAAAACCGAAGCGGGCTCCAGGGTCTGAGCTATCAGCACAGCCTGAGAAGCAAGATCATGACAGCCAAAGTCTGACATTTAACTGACTGAGCCACCCAGGTGCCCCAAGAGCCTGGGATTCTAATGTAAATGAAGACATTAGGCTAATACCCCCTCCTTTTTTTTTTTTTTTTTTTGGCATTTTTAACTATTTCCTGAGTAAAACAACATTAACACCTTACAAGAAAGGGGATATGTATTGAATGTTCAGGGAGAAAGGAGGAAAATAAGGGTGTGGACAAGGCCACAGATAGATTCTTCAGAAACTTAGTGAAAAGAGATAGTTCTGTTAATGATATAAATATGTATATTGTTTTATGGAAAAAAATGTGGTTTTTAAAATTTATTTTGTTTAGAGAGAGTGCACAAGTGGGGAAGAGGGGACAAGGGAGAAAGAGAGAAACTTAAACAGGCTCTGCTCAGCTTGGCGCCTGAAGTGGAGCGCAATACCATGACCTGAGGCCAGAATCAAGAGTCGGACGCTCAACGGCCTGAGCACCCAGGCGCGCTCTCCCAAAAATGTATTTTGAGTATGGAGCTAGTGGAAAGGAGGGTTTTTATAGAGATGGGAAATTTTTTTAGGATTAAGACAGTTGCTTCTAATGTATATGTTGGTAGAAATTTGACTGATATGTAACTTTTATAAAACAGATCTTACAGGAGAGAGAGTTGCTGCCTGTGAAGAAATTTGAAAGTGAAATCCTGGAAGCAATTAGTCAAAATTCAGTTATCATTATCCGAGGCGCTACTGGATGTGGTAAAACTACACAGGTTCCACAGTTTATTCTAGATGACTTCATCCAGAATGACCGAGCAGCAGAGTGTAATATTGTAGTAACTCAGGTAAGTAGTAAGCCAACTTAGAAGGTATGTGTCTGGTGTTGATCGAGTTTGAGAGTAGGAAAAACGTAGCGGCCAGGCTATTTCTAATTCTTTGATTAACTCCCCTTTGTAGCCACATAAGGTACTGAAATTGGTAGAACATTGGACCCTTTAAAAAAGAAAAAAATAGGCATTTAAGTCTTGTTCTAATTTCTTACACTGATGGGCTGAACTGAGCCATATGAGTGATTCTTTTTGTCCTGGCTAGGGGGAGTCTTTTGGCCTAGAATCAGACAGGACTGAGAGTACTTTCTCCTTAAGTTCACGTGCAAATCTTGGTCCTCTCCATCTTACCACCTTAATACTGAGAGCAAGAGTAGGCAAGCTAACAGAACAGGTAATGGTTGACGCTAATGGAATGGTTACTCTCTGCCAGGTTCTGTTTTAAACAGTTGGTATTTTTTTTAACTCCTTTAAAGTTTATTATGACTGTAAGATGTACCTATTATTTTGTTTAATATTTCTCCTTCAGTAAATTAAGGTACAAAAAGATACTAAATAAATTGCTCAAGTTATTAACACAGGATATGGTGGAACTAGGATTCAAAACCAACCGACTTGCCTTCAGGATTCTTCCTTTTAACTACGACATTGTATTACCTTGTTAGCAATAGGGAAGAGCTGATTAGCTCTTCCAAATCTTCTCAGGTTAAAGCAGTTCTCATCAGCTCTAACCCAGTACTTCTGGCACTTAGAAGGAGAGCATTGCAATAAACTAGATACCACCTCTCAGGCTGGCTCAGACCTTGACTTAGGGATTCATAACCTGGGACACACAGTTGATATTTGGGAAGGAGTTGTGAACCTTGAAATAGCAAAACATGTTTGTGCCTGTGCGTTTATGTGCATATGTACAAATCATATTTTTAAAAAATTTCTGAAATTGAGGTATATCTTTTAATTGGTTTCTGTGTTTGATATGACAGTTGGGTTTTTTAGCCTAAAAAAGAATCACTGAAGGAATGAATGTTGCATTAAAAATCAATGCTATCTTAGGCTTAAGAGATATGGTAAGTCTGCATTTTTTTCTAGGAAAGGATCCTTAGCTTTCTTCTTTTTCTCAAAATGTTCTTTGATTACCCCTCCCACTCCCAACACTGGCTGTGAATCCTTTGCCTTACAGTGAAAGTTCTAACCCCAAGTACTGTGATCAGTAAAATATCCTTGCTCTTAATGTTTACCTATCTTGTAGGAGGTGTATTGTTAGGAGTCTTAAGCTATCCTCTGCCCACCCTCCTTACTACCACTCTCCACTTTTAATCTCAAAAATAGTCATCTAGGAAGAAATGCAGAATTCAGCAGATGAACTGAAAACCTGTGTTCTCACTCAGAAAGTGGTTCACATGTCATGAGTAGAATAAAACTGCTTCTTAAGTAAGAAGGTGTGTTCGCACTAGCCATCCAATAAATGTCAAAGCCAAGTTGATGCAGCCAAAAATGGCTTTATGTGTTCTAGACAAAATTGGCTTTTGTGTTACAGTCTTCAACTTCGTATAACTTGCTTACTGGCATGTGTCCCTTCCCAAATAATTTGTGGACATTTCCAATGGCTTGATCTGTAAAATGCACAGGTTTCCATAGATAGACTATAACAAATGTAAGCAGTGAGCTACAAGGATGGAAGGGTGTGTCAAATGTTTTACTTCTTTGCATATGAAAACAGCTTTCATTTCTCTATTAGTCCTCTTGTTTTCTTTGATAAAGTGATAGAATCATGAAGTTGAAAGATACTTCAGAGAATTATTTCATCTTCTCTGGATGGAATGTTCATAACAGGTGGTCACTTAACTTATGTTTTAAATTTTACAGCAGTTGGGAATGTAGCTTGTGTTCTAATTTTGAACAAGTGACTGAACTGTTACATTGAATCTTTTTGTCCTAGTGCTTGTCCCAAAATCAGTCTCTGATGCCTTTTTCCTGTAATGAGTCTTTTTTTTTTTTTTTAAACATTTATTTATTTTTGAGACAGAGAGAGACAGAGCATGAATGGGGGAGGGTCAGAGAGAGAGGGAGACATAGAATCTGAAACAGGCTCCAGGCTCTGAGCGGTCAGCACAGATCCCGACACGGGGCTCGAACTCACGGACCGCGAGATCATGACCTGAGCCGAAGTCAGACGCCTAACCGAGTAAGCCACCCAGGCGCCCCTGTAATAAGTCTTTAAAAGCTTAAAAATTTGTATGATGTCCTAATGTTTCCTTTGTTTTAATAAACTTTTATGCACTTTATCATACTCTTAGGAAAAATTCCATCAACTCATTTATGAATAAAATCTTTCTTTCTTCAAGATGTATTTTAAATAGATTTTTTTTTGTTTTAAAGTGAAGACTGTTGAGGAAACTGGAAGCTGAGAGGTCAGAGAAGGATACAAAAATTAAGGGAAGAAGATTACAGGGTCATTTGTCTCTCTGCTGTTTTGATGAATAGTCCTCTTGATACTGGTGTTTTCTGTGCATATTCAAGAAAATGTGGCCCATAGTGCTTCTGAAGATGGTTGTTTTAGCACCTCTAATGTTAATTTATAACCTTTTTCATTCATGGCTTTCTTGAGTCTCTTAAGACAGTTGTGTTTGGGGGCCATAGAGTTAAGAACTACAATAGGTACTAATTAAGGAATATGCCATCTCCTGTCTGTAGTCATTTTAGAAGGCTGGAAACTACAAAGATGATAGACCTGAAAGTGGCACCAGGGAGATAAAAATCAACCCTCAAGTATCCAGTAACCTATGAATATACCTCCAAAGAGTCAAATATCCTAATAGATTTGAAGTTCTTCTAAAGTCACCTAGTTAGTAGAAATGTTGAGACCTTCAGAAGAGACAAAAATAGAGCAAGAAGATAATAGCAGTGTCTGGAATTTACCTGTTTGTAGAATGCAGCAAACTTCTTGAAAGGTCCTGGAAAACATTGTATTTTGTGCTTATTAGTGGAATATCATTTTCACATTTCCTGATATAAGTATATAGTAGAACTCTTCTCTTGAAGGATAAATACAGAGCTCAGTTCTTCATGTGATGCTTGTTCACAGTTAGTGAGGTGCAGAGTACAGGTCAGTAGTGGTCAGTAAAAACTAGCATAGGTCAGCAAATCAAGGTACATAAAGCAGAGTATAAGCTCAGGAAAATTCAACACCATGTGTTCAAGAAGGCATCTTTTAATACCTATGTGGACAGGATAAATATGAACTAGGTGATTGCATACTTACCTATATTGGTTATTAGCCCCATTACCTAAGAGACTCTTAAATTAAGGATAGAAAAATCATAAATCATTTTTTTGTATTCAAAGGATATTGATAATTTTAGTGAAGTCATTGAATTTTTGTTACGGATTCTTTTCTTTTTAAGATTGTTATTCTCTGATTTCTTAAATAGTACTGTCATAACCTGGGATAACATACTGATATTTAAACATGAAACTCAGAAAAAGTTTTCCCAAGCAAGGAACTTGTACTTTATAACCCTACCATCAAGAATTTTTTGACAAAATCAAATTCAAGTCAACTTCGAAGCATTCAGTCTTTATAAATCTGCATGTACCTCCAGGATATCATAATAGCCATAGTATCCACCATGTAAATATTGTGTGCCTACAAGAATATGGAATACTTCAGGAGATGTTGTTTTCAGAAAAATTAAGGTCCAACGCTTAAAACATTAGCCTATGGCATTCCCCCTGGGTTTAGCATATTTATTGCTGGAAATAGTAATATACACTCCAGTTTTCCTCGCCATGTAAGCCATGAACAGGCGTGATTTCATTCAGTTTTCTATCTCTAGCACTGTCTATGGCTCCTGATACAAATATTCAAAGACTACTTTATGAGTTAATAAAATGATCAAATGAAAGATGGTCATAGTACATATGGCAAAGAAGGAGCGTATTTACCTTCTAAAAGCTATACAGCTCAGTTAAATAATTTTTTAAACATGTGCCCTCGCTTTGATGCGAAGTTACAGGAACCATCTCCCACTGTGTGCCTACCCCCTTCCTTGCTGGAAAATTACTCTGAATATCATTAAGCATTTAGCCCAGTGGTGGAGAAATTTTATTTTCTATAAAAACCTGAGGATTCCTTTATATACAGAATGAAAAACGGCATTTTTAAGAGTCTTGCCACAGAATTAAATGGTAATTGTTTTTGTTATGATTTATCATAATAAACTTTGGAGTTTGCTGAAAAGCTCATTACTATTAATTGTGTTGATTGTTGAGCTGGCAGTGATCTGGCAGTGGGACAGATTTACTACATAAGTCACCCTAATAAGTGTAACTGTAGTTTTTTTAGCTTTTGAATGACTTTCTTTTTTTCTTATCTCAGCCCAGGAGAATAAGTGCAGTCTCCGTGGCTGAGCGAGTTGCATATGAGAGAGGAGAAGAGCCTGGGAAAAGCTGTGGCTACAGTGTTCGATTTGAGTCCGTCCTTCCCCGCCCTCATGCCAGCATAATGTTTTGTACTGTCGGTCAGTAATGGGTTTTATTGTGGCCTTTCGCTGGGGGTTTATATTGTGTCGTTTATGAAGAAAACTTGGTACGGTGCAGAGTGGCTAGAAATGAGAACTCAGGAGCCAGTCTTAGAATTCCAGTTTAAATAGAACTTCTGGCACTTTTTTCCAAAATGGAGAGCGTGAAGTTACCCTCTTGTTGTAGCTTAGGTTGGTAGAGTTGCATCTTTTAATACTCTTCGTCAAACAAATATGTTTCAGAGTACACTGTTAACCTTTTTAGTAACTTAAGTATTCAGGTTGCTGTGTCATTCTTAAAATGATGGTGGGGTTATATTAACTAAAGCATAGTGATTGTCTAGAAGTTTGTTTCTTTTCACTTTTTATACTTCCCTGCTGTAATCAACATAGAAACTTAACTCCAGGTGTTGCTCTCATTTCCTTTTCCAGGTGTGCTCCTAAGAAAATTAGAAGCAGGCATTCGAGGAATCAGTCATGTAATTGTAGATGAAATACACGAAAGAGACATAAATGTGAGTAACTTGAGAGTTAAAGTACTAATGCTAGGATTCTGAATTTAAAAAATTAAAAAAGTAGAATGTCTTTCCCTTTCCCCACTTTACATCTTCTATCAAAATCAGAAACTTCAGTCACTAATACAGTAGACAGCTGTTTTTAGCACAGGCAGTAAACCTTTTTTTCTTGGTTAAATGCACTGAATTCTGAAAGTAAAGTTCTCTTGTTAAGTGTTATTGCAGTGATTAGTAAGAGCTAGCATAATTCAGCAACTGAACCATTTATGACTGAATCACTGATAGAATTTTAATAATCAATTTTTCTTTGAACTGGAGGTTTATCTATGGTAAATGTTATTTTTAAGTTTTATAGAATTAGTAATGTCTTTTTGGATGTGTGCAGTTCTGATCTTTTCAGATGTTAATGATAATCATGCTCTAATTAGGAGGAAACTAGAATTTATTTCACACCCTTCCCTTTTTTGGTCTTTGGCAAAAATTGTATACAATTACTATATAATTGTATGATTTGAAGATTGATACCATAAAGCAACAATTTGTTTTTATGCCACTATTTTCCATATCCAGAGGTGTCATTGAATAGACAAAATGTCATTCAAACTGTTAGCAAGCCACTGTTGCTCAAAACATTCATTGGCCTTTTCTTCAGACAGGACTCTTAACAGCTGTTGTTGCTAGCCATCTTTATTTTGAGAAAACTTTGACCTTTATGGTTTAGCTAAAATGACTAAGAAAGTTTGGTTTATCAGATAACTTTTAAAATCTGAAATTTAACTTTCCAGTAGGATAAAATTTTTGTGGTTTTTGTCATTCAGAATCTCTTGAAAACTGTAGTTCTTTTTCTAATGAACTTAATCAAAATGAAATGTTTCAAAACTGTCTTCACTAGCATGGGTACAATCCAGTGTTTTTAGTTTATTCCAAATCCTACTGGAAACCTCATGGATCACCATTGCTATTTTCCTAAAAAAGATAAAAAAAAAGTTTTGGTCAACTTTCCTTCAAAGACTGTCAGGTCAATATGAAGGTACCATTCAATGAAAAAATGAAAAAGTACCTTTGCAGAAACTATATTCTCTTTCAGATGAACCTTATCCTAAATTATCCAACTTACAGATGAATTATTCTAAATAATAGAGGAATAGGAAAATTCAATGCTGCTGGATTAAAAGGTTAATTACCCGAGTCATTTGTATGTTGTATATTAAAAACGAACAGCTAGAAAACAAAAGATAACGTTGCTGTAGTCAGAATGTCAAGTACTTAAAGAATAAATCAATCATATAGATGTCCATTCTTCCCAAGTTGATGCGGTTTGAATGCAGTTCTCATCAAATTCTCATCAGTGTTTTTCATAGAATTTAACAGGCTGATTATGAATATTTACAGGGAAAATTTATGGCCCCAAATAGCCAGGATTTCTGAAGAGCAGAAAGGATAGTCTTGGCTTTCCAGATATCAGCACTTAACTTGGAAGTTCTAGTAATTGAGATAGTATAGTCCCTGGGTTGACCATTTGACCACTGAATTATTCAGAGTGTAGAAACAGATGGTGTGTTGAATGCACCTTTGGTAAAAGAGTGATGATGCGTTGGGTCACTGGGAAAGGGGAATAGGTTCTACAGCAAATACAGCTGGAAACAGATGGTCATCCATAAGGAAATAGGTGCAGTTGGATCCTTGCCTCCTATCTAAATACAAAAATCAGTTTCCAGATAGATTAAGGATAAATGCCAAAGCAATTTAAAAACTCTTTAAGTAAAAAATATAAGTAAACATCTAGATAGCACTGACCAATAGAAATATGTATATGTCTGTAAGGTACCTGCATAGATGAGAGAGGAAAGGTATATGAAAAGGAATAAAAATTCGGGATCGTTTTCTGTAGTTGAGGGAGGCAGAAAGTGACGAACAAGAGGGCTTTGCAGCCAGAGAAGAGTTTACAGCTATAGGGCTGTAGCTTTTGTGTTATTTGGTAGGTAGATGGGTACGGTACCTTATTAAGTAATAACTATTTTGGCCATTATTTTGTTTGAATGAACCAAATACAACCTTTGTAACATTGTAAAACATTTTAGCTTTGCAGGTGGTTGGATAACTGAGTTTGGGCTCATGGCTTTCCCATTTTCTGTAGCTAAAGTTTGTTTGCCTACAAATAGAAATTTCACTGAAAATTTTGATGAATTCTTTGCGGTCGTTTTTTTTTTTTTCCTCTTCTCCTGTCCAAATAGCACTCATTTCTAATCCCCACAGCTATTAGTCTAAAAACTGTTGTTAAAAATTGTACTGAATTTCACAGTGGCCCTCTATGTTACACTTCTGGAAGCTACCAAAGAACCTGAATTTCACTGATGTCTGCATAACAAGAAATCTCTTAGGTGTCTCTCATTAGAATGAACTTACACGATTGTATTTTCATTTGTGTTTTAATAGACTGACTTCCTTTTGGTAGTGTTGCGTGATGTGGTTCAGGCTTATCCTGAAGTTCGCATTGTTCTCATGTCTGCTACTATTGACACCAGTATGTTCTGTGAATATTTCTTCAATTGCCCCATCATTGAAGTTTACGGAAGGACTTATCCAGTTCAAGGTAAATAGTTTGGAGGTGGGATGGGAAGGTAAATTTCTTTTATGCATTAGTGTTTGGATTTTCTTAATCTTGGAGATTGGAATAATAGTTCTAAAGACATTTAAGATACAGGCCAATGTAGAATATCAAATGAATCATGGCATTCTTGGGCTTTTAGTCAAACTATGGCAAGTGTAATCTGAGGAGCAAGAACAAGTTTCATTCATTTCTTGAGGAGTTGGCAAGTCCAGTAAATTTCCTGGCTCTTCCTTACAGCCGAAGATAGCTTTCAGAATTATATACAGTCAGGTGTAAATCAGTATAGCCTATAGATGTTTATGGGAGATAACAGTATAAGCAGCCAGAGTCAAATTAACAAGAGAATCTTTCTTAGAGCCAGAGCAGGCATATTTTAAAATGACATTAAGGTGTGTGTTTCAAGATCAAGTATTTCTGATGGTTAGGACCTCCTTTTTCAGAAGATTTTATTATTACCGTTTTTTAGGACAGCCATCTAATAGCTTGGTTAGAAAAATAAATTCTAGCACAGTCAAATTCAGGGCATGAAAATAAGCTAAAAATTTTGCTATGTGGGTATGAAATGATAAATGGCTATTTAGCATGCTTTTTTTTTTTTTTTTTTTTTTGAAATTCCAAAGTAAAAGTAGGCCTAAAATAAAAGCCGGGGCAGTTGTATCTTGTGAGGGTAAGGGCGACAATTCTAAAACTGCTTTACGTGTATATTGAGATTGAAAAAACAATTAAGTGGATGGCAGATGGGGGAGTCAGGTTTACTGTTAGAGTTTAGAGGGTACAGGTAAGTAAGAGGGAAGCTTTGAATAAACTGGGTGGTATTGGATTACAGTTAGAGACAATCAGTAAGATGTCATGTTCAGATACAAGTGAATAGATAAATCATTACAGATATGTATGGATACACAGGTGAGTATACATGCATATATTTCCTAGCTCTGTCTGTTGACCACAGTGATGGAGACTGAGGGACACAGGAGCCAACTGGAAAGAGCTGGAATAATTTGACCAAAAAGAAAGGAACATAGTACAGAATTATAACCCTAAGGATAAAATAAATGCCCATGAATCTATATGGTGGTTGAATAAATAAATGGGTAACAAAGGCAGATCTCATATGGAATAATTCCCAAAAAATTATGTACTCTCCTCCTTACCTCGAAAACATGACTTACCTCCCAGTCCTTTGAGTGTATTGTGCTTAATGACTTGCCTCCACAGAGTAGAGTGTAGAAAGGGAGAAGCAAAAGTAACTTCACAGTAATTTGGAGTATACTTGTATATTCTTGTATATATACTGTTTGTAGTAACTTGGAGTAACTTAACAAACACTACCTCAGGTGAACAAGTTTAACATCGTCAGTGATGAGTCATGTAGGTTGTGTGTACCCTTGGTATAATGTGATGATTTGCACTTGGGACTCTTAGCATATAGAGGGGAAGTGTTCGTAGATTATGAGACATTTCTTGACCCAGCAGAGAACCTCAGGGATATAATTGGTCAGCAGATACTCCAACTTTGCTGATGTCCCTCTTTAGAGTAATAACCAAAGGGAGACCATTTTATATGTATGTCTTGATAGAGGAAGGATGGACTACAGTATATTACTGTATAGACCTTTCTTTCCATATCTAACTGCTGTACCATGGGAGTGTACAACACAGTGCGTGTGCCCTGCAGCCATACCACAAATGTTTGATTATTGTATATAGGGGATACCCTGTCTGGCTTAGTGGGAACATGAATGAGAGACACTTCACCCACCTGCAAGGCCCAAGCCTTAGTCCAAACACTAAGTTTGGAAAAAGAGGTTATTAACACTGGAATTTCTTGCCAATTGTGAAGAATCAGATTGAAGGTATTAAGGTAATTTTGAGTTATGAATTAGAAAATGAGTTTTGAAGACTGTTCCATTCTGAAAGTTGACTGTACTTACCTGACTGGATTGTCCTGGCAGAATATTTTTTGGAAGACTGTATTCAGATGACCCACTTTGTTCCTCCACCAAAGGACAAGAAAAAGAAGGAGAAGGATGATGATGGTTTTGAGGATGATGATGTAAGTGAATCTCATGGAGAATTTTCATTAGGGACAGGTGGTTAATGCAGTGAACGGAATGATTAAAGTAAAAAGTTGCAGTGAGTTACCATTAAAGAAAACCTTTTTAAAAGCTATCATGTTTTTTAATTAATTGATGTATTTCACTCTAAAGAATTCCATGTAGTGACAAGCTCTTTTCATACCACAAGTTAAATCATCTCTGGAGAAAGGTCAAAAGGAGGAGGAGGAAATAGTAAGATGTTTAAAGGCCACATGTGGTTAGAAATAACTCCATTTTATAAGAGTTTGCTATTACATTTTCTATGGGCCAGAGTACCTGGGAAGCTGGTAGAGAGGCAGTCTTGTGCCCGACCCCAGCTCTACTAAATCAGAAGTTACATTTTAACAAAGTCTCCATGTGATCTATATGCACAATAAAGTTTTCAAAGCAGCAGCTATCCTCCTAGATTAGAGAGATTGTATGGTGATGACATTATCAGATGGAGAGTATTAAATCAGGGGAGTCAGGAGGGATTTCCTAAGAAGAAACAAGAAAGAAAACCAACATTTATTTTGAGAGCTCAATCAGTGGTAATATAAAAATTCATCTTGTATCTGGAAATTTGAACAGAATAATATACTAAAAGACAGTTTAGCAGCACAGAATTCAATAATAATCTGGGATATTTTTAATCAGAAGACTTAATATAAATGAACAACAAATTAGTTTATCGGGGGAAAAAAAGACCAGTTGTAACAATTCTGTTTCTCATTACTAAAGGTTTGGTTTATCACTGAATCTCAGGCAGACTTTATAGAAAATTCAGACACTTTTTATTTTTTTATTTTGAGAGAGAGTGGAGGGGCGGTGGAGAGAGAGAATCCCAAGCAGGCTCCATGCTATCAGGGCAGAGCACCACACAGGGCTTAAACCCCTGAACCATGAGATCATGACCTGAGCTGAAATCAAGAGGCAGATGCTTAATCTGACTGAGCCACACAAGTGGCCCAGACACATTATAATAGAAATAGATGATCAAGTGAGCTGCCAGGAGGACATTTATTTAAAAATTAAAGGACTTCATATTTGGTATGAGATGAGCCTGGGAATTCTACAGGGAGATATTGTGTATAAGTAATTATATGGTAATTGATACATAGGATCATAGAACTTAATTAGTAAGGAAAATATTTTTGAGAAGTCAACAGAGTATAGTCCTAAGAGAGATAAATACATTTGGTAGATGGAGCCATTCAAAGTTGCAGAATCGAATTTAAGAGATTGTGCTTGGATTTTGGCATCGCCAATGTATTTCCCATACATAGGTCATGAGAAAAATTGGTATCTCAACATGTAGCAGGTTCTACATTTTTAGAGCTTAAATTTCTATATGCAGATCTGATTAATCAGCTAGAATTAATAAGGACATTAGGTGATATTTGAATGTGAAGAACACATCCAAGAGACACCTCATGAGCTGCAATAATTGAGACCATTCAGAATATGTCTCCTAATTTTTGCAGGCAAATTGCAACCTTATCTGTGGTGATGAGTACGGTCCAGAAACCAGGATGAGCATGGCACAGTTGAATGAAAAGGAAACCCCTTTTGAACTCATCGAGGCTCTACTCAAGTACATTGAGACCCTCAATGTTCCCGGAGCAGTGTTGGTGTTTCTGCCTGGCTGGAATTTGATTTACACTATGCAGAAGCATTTGGAGATGAATCCTCATTTTGGTGGGTGATTCTTTGAATTCTTCGAATTCTCACACAATATTTGACAGTGAAAGTTAATATTTTTGCTTGTTCCCTAACCAGTGTGAAAACAAAACGTAGTATTGTGTCAGTATTTGAATAAAAGTATGCATTACGTAGAGCAGTTTTAAAATACACTATTATTTTTAAACTTTAACTTTTCCTTATTCTTATAGGAAGCCATAGGTATCAGATTCTACCTCTGCATTCTCAGATTCCTCGAGAGGAACAGCGCAAAGTATTTGATCCTGTACCAAGTGGAGTGACCAAGGTAAAAAATAAACATTTACACTTATGGGTTGGGAAGTTCCATAGATTCTAAGCAGATGTTATAGGCCTTCAAAGAGCTACCCCTAAAAAATTGTAATCCAGCTAAATTGAGGAGGGAAAAAAAGGGTCTTCTCCTTGTGAGTTAAGTTTTTCATAAGTCAGGGTGCAGGTGAATGGTTTTTTTAAGGCTCCTGTAATTCTCTTGTCATTTGTTACATAAACAAATCCGTTCTTTTAAGTGCATAGTAGAATATTTTCTGAAGTATAATTTTTCTTAATATTTCATCACAGGTTATTTTGTCCACAAATATTGCCGAGACTAGCATTACCATAAATGATGTCGTTTATGTCATTGACTCCTGCAAGTAAGTTTCCAAGGCACCTATTTGCGTAGAATAAATCTGAAGAATGTTCCATGTAGTATCTAGTATCGGAATCAAAAACACCTTTTTTTTTTTTTTAATTGAAGTTTTGTGTTCTTGTACTGTCAGAATTGCTGTGCACTATACATACTATGATACAGGCTAATTAGTAGTTTTTGGTGTTGATTTGTCATAAGTCTGTTATAGTAGAAAGTGAAAAGCTTAACCCTAACTTCTGAGCTTCCCACTGCTCTTGTCTGCTGATGTTTGCTCATTTCTCATTGGGTGTTTCCGTTGACCACTGCCACACAGTAGCAGGCTGGTTAGTGTATAAAGATGACCAGTATTTATCTCATGATAAGATATCCTACCTTTGAATCATTCACTTAAGAATTAAAAAGCTTCAGAAAAATTTTAAAAACTTCATATTTGGTACATGATGATCCTGAGAAATACACAGGGATGCGTTGTGTACAGATAAGTACACGAGACACCCAGAGAGAAGAAAACGTCAAAACTTTGTTATATCTGGCCCATGTCTTCTCCACATAGTCCCACAGCTTGTCCCAGCAGTCGAGAAAGATCTGCCAGTGCCCGTTCTAGGGACTGGTGCAGAGCACGCAGCCCTATGGGCCACTTCCAGTCTCTTGGTGCCAGCTGCCTATGTGGATTGTTGAAGGAATCTGAGGTTGCTTAGGGGTTCAGAAAGACCATGCAGGCACCAGTTGGTGAGGTCATCAGAAGTGCCGTGTATTCTGGTTCAGCACATAACTTTTAGGTCACAGGTAACCTGGAAGTTAAACTAAACATTGGAATAGAGTTGGTTTGAATCATTATCATTTACTTACATGTATGTGCTAGATCCTGTTTGTGTGCTTTACAGAGTTCATTACTTCACTTAATGTTTATAAGTAAAGATCCTGTGAGGTCAGTAAGAGTATTATAGTCATTTTCAAATGAGGAAAATGAGGCACAAAAAGATGAGTATCAGTAACTTGGCCAAGATGTCAAGCACATGTGGCACATATGTGTTATTTTTCCCTCTTAGAAGTTTGACAGATCAGAAGATGCCATCAGGTTCTTACTGGTGCTTTTCACAGATAGTTGGCATAGTTCACTGGAAAGCATCCACCCCTCAGTGGACATAACAATAGTTATGTGCTGGTCGTGCATAAGAGTCTTAGAATTAACCGCTGTTTCCTATTTAGGCAGAAAGTGAAGCTGTTCACTGCTCACAACAATATGACCAACTATGCTACAGTGTGGGCGTCCAAAACAAACCTTGAGCAGCGGAAAGGACGAGCTGGCCGCGTACGGCCTGGATTCTGCTTTCACCTGTGTAGCCGAGCTCGTTTTGAGAGGTGAGACCAATTCTTTTTATTTTTTTTATTTTTTAATGTTTATTTATTTTTGACCCAGAGTATGCGAGCAGGGGAGGGTCGGGGGGGGGGGGGGGGGGAGACACAGAATCCGAATTAAGCTCCAGGCTCTGAATTGTCAGCACAGAGCCTGACATGGGGCTCGAACTCACTAACCTTGAGATCGTGACCTGAGACGAAGTCAGATGCTTAACCCGACTGGGCCACCCAGGCGCTCCAAGAGACCAATTCTTGAATAAAGATTAAGGATTTTTTTTTTTTACCCCTTCATTCATCCCCTCCCCCCACCCTGCTAGGAACCTAATGAACTCAGAGTACATACCCACCCTGCTATGAACCTAATGAACTCAGAGTACATAAATGCCTCCAGTTATGTATATTGGAGGATAGTTGTCTTTCATAACAAGGTTGTGGCAAGAATAAAATTGTCATTGATGGCATGTTTGATAGTGGGTACCTGATTACTACTAATCTTTTAAAGGGAGGCTGTATGGACATTATTTGGCAAGAGTGGGAGGGGCAGAGGGAGAGGGAGGGAGAGAATTCTAAGCAGGCTCCATACTCAGCATCGAGCCCAACATGAGGCTGGACTTCGTGACTGAGATCATGACCTGAACTGAAATCAGGAGTTAATAGATGCTTAACCGACCGAG
The DNA here is from genome assembly GCF_018350175.1 of Felis catus. Classification (NCBI taxonomy): domain Eukaryota; kingdom Metazoa; phylum Chordata; class Mammalia; order Carnivora; family Felidae; genus Felis; species Felis catus. The sequence continues at coordinate 25,194,253 of NC_058384.1, read as the reverse complement.
CCAGCCAGGTGCCCATTTGTTTTTGAGTATAGTTGACATCTGATGTTAGGTTAGTTTCAGGTGTACAACACAGCGATTCAATAGCTCTGTATATTATACTGTGCTCTCCACAAGTGTAGCTACTGTCTGTCCCCATACAACACTGTCACAATACCATCGACTATATTCTCTCTGCTCTACCTCGGACCCTTGTGGCTTATTTATCCCATAACTGGAAGACTGTATCTCCCACTCTCTTTCACCCATTTTGCCTGTTCCTCCCCTTGTACCCTCCTCTGCCCCTCCACTCTGTCGAGCTAGTATTTTAACCATGTTTGTCAGCAGACAGGACCTGAAGAAGTCCTAGGTGTGATAATAACATTAAGGTTTCAGGATAATTTTTCATCATTCTTCACTCCTCAGATGAAAATAACATCAAGATATAAGTATAAAGTTACAAGTCACTGCTCAATTAAGAGGGTCTTGTCCAGAGAGTCTTTTTGTAGTAAATATAAAACATGCTTTGGTAACTATAAAAGCATGAGGGAAGGAGAGCTCTATAAATCTGATGATCTCTCTGCAAAGCATGAGGGAAGGAAAACTCTATAAATCTGATGATCTCTCTGCAAAGATTTTATTAAACAAACATGTATATACAAGGGAAGATGGTTATTTTATGCTTTTTTTCTCTCAGACTGGAAACCCACATGACACCTGAGATGTTCCGAACACCATTGCATGAAATTGCTTTGAGCATAAAACTTCTGCGTCTGGGAGGAATTGGCCAATTTCTGGCCAAGGCAATTGAACCTCCGCCTTTGGATGCTGTGATCGAAGCAGAGCACACTCTTAGAGGTACCTGCAAATACAGACCTACCTAATACATGTAAATTATACCATTTGTCTTGTCCTGCAACTAACATGTAACAAATGAATCAAGATACAGTCAGCAGGGCTGTGATAAGACTTCCAATGTTGCCATATGTATTTAGTGTGGTCAGTTTTATAAAATGAGCAACATGAAGTAAGAAAGAAGTAACAGGAGTCTTTCTTAACCAATATTTAATGATCAGAACATGAGTTAGTCACAATACAATATTTTATGTAGCTCTCTTATTTTACGTAGATCTATTTGTGTTTTATAATCACGTCATAAAAGTGGTAAAGTATCGGAGAAAAAATAAGGGCATTGGAGCCAGGGGAATCTGGTTTTGAATTTTGAATCTAGTACTCATCTGTTAATATGAACTTTAGACTTTAGATTTCATCTCTCTAAAAATTCGATAGATGGCATTAGACTTGTTAGGACATGTGTATTTAATGCTGTTACTATCATTTTGACTGCATGTATAGAGTTCTCATGGACTGTATTCTACTTCACAACCTACAGCAGCCTAATTCTAATACCTTCTTCTTATCAGGTACTCTCGAATTTGGTTTTGTTCTATTTTTGAGTGAGGAGAATTGCTGGCTGTGGGCATGGTGCTCGCGGTTGGCTTGACAGATATTGAAAACTAACCTTAGCCTGTAAGGAAATGTTTCACCTTTGCCTTGGTTAAAGGGGCATTCATTACTGTGTCTGCTCATAAACAAATCTCTCCCCACAGAGCTTGATGCATTAGATGCCAATGATGAATTGACTCCTCTGGGACGAATCCTGGCTAAGCTCCCCATTGAGCCTCGTTTCGGCAAAATGATGATAATGGGATGTATTTTCTAGTAAGTGCTTTGTCTTATTGCTGATACTTAAGTGGCAGAACAATTTCAGAATCTTATTCCCTTCCCCATAAAAAATAGAAGACAAAACTAACTTCTGAAGTATAGAAGTGGCCTACTGTAGATACTGAGGAAAGTATGAAGTGCGGAGAATGAATCGTTTCAGTAGATGGACACCTGGGCCCAACTTGTTGGGGGAAAGAGCTAGTTTCTCAAAAGAGAAGTGCAGTTACTCTCAGGGGCTTAAGTAGTTGTTTTTGAAAGAGAGATAGCATTAGGAAATTTTGAAGATGGAGAGATTTGAAAAGATGGGAGAAGAGAGAATAAGGAAAGAAAAAATGTAATACTTGGTCATAATTTATGATTAATATGCATCCATTAATCTCAGAGCTCCTTATTTATTTTTTCCCTTTCTGCTTCTGGAGAGAGCAGCTGTAAAAGTTCTTTGTTAAACCAACTCGCTGCAAATAAAGCAGTATCATGGCCAAGAAAGGCTCTGACCCACAGTGACAGTACTGCTCGTGAACTGCTAGAACAAGACTGCGATCTGACTGTATTTCCTGTCTCTTTCAGTGTGGGAGATGCTGTCTGTACCATCTCTGCTGCCACCTGCTTTCCGGAGCCGTTCATTAGTGAAGGAAAGCGACTGGGTTATGTTCATCGAAATTTTGCCGGAAACAGATTTTCTGATCATGTGGCTCTTTTATCAGTATTCCAAGCTTGGGATGATGCTAGGTATGGGTTTGAAAGAGAAGAGTTGTAAGATGTGAAAACCGTCTCCAGCTTCTAATGTGATACTGGGCTTTGAGAATGACTCTTTGTCTATTTCAGAATGGGTGGAGAAGAAGCAGAGATACGTTTTTGTGAGCACAAAAGACTCAATATGGCTACACTAAGAATGACTTGGGAAGCTAAAGTTCAGCTCAAAGAGATTCTGATTAATTCTGGATTTCCAGAAGGTAATGACTCACATTCTTGAAACCTCCCTGAAGGATGTTTATGTAGCGTGCACACGTTGACAGTGCAGTATATTTTAGCTTCACTTTAGACCGTGTGCTTTTTCTGTGTTCCTAGCTATTTCTTAGTTATTTGAACCATAGTGATAATCAGTTTTTCACCTTTATTCAGCCTTTTAAAAAAGGAAACGGAAGGTTGTGATGCTCAAATTGTAACACACTACAAAGATGATTAATAGATGTTTTAAAAACTGTACTACTTTTTAGAGACTTTTTAAGTCTCTTTTATCTTAAGAAGGGGCATAGCTTTTAGCAGTTTTAGAATGACCAGTTTGTTGAATTACCTCAATTAGTGGTTTGTGAAGTTGACTGATTAGCCTGCCCACGTGTTCACGTGTAGATATGAAATTTACCATGTTAAATTTTAAGTGGCTTTAATTGAGGCTTTCATGTGCTGGCAGGTAAAAGGGCTTGGATGTGTGCTGGAGAAACAAGTAATCCAGCTGTTTATTTCATATGCGAATTGAGCTATTGAACTCCGTCTTCTCTAGAAAGAATGGCTATTTAAGAACAGCAGATGGAATATTTTTATTGTCCTGTTGGTCTAGCTCTTATTCAGAGAGTAGATGATTAAACCAATGTATGCGGAGGGGTTTTGTTTTTTTGTCTTTAAGTAATCACTCCAGGCTTATGTTGTGGTCGAGTCTGTATTAGAAAATACAGGTATTTTAGTTTTTTTGTTGTGGAGACTCAGCAGAGTTTCTCCTTGAACTTAATATGGGTGCAAGAGTTCAGAGAATAGAGGAAGTCAGGCAGGCAGGTTATCGGAAAAAAGACATGGGAAGGAGTCAGTTCACCTAATTCTCTTAACTAGTTTACATGCATTATGGGATCATTACCCAGATATCTGATATTTTTACCCCATTCCTCTTAACAGATTGTTTGCTGACACAAGTGTTCACTAACACCGGACCGGACAATAATTTGGATGTTGTTATCTCTCTCCTGGCTTTCGGGGTGTACCCTAATGTGTGCTATCATAAGGAAAAGAGAAAGATTCTCACCACTGAAGGGCGTAATGCACTTATCCACAAGTCGTCTGTTAATTGTCCTTTCAGTAGCCAAGACATGAAGTACCCATCTCCCTTCTTTGTATTTGGTGAAAAGGTAAGAAAAGATTTGCTTAGAAAAATTAGCATTGAAAATCTGGGTTGTCCTTACTTACTAAAGTGCAGTGGGAACATGAGTTTTCATTTTCTTTAAATTTTTTTTTTTTTTTACGTTTATTTATTTTTGAGACAGAGAGAGACAGAGCATGAACGGGGGAGGGGCAGAGAGAGAGGGAGACACAGAATCGGAAACAGGCTCCAGGCTCCGAGCCATCAGCCCAGAGCCTGACGCGGGGCACGAACGCACGGACCGCGAGATCGTGACCTGGCTGAAGTCGGACGCTTAACCGACTGCGCCACCCAGGCGCCCCGAGTTTTCATTTTCAAAGCATAAGTTCATTATCATTATTTGGGAATTACAACGTCCTCTATTTCCTCTTGCCTCTTTTTCCATCTGCAGATTCGAACCCGAGCCATCTCTGCTAAAGGCATGACCTTAGTCACCCCCCTGCAGTTGCTTCTCTTTGCCTCCAAGAAAGTCCAGTCTGATGGGCAGATTGTGCTTGTGGATGACTGGTATGGAGTTTCAGATGTGAACTACAAACTGCATTCTTAAAGTTGTGGTGTAAGGGAGGGGATACAGCTGCCAATCTAACTTAATTTGTGAAACATGACAATTTCGTGACACAGGTGCTTTATAACATTGTCTTTTCTTGGAGAGTGGTATACTTTGGCAGTTCATACTCAGTAGTAAGTCTTACATGACCTATACCAATAGAAGCAGATGCATTAGGCATTGGAGCTATATCTGCCCCCGTGAATACTATCCTAGGGAATCAGAATCCAATTGGAACTTGGGTACTTCTTTTGTGTACTCTGTATGTTGGTTAGAGACAACTGGTAAGCATGTAGTAATTAGCACTTGACAAAAATGGAGATCTTAGTGACCAGTCAGTAGGCTCAGTCATATTCCTGAAAACTTGTAACACTCCAGCAGTGTGTAATTTCTTCCATTCTTTTATTGAAGCTAAGTGATCTGTGTTGCTAACCTAACAGTATTTTGCTTGAAAAACTTCTTGGTTCTCAATACCTGCCAGTAGCTAGCAGTGAGTTTTAAGAAATTAGTGTAGACGGTTATTGTTCTTGATACCTGTAGTTGAAAGTATTGGTACTTAGTAAGAAGTTAAATTTATTCTTCAGTTACCATGTATGAAATAGGGAGGTAGTCGTATTTTGCTATATGTACCCTTGTTGTACTTTGTCGTTTTTCTCTATTTTAGGATCAGATTGCAAATATCTCATGAAGCTGCTGCCTGTATCACTGCTCTCCGGGCAGCCATGGAGGCTCTGGTTGTTGAAGTAACCAAACAACCTAATATCATCAGCCAGTTGGACCCCGTTAATGAGCATATGCTGAACATGATCCGCCAAATCTCTAGGCCCTCAGCTGCTGGTATCAACCTCATGATTGGCAGTACACGGTGAGTACCCCAGTAACTTCTCTTTGAACCAAGCTGAGGACAGGAATCTTTTTTTTTTTTTCTTTCCTGTCTTAAGCTATTTATTTATTTATTTTGAGAGGGAGAGAACACGAGAAGGGGAGGGACAGAGAGAGAGGGAGAGAATGAATTCCTAGCAGGCTCCAAGCTGCCAGCATGGAGCCTGGTATGGGGCTTGATCTCGAGAATCATGAGATCATTGACCTGAGCTGAAATCAGGAGTCAGATGCTTAACCAGCTGAGCCACCCAGGTGCCCCAGAGGACAGTGATCTTACACTGGCCTAAAATTCCCACAGTTAACTGTTAGAGGCCTGGTTATTTAAAATTCTAGACGTACATTCAATATGAAATATAATGCTGGTTAACACACTCAGAGGGATGTTACTAACTTTTGTCTCTGTTAATGATATATTATGTCAGTGCATATTGGGAGTTTGAAGGGGACCTTGAAAGTACATTCAAAGCCCAGGGTGGGTCACATGACAGGAAAGTGACAGAGCCCAGACAGTTCTTTTTGCACAGTACTGTTCTGCTATCTCTAGCGAAAAAATGTTGGTGGGTGTTAAATTGCTGCTGCTTCAAATGAAAAGCCTCAAGGTTTATCTTAGGGAAGTGGAAGAATGTGAATATCTTAGAATGCCTGGGTGGCTCAATCGGTTAAGCTTCTGACTCTTGATTTTGGCTCAGGTCATGATCTCATGGTTCGTTGAGTGCCAGCGCCCCAATCACGCTCTGCGCTGACAGCATGGAGCCTGCTTGGGATTCTCTCTTCTCTCCCTCTCTGCCCCTACCCAGTTTGCTCTCTCGCTCTCAAAATAAATAAACTTTTTAAAGAGAAGAGTGTGAGTATCTTGAAGGGTAAAGAGAAGAATGTGAAATATCTTAATTCTTAAATTTTTTTCTTTGGTTCACTTTTTTTCACCTTTTTAATCTTTATTTGCCCACAACTTTTTATATGGAAACATTTGATACCTGCAGAAATGGCAACCCCCGTATGGTATCGTAACCTAAACTCCCTAGTCACCAGCATCTTGTGCCACTTGCTTTCATATATCTGTTTGCACAAACACACCACTTTTTCTTAATCCTTTGTGATGGACTCAGCGGTTGTTATTTTACATTGGTATATTTAGTGTATCATTTAAGCACATAGCTGCAATACCATGATCACACTCCAAAAATGTAAGTGTTGTGATAACACTATCTAATATACAAACATACTAAAATTTTTCTAGTTACCCAAAAATACTCCTTAATCTCCCTCTTAAGGATCACTTACTGCATTTGGTTATAAACTACTGTAATTTTAACATATAGAACTGTTATGTGCTTTATGGATTCGGGGTCACATCTCGCTATAACTGATTTACTTCTTAAAACTTATTAATCATAACACATAGTATTCATGGTATTCTTGGCACTGTGCTAAGTGCTTTTCTGATATTTGATCTGTGATGTAGGTAGATCTTGTTCCATTAATATGAATGAGGGAACTAGCACAGAGAAGTTCAGACTGAAGGCCATAGAGCTAGTGAATGGTAGGACTGGATTCAGACTAAGACCATAGCGACTCCTAAAACAGTGCTCTTATTTATTGTGTTAATACTTTGCCCTGCCCAGAGGGTCAAATATATGAAGAATTATTGAGAATAGTCTTCAAAAAGAAAGGTAGATAATAAGTGTCATAGGCAGATACAACTGTAGTGCTCATGGGTGTTTAGAAGAGGAGAGATTACTTTTGGCAGGAGGGATCATGATTAAGGAGGCTTCACATATAATCTGCTCTGTGAAGGACAAAAGTCCTGACCTAGAAAGGATGGGATAAATACAAGACAGAATTGAAGTTGCGTAAATATAACGATGGCCTGAATTACAGTAGGGAGAATTGAAATGGAGAGAAGTGAGTGGATCAGACAGGTTTGCAAGAGAATTGGGAAGAACTGGTGATGGGTTGCAATGGGGGGGGGGGGGGAATAGCGCATGGAAGGAGTGAAGACAGACCCCAGCCACATTTCTGACTGGACAGCTGCTGAATTCAGAGTGCTAGTCTCTAAGGAAAGCTGCAGAGGAGGAGGAGTAAGCAGTGTGGGGTATCCTGAACTGGGGTTTTTGGTGAGACATCTTGATTTATGCAGTTTTTCATTACCCCTCATTTTCTTTGTACTTTTCCTAGGTATGGAGATGGTCCACGTCCTCCCAAGATGGCTCGATATGATAATGGAAGTGGATATAGATGGGGAACTTCTGGTTATGGTGGTGGAGGCTATGGCAGCGGAGGCTATGGAGGTGGCGGAGGCTATGGTGGTAGTGGAGGCTTCGGTGGCAGTGGCTATGGTGGTGGTCCCAACTCCTTTCGGGCAGGCTTTGGCGGAGGCTATAGAGGAGGTGCCCGAGGTGGCTTTAGAGGTGTCTCAGGAGGCGACTACAGAGGGGCTAGTGGAGGAGGCTTCAGAGGATCTGGGGGATTCCAGCAAGGGGGTATGAGAGGGGGCTTTGGGGGAGGTTACTTTGGACAAGGAAGAGGAGGTGGTGGCTATTAAAGCTTGGTTATGTCAGTTCCTGTGCATAGACAGTAAAAAAAAAAAAAAAAAAAAAAATTTGCATGCTACCTATTTCCCCCAAGTTGTCTATTTGATGCCAGTAAGTAAACCCATTTTCCATCCATTTTGTGGTTCATTGTAGTTTAAGGAAACCAAGCGTATAGCTACATTAGTGGTTTTGTTTATATTATGTAAAATATGATGACCTATTATAAAAGTACCACAGTTTGTATTTTTTCTTTAAGGAGTAAAGATTTGCCCTTAAAATTAACTTGATATTTTCTTGGCTTTAGTTTACTACAATAGAAAATAAAGTATTATACCAAATACTGGCCATGTAGTTCGTTGTTGACCTTACATGGTAGAGTAATTTTACAATGCCAGTTACATCTATTAATTAGTTTTAAGCTTCACAGGAAAAATTGTACTTTCAGTTTTCCAAAGTATACCAAGTGATATTACTGCTTGTAGTAGTTAAAATAAATAGCCTTGAAATGGAATTGTTATTCTTACAGCAAATCCTGGCCAGTACACAATTTCACATGGACCTCTGCACTTGAATAAAACTTTTGACCTACGGCTGAATATTTTTACTTTTTCCCAAGCTTTGTCTTTGAAAAGTCTAAGACCAAGGTCAGCATTCTCTTTTCTAGTTAGTTTGTAGTGTAAAAATTAATTTTAATTAGAATTAAAAATTAACCTACAAAACTCTTTAATGATTATAAATCAAAGAATGAACCTTCACCAGTGCATCAAGTTTCAGTAGAGATGTTTATACATTTATAACACTATATGGTTTTCAATAAATTTTCACGTTTCTGACTTGAGAAATAGCACAGTACAGGAGAGATTACAAAGGCTTTGGACTGAGTAGAATTGGGTTCATCTTAAAGCTGCAGATCTCAAGATTGTATCTCCAACTACGATTTCCTTTCTGAGCATCAGATCCTATTAACAACTGCTGCTTAGATATCCACAGAAATCAAGAACTCAGCACTTTCCAGACTGAAGAGAACCACCTAATTCACCCGGTGCCCTTTCCTATACTGTGTTCCCCTGTTCATCTGTGGTTTTTGGTGTGTGTGTGTGTGTGTGTTTAATCACAGGAGTTTTAGCTGCTTCTGGCCAAAGCCTTAAACACTTTCTGGTTGTGCTTTCGTAAACCAGCTGCCTGTTCTCTTCAGGCTTGTGTTCACTTGGAAGTGCAGTGATGCTGCAGCCAGCGTAAACATTCCCATACAAATCTCAAACCACCGCCACCCACTCCTGGCTTAAACCATTGATTCCCTAGAGCCTTCAGAGTAGAAACTGCTCTCCCTTCTCCCCTCTCCTCCTCCAGCCTCAGTCCTACTCCCCAGCCATACTGAACTTCTAGCCTCATCAGTGCACCATGCTTTCTCTTGCCTTTTGCACATGTTATGAAAACTCCCACAGAACATATACATTCAGTAATACCTCACTCACCTGGTACTCATTTCACCAACGGCTTTAACTACAAATGAGAAATCAAAAGACCAGAATGGCCAAGAGAGATGACAATTACATTCTCTAGAACTTGAAAGAACCAATTAGGCATAATCTTTTAGTCTTTTGCTAAGAACCTAAGGAAATGCCTAGGCAGATTTCTAGAGCTCTTCTCTTTGTGGCTCCCTGCTGCCTGTGTTAGCTCCACCAATTATAGCTATCCTCCCTAAAACAGCCTCTGTCTCTTGAGCTCCGTGAAACTGCTTGTGCTGTGCTTGGTTCTTTCTTCCTCTGCCGTGATCTACCAGTTACATGTATGGAGATAACAGCTTTGTGGGTTTTTTTAAATAGGTCATTTGGTTTTCTAGTTGTTTGCATGGGAGTGGGGAGGAAAATCAGCCATCAGACTGTCCGTAGCTATAAGTGGAAGTCAAGTTGATTTTAATTGTCAAAAGAATCCATTATAACCTCCAGAAACCATTCCTTTTTAAGAATTATCAGACACATGGAGCGGAAGGCCATGTGGAGGATTACTTTGTGGCATATTAATACCTGGAGATCTCGAGGCACCTGGGTGGCTCAGCTGGTTAAGTGTTCGACTTCGGCTCAGGTCATGATCTCATGGGTTCCTGAGTTCGAGCCCGGATTGAGCTCTATGCTGGCAGCTCAGAGCCTGGAGCCTGTTTTGGATTCTGTGTCTCCCTCTCTCTGTCCCCTGCTCACACATTGTCTCTCAAAAGTAAACATTAAAAAAAAATACCTGGAGACATCAACCAATGTGCCGTGTTTCCTTTCTTTCTCAAATGTCCCTCTATATCTGCCTGGAATGAAGAGAATATTCAGTTTAAGGGACGTTGCAGGTGCGAGGTGACTGGAAAGCATTTCCAAAACGAGAGCTGATTGTACCCCTTTCCCATTCAGGAGATGAAAAGGGCTAGACACAGGGTGAAAGAATTGGGGAGAAAGATCTGTGGAAGGGTGTAAAGTTGCTGCTCACCACACACGTTCATTGGGGTTTGGAAGTGTAGGGAAAGTTGGCACTGAAAAAACTGGTTCTCCCCTGCTAGAAATTTAGGCCGGGATGAGAATGGACCTGTCGTGTGATGGTATCTTCACTGTGTACTTCTCAGTTTGAAGATTGTGGCAGTGATGACTCATTAGCTTTCTTTGAGGCTGAGGGTGATACAGAAGGGAATCGCAGAGATTCCTCTGGGCCCAGAGAGGGAATAAGCCGATGTGCCAGTTCCGGGAAACCGTGCTCTGCGTAGTCTTTTGTGTCAAGAGGCTGTCAACGCTGTGTCCCTAAACAACAGCTACAGTTTGATGGGATCTCCTCTATGTTGTGAGTGTGCACATAAAATCCTCTGGACCTCCCCTCTGCCAGAGGAACAGACCAGGAGACCACAAACAGTTGTGTCCACTTAGGGTCAGCACAGACACCTAGAAAGAGGACCTCAACTGTGTGTGGCAAAGCACATATTTGAAAGCCAGTTTCCCTGCCTCTGATTTTAGAAGCAGAATTGGGATAAGAGAAACACCGCCAGAAATGGAAGTGTGAATTACCCTGAAACTGATGGATGGTTTTGGTTTTGACTGGAAAAAGTTCCTGAACCCACTGGATTTACCTGGAAGGCAAGTTAATTAGAAGTGTATTTGTGTCCTGTGATATTTGTAGACTGTCCTATTTGGTATAGTGTAAATTCTGAATCATGTGAAGAAAATTTACTACTGAATCAGAGCTGATTACAGTTATTGAACTACTTAGTGATAATTTAGCTTTTAGGAAAGAATCTACTTGGGAACTAATTAGGGTGACCAACTGTCCCAGTTTACCCAGGACTGAAACATGGAAACTACTAAAACTGGGAAAGTACTGTGCAAAGTGGAACAAGTTGGTCCCCATAGGATAATCTTAATGGGAGATCGTTCAGGAATTTCCAAACTTTGAAATCACATATTCCCTTCAAACCTAGAAATTATAGAGATGTTAAAGGAAATTATATAATCCAGTGTTTAACACTTCTCACTTTGGTAAACCTATGTAGTATTTTGCATACTAACCTATAAAAATATGAACTATATATACTTAGTGGTTATTTTTAATACTTTAGCAATAATTGAAATGATTAAAAATTTTTATCTTTTTAAAATAATAGGAAGTACAATAGGATTTGATTAATCCTGATATAAATAAAATCTAAAGTTTTTTGGCATTAGTAATAGTTCTAAGCATTTCCAAATTAAATTAGTATGCTAATGATAGCTGTCAATGGCTTCAGAATTTTATTGGTAAGTAAAAGTGTACCTTATACAAATGCAAAATCTAAAAAATGATAAAAAAATTTTTGTATTGTAATGCTTGGTATTAAAATAGTTATAAGTTGCCCGAGTTTTCTACAGAACAAATGAGTGTTCTGTAGAAAAAGCAACATAATTTTGTTACAAGACCACTTTAGGCTTCAGTTTGAATAGTAAAGAATATGTGAAAAGAGACTTAAATATTACACATATCAGTGGTAGGAGCTTCTGTGGGCTGAGAGGCTCCTTTGAGAATATGATGAAAGCTGTGACTCCCCACCAGAAGGCATGCACAAAATTTTTTACTTAAAAGTTTCACTAGATCACAGACCCTTCAAGCCCCTATGTACTTCACTTTAAGAACACCTGATTCAGTTCAATCCACTGACGTATACTACTATATTTGTATAGTCTTCTCGTCTTTCATTTTAATAGTTTGGAAAAATTATACCCCTGTCCTCAAATGTAATGTTTTCTGGGTGTAGCTGTTGAATCTAGAAGAGAACCCTTACTTCGGGGCAGTTGTCTTGCAAGGAATGGCAACTTTCTCCTGTAATCAGAGCAACTTTTCTGTACCCCGTGCTGCCAGAGGAATGCCTTTCCGTCCTTTGATTTGTAGCCAGTTTCACTGCTGCTACTTTGTAAACTGACAGCAGGCTTTGGCATTGTGGGTCCCACTGTGCTCTTCAATTGAGGTTCTACCCTTAGCTGCTACTGGCATAGTAATGAAATGGGAAGTTTCCACTCCCACTGCCAGTATTACAAAAAAGAAAAATGAGGTTCAAACTCATCCCTTTTCATTGCACACCACAGGCCGCTCATCTAACCTTGATTTGACCAGTCTTTGACCTCTAGAATCCTAACATTTTCATCCTCAGCAACTTTGATGAAATGTCCTTAAAAAGTCCTGGATTGTAAATCTCAGCCTTCAGCACAGGCAGAGACACCCTAGTATCATTCTTTAAAACTATTGGGGCGCCTGGGTGGCTCAGTCGGTTAAGCGTCCGACTTCAGCTCAGGTCATGATCTCGCGGTCCATGAGTTCGAGCCCGGCATCGGGCTCTGTGCTGACCGCTCAGAGCCTGGAGCCTGTTTCGGATTCTGTGTCTCCCTCTCTCTGACCCTCCCCCATTCATGCTCTGTCTCTCTCTGTCTCAAAAATAAATGTTAAAAAAAATTTTTAAATAAAACTATTTAGCAGTTACTACTTAGGATGCATGGTACTGTATGGGATGCAATGTTCCTAATACCTGAGGCCTATATTCTAAGAAATTTACAGTGGAGGGGCACCTAGGTGGCCCAGATGCTTAACCAACTGAACTACCTAGGCATGCCCCCCCTCCCAAAACAAATGTGGTTTTAACATTGTTTTTGATACTTAGTCCAATAAGAGCCTTAGGTGGTCTATGTAGATAGTAGGGAAAAATTAAGTTTATAGCCAATTCCTGATTCATTTCCATTTATCTGCCGGGAACTGGAATAAAGTAAGACAACACAATAGCACTATGTTATATAGAATTAGGTTCAATTGTAGGAGACCAGGAAATCCAAAGTAAGAAGTAAACAATACAGAAACATTTCTTCCTCATTCAAGAAGTCCAGAGGTAGTCAGTATAGGGTCAACAGATGTTCCATGTTGGTTTTCATTGTAGGGCTGGTAGGTAGGTGTTCATGTTAGAAATTCACGTTTCTTCCATCTTGTTTTACCATTGTATGGTTTCCATTCAGAATCACCACATGGGCCAAGATAGCAGTTGTTTCTCAAGCCATTACATTTGAATTCCAGCCAAGCAGAAGGGATAGGACCTTTCTACAAAGTTGTGCACATTATTCCAACTTGCATGTCTCCCTCCAGCTAGGATCTAATCACCTGGCTGCACGTAACTGTAACTGAAGTTAGGCATTATGTCTAAATTGGATGGCTGGCTGGGGTGCCTGGGTGGCTTGGTGGTTTAAGCATCTGACTCTTGGTTTCAGTTCAGGTCATGATGTCGCGGTGGTGAGATCGAGCCCCCTGCCCCTGACGCTCCATACTCATCATGGGGTCTGCTTGGTGTTCTCTTTCCTCTCTCTGCCCCTCCCCTGCTCATGCTTTCTCCCAAAATAAACATTAAAAATAAATGAATTAGATGGCTTATGTTCCCTCTAAAATAGGGGTTTCATTTTCTAAGATACAAAAAATGGCCTTTTTCACAAAGCAGAAGAACCATGGATTTTTGTTTATAAAAGGAAATAAGCACTCAGCCTCAAACACTTATCTTCCTTCCTTAATTTGACTTTTACTGTGTGTTGCTTGTAACTCAGCGAAGGTGACTGTTGCTGTAGAGGATCTCTTGAGGCTGAGAGTTGAATAAGGCAAGGTTATTCTTCAGTTTCATCAGTAGCCTTTTTATTCTTTTACACAAGGTCTTGTTAACTGGGTGACATAATTTAAGGTATTGTCCACGGAGGCTTTAACAAGAACAGTCTTTCTATAGTGAATTTAATGAGCTATAAGAGGAGGAATTTTCCTTTCTAATCCTCTTCCTCCACTTCCTTGTTTTGGCTTCAGGAAGAGGTGATGGACAAAGACAGGATCTTTTGAGAGTGAGCAAAAAGCAATAGCTTTGCAAGAGCATGCTGCTCACTCACGGGTCATCTGCCTTTTATCTGTTGCTGCCGTTGGTTTCCAGTCTATTTCTCTTTTTTCCTATGCTCACTTCAGAGTAGTTTTTTTTGTTTGTTTGTTTTTGTGTTTGCTTTTTTTTTCTCCTATTCTCATGTCCCTAAAGCATGCGAAAGCATTTTTTAGATTTTCTAAGAAATTTGATTGTTCACAAAGTTTTCTCCCTCCTTCACCTTCCCATCTCTCCTTTCCAATGTAACAAATGACCACAACTTTGAAGGTTTAACACCAGTTTATTATCTTACACTTATGTAGATAAAAGTCTGACATGGCGTCGCCCTGGGCTAAAATCAAGATGGTGACGGGAACTTTCTGGAGGCTTCAGGGGAGGATTTGTTTCCCTGCCTATTTGGGCGGCTGGCAGGATGCAGTTTTTGCAGTTGTAGGATTGAGATTTGTTTCCTGGATGGTTGTCAGCCGTGGGCTGCTCCCAGCTTCTAGTGGCCAACTACGTTCTCTGGGTTATGACTTCTTTCCTCCACCTTCAGAGGAGGCAACAATGGATTGAGTCCCTCTCCTGTTTTCAGTTTCTCTTGCCTCTCCAGTTGCACCACCCTGACCCACCCTCTTGCTTCCCTCTCCCACTTTTTTTTTTTTTAATTTTTTTTTCAACGTTTATTTATTTTTGGGACAGAGAGAGAGCATGAACGGGGGAGGGGCAGAGAGAGAGGGAGACACAGAATCGGAAACAGGCTCCAGGCTCTGAGCCATCAGCCCAGAGCCCGACGCGGGGCTCGAACTCACAGACCGCGAGATCGTGACCTGGCTGAAGTCGGACGCTTAACCGACTGCGCCACCCAGGCGCCCCTCCCTCTCCCACTTTTAAGGACAAATGTGACTAGATTGCACCCACCTGGATAATCAGGGACACTTTCTTCATCTCAAGGTCCTCAACTTTAATCACATGTGCAGAGTCCCTTTTGCCATGTAAGGTATGTATTCACAGTTTCTGGGGATTAGGGTGTGGACATCCTTGGGAAGGTCATTATTCTGCTACCACTTATCTTAACCAACTTTCTGGGTCAAAGGCAGACAAATCCTAATTCTCCTCAAAAGAGATTTAAAAAGTTTCCTCCAGGGGCTCCTGGGTGGCTGGCTCTTTCAGTTAAGCATCCAACTCTCGATTTTGGATCAGGTCGTGATCTCAAGATCATGAGATGGAGCCCCGCGCCGTGGGCTCCGTGCTCCTGCACCGAGCAAGCATGCAGCCTGTGACTGTCTCTCCCTCTCCCTCTGCCTTTGCCCATCTCATGTGCACACGCATGCACGCACTCTTGCTCTCTTAAGAAAATGAAAACACATTCGTTTTGGAATTAAATAGTGATGATGGTGATACCTATCAAAAGTATACTAAATAGTGTGGAAGTATATACTTTAAAAGGGTGAATTTATGATGTGTGAATCATATCTCAAAGCTGTTATTTAAAAAAGTTAAAATGAATCATTCAATGAAAGCATTAGATGTTTAAATATTTTTTAATTAAATAGGTTTTGAATTTAATTAAAACTACCATTTCTGTGGGATATGAGATTTACAAAACAAATATCTGAAATATAAACCGTTAACATAAATCCAGATGCTTTAACTTGTGACTATTCTGATATCCCCCTTCAAGTTTGCTTCTATTTTATTGTTACTCATCTCCAGGTTCAGATTCTGCATTACCCTGGAGAGCATACTGTCATCTTTTTTATCCCCTGAAGCTGCCCCTTTGTTGAAGGCTTCTGCTACGATAAAAAATTGTTCAGTTGGTTGAAGAATGCTTACACCATAGCCATTGTTATTGTAAATATGATTATTAGTCATCTTCAGTTTTGGTGTTGGAAGAACCTGTTAAATTATTCAAGGAAAGGAGTTTTTCAATAATTTCTATAAAAATAAAATATATGAACTCTAGAATTAATTGTTGGGTTTACACGTGTCTTTAAAACAACTGAATCTCAGTTTTGAGCAAGTGATATTTTCTTCAGACTAATTAATGTAACATTAACTACAAAAATATTTACTGCAGAATTACTAAATGAAGTTTTCGGTTTAGTTTATACATATCTCATGAAGCTTTTAATATAAATATGAAAATGATTTCAGGTATAGAAAATGATAAATTTTCAAGTAATATAAAAATAACTTGAAATATTATATGTAAACTAGAGTTCTAAGGAAAAGCTTCATTAACTATATAAGTCTAGAGAAGGACCTAGACAGGTAGAATTTGTGAAAGTAGAAAGGAATGGGAAGGCTTTTCACTTATAAATTACTGCTATTAATGTTTTAATTGGCTAGCTTAAATTATTTTTACAAACTCTGGAAGTAAGATTTAAGTATTTCTTAATATATTTATTATTTTTTTATTTGCTTTACTTTCTAAAACATATTACAGATCTGCCCAATGAAAAATCTAAAACATTTTTATAAAAGCGTTCTGCTTTATCAAAGTTATCTGCTAAGAATCTAAGTTGAAATTATTACATTATAAACTAAAATTGTTTTATATCAGCCATCATTTAAGCCATATTTTTAATTATCTCTATTCTTTTCCAAATCAATGATAACATTTAGACTAAACTTTGTCTAGAAGTAGTATTTTGGGATCTTTATGATAACTATAATTCTTATAACAATTCTATACTACGAAATATGATAATACCTTCATATTAACTCCACCTAAGGTGCTTTTTGAATTATCACTGGTTCTGAGGTTATTACAGTGATGAATTTCATTCCTTTCCAAAATGGCCGTGCTCCCAGGATACAGTTCAACACCAGCACCCTGTAAATGAAAAGCAAATAAAACAATCTCAAAACACACATATACCTCTCCAAAATTATCTTCAGATTTGAAAATTGTAATTCTATGTCAGCACTCTCAACACACTAAGTTACAGAAAAGTATATGATAGTTTGTGTGTGTAATGATTTATTGTAGAGATAATGTTAGAAACGTTGAAAACTAGTACTGTTAGACGATCATTGGGCCTAGAAGGAGGGTTGAGGTCACTAGTCTCATTGAGTCACATTGCTCTCCCACCCAAATGAAGCCTCGAGAAGGGAGCCAAAAATCTCTTCAAGCAATTCTTTCCAGTGTTATAAAATTTTACTTTTATATACTCTAAATCCCTCAATGCTGCTGAAAGTTAGTGAAAATTAAGTCATTCTATAATAGGGTCCTATTATTTTTACCCTTCCTTTATTTAATCTTGTTCAACTTTCCAGTCCTTTAATGAGCTTTGTGATTGTTATTTGAAGACTTTTTAAGTAAACGGTTAAATAACTGACCCATGATCTGTTTTACAGCCACCAATTCCTAGATTTTTAAAGAATCACACTTAAAGCTAATAATTGCTTACTTTGGATTTAGGCAGTTTGCTTTCCCTATATGTACTATGATGCTCTGTACTTGTCCTGATTTTATCAGTTTCTAAGCTTGATTAGAACTCAATTCAGGGATGAAGTAACTACTATCCTTTGCACACTAAGACACTCAGTTATCTATTGTCAACATAAAGCTGTTTTTATAAAATGGACTACCTGGGCACCAGTTATTTCACTGTCTGTGATTGTCAAAGCAGCCCCTGTCAGAACACACACTCCTGTTCCTTCACATTTTAATACACAGTTTTCTAGAGTCATGTGACCAGACTCCACCACCACAATACCATCAACTGTGCCTTGTTGTATCAAAGATAGATGCATTAGCTTCACATTATCAGCTTTAGACACCACGAAACTGTCATGAGAAGGCTCAGACGTAATCATAATTTCCTCTCTTTTTCCAACTCCTGATTCATAGAGACAAAAACACATAGTTAAATCAGTGATCCCAAAGTTTAAAGTCCTTTAGTCATTCGGTAATACTTGCTATTACTAAGTTTTTCTTTTCATGTATTTTTAATAAACAATATGTATGTAAGTATCAGGTTGTTAACTAATAAGATACTTAACTATAATGTAATCTTTTTGTCCATATTTTGATGCCATGGTGGGAGAATATTGGTTTATAATCAATAGAAATGTACCGATGGTATTTATTCAATATACACATTCCATAATATATTTTCCAAAATTTCCCATTACATAATCAGCAGTCATTTACAAAATATCTAAGATATAAAAGCTATCTTACCATAACCTGGTTTTAAAGCCATAATAAATTACCATAACTAAAAAAGACTGGCAGAGATTCGTGAATTAGGTTATAAGATTAATGCAGTCATGCCCACAATTTTGATCTAGGGTAGTCAAAGCAATCATCTACATTTAACATCAATCCAAAAAGAAGGGGTTGAATCTTCAAGAAGACTATAAGTTTTAAAAATTAAAAATATGTTCCTTATTACCCAAAATATTACTGGGTACAGTCATCAAGTTCTAGTGAAATTTTTGCTCAGATTTTTAAAAAGTTTATTTTGAGAGACAAGCAGGGGAGAGGGGCAAAGAGGGAGGGCGAGTCCCAAGCAGGCTTCACGAAGCTCAGTGCAGAGACTGATGCAGAGCTCAATCTCATGACCATGAGGTCATGACCTGAGCTGAAATTAAGAGTCACTTGCTCAATCATCTGAGCCACCCAGGCACCCTTGCTCAATTTTTGAACTGATAGGCAAAGCTTAAGTCACCTCATTCTTTTCTTTTGGCCACACAGTAGGAATATCCTTACTTCAATGTTAAAGGGCAGAATTAAAGTTACTAAATAGGTTCAGAACCTGAATGAAATTTAGTAAATTCTACTTTTCTTTTAAGATCTTGTTTTTCAATGTTTATTTTTTGAGAGAGAGAAAGAGAGACGGAGTGCAAGCAGGGGAGGAGCAGAGAGAGGGAGACACAGAATCCGAAGCAGATTCCAGGCTCTAGCCTGATCTGTCAGCACAGAGCCTGATGCAGGCTCGAACTCACGGACTACAAGATCGTGACCTGAGCTGAAGTTGGACACTTAAACAACTGAGCCACTCAGGTGCCGCAGTAAATTCTATTCTTCTATTTCAGCAAGTCTGCATGTGAACTAACCTTTCTGAGAAAATGCTGAGTATATTTTAATATAGCCTTACATTGGGTTTTCCTACTAAAGTCATTAGAAGTGCAATACAGACAGAAAAACTAGTTTGAGTAAAAATATAGATGGAGCAAATAGAAAATATTACAAACAGGTTTTTTGTTTTTTTCTGGTTTTGATCTTTTTTAGACTCTGTGCGTGTAGTGCTACATTATCAGGGGAAGAAGTAGTCTCATTGTTTTGCTCTGGTACATTATGCCCAAATAATGTCATCTGTACAGGCAATATACTCATGAACAGATGAGAAAATCTTAATTGTGAAAGGGCACATAAGGGATTTTTGTGTTACATAAACTCTTTAACAATTTCCAATAATTTGATTAACCCATGCTTATACAATTTTTCCAGTATACGTTGCTATAAAAAGACTGTAAAGGATGCCCTGCTAACCCTTTATAATGATGTCATCAGTCAATAAAGCAAGATTTACAGCTTGATATTCTCCTGGAAAAATAACTACTGTATCTCCACTGTAACAACTATCCAAAGCCAAATCCAAATCATCATGCTGTTGGAGAAGTGTGTCTGAAGATAAGTCCTTTACCTGAAAAGAAGAAAACAGTACACTCTTTAACAATGAATTAAATTGGAAACAGGTCATTTTATTAAAAAAAATTTTTTTAATATTTTTTTTTTGAGAGAGTGCTGGGGCAGAGGGGGGAGTGTGAAGGGCAAAGAGAGAGGGAGACACAGAATCTGAAGCAGGCTCCAGGCTCTGCTGTCAGCACAGAGCCCGACACGGGGATCGAAGCCACGAACTGTGGGATCATGACCTGAGTCGAAGTTGGATGCTCAACTGACTGCCCAGAAAGCAGGTCATTTTAATCAGTTAACTTATTGGTAATGTGCTTTTCTCAAAGACTTATTGTGTATATTACATTGTAATATACTGTAAATACTCTGTCTTTATGTTCATTAAATGTTCAAAGTATTAGTCCATCAATTAAGGGAATGATGAAATGAGATTTTCTTTACAATCACTAATAATTTTACAGCCTTTAAATACTGTGTGCCAGAAGTCATATTTTGAGCTTAACATGTTACCTCCTATGCCTCACAACAGTTATTTGAGGTAAAGTATTATTCTTCCCTTATCAGGTGAAGGAAATTGAAACTCAGTGAGATTAAATGATTTGCCCAAGGACACAGAGTGAGTGAGTGGTTAAACTAAGCTTTAGATTCAGGTCTTTATGACACCAGATCTCTTTCTAATATGCTACTTTATTTTCTTTAACTCAAACTAATCCTACAATTTTGGAAAATCAACAAAACTTTATATATTAAATATTCTAAAACTAAAAATAAAAGGTGCCATGAATTTGCACGGATAGTAGAAAAAAGGAGAGAACTTCTTTATTAGTGCCATTAAGAGTGAGGTACTTTAGGGGCACCTGGGTGGCTCAGTTAGTTAAGCGTCTGACTTCAGCTCAGGTCGTGATCTCACACTCTATGAGTTCAAGCCCCACGTCAGGCTCTGTGTCGACAGCTCAGAGCCTGGAGCCTGCTTCAGATTCTGTGTCTCCCTCTCTCTCTGCCCCTCCCCTGCTCATGCTCTGTATCTCTCTATCTCAAAAATAAATAAAAACATTAAAAAAAAAAAAAGTGAGGTACTTTAGAAGTAAAATTTGAAAACTAAAAATATATTCTGAAAAAGCCTATTCTTTTTTTCCCAATATTAATGGCATTACCATTCATATATCTTTTTTCTTATAAAAGTGGAACTTACAAAAAAGTGAAAGCATAACAAAAATTGAAATTTTAACCTAAATAAAATGTATTTCATAAATGTATTCATTTATTCATAATACTAACATGCCATACCATACATGTACATGGCTTTGAATCCTGACTTTTCATTACAACATATTTTCCCATGTCTTAAAATATTTTTTCAAAGCCTAATTTTTTTTATTTAAAGTAGGCTTCATGCCCAGTGTGGAGCCCGATGTGGTGCTTGAATTCACAACCCTGAGATCAAGGCCTGAGCTGACATCAAGTCAGACACTTAACCAACTGAACCACCCAGGTGCCCCTGAAAGCCAAATTTTTAATGATTACGTAATAATGCATCATATGGGCATATCACAATTTATCATAATTTAATTATAAAAGATTTCAAGCATCTTGGATACATTTTGATAAATTGCCCTCCGGAAAGTTTAATTAATTAAAATTTGGTTTGAAAAAAAATAAGATTTGGTTTGAGAACTCATTTTGCTACAAACTCATCAGCATGGCTGATCATCATAAAATATTTTACACTTATAAAATATTTGCCAGTTTAATAGGCAAAAATCCTCACTGCCTCATTTTAATTTCCATTCCTTTGGTAAGCATGAGTGAATATTTTTTCCAGATACATATGAAACTCATAATCTTTACTAAATCAACAAACCAGTATATTCATTTGTGCGTGTATTCTAAAAACTTTGGTGGCAGAGAGTACAAGGATTACCTCTGTAACTATTTTGGAAGAACTCTAGATTCCATCTCTTTAATTAATTTATTTTTTTTCATAAAAATAGGAAACACAAGAGAGAAAAGTTTGATGGGGAAGATAATTTAGTTTTGGTGCCAGTTAATTTGAAGTACTGGGAGTCACTAAGTAGAACTATGCAGTAGACTATGCATATAAAAGTCTAGAATATAGGACTGAGATGTGACTAGGTAGAAAGATCTTGGAGTTATTTACATATAATTTGAGCATAGGAATGGCTAAGATTAGCTACAAGACTACATAAAGAAGAAAGATAGCACTCCAGGACAGAACACTGAGAAACGTTTAAAGAATAGGCTAGCTCAGTCAGTAGAATATGTGGCTCTTGATCTTGGGGTTGTGAGTTTGAGCCCCACATTTGGTGTAGAGATTGCTTAAATGAATAAACTTTAAAAAAAATTAAAGAATAGGGAGAAACAAAAGAAGATCTCAAAACTGAGGAGTAGCCAAAGAGGTAGAAAATCCGGAGACCAAGATGTCATGAAAAGAGGTAGTTGATCATGTCAAATGCTGAAAGGTTAAATAAGGTGGTAATCCTTGAGTTGTGCTTACTGAATTTAGCCACAGCTTCATCCCACATTGACCACAAGAGCATATGCACTGATATCCTGGAGGCAGAAATAAGATCACACTGAGTAGAGGCATGAAGGTGAAAGAAGTAGAGACAAGTGCAGATAAGTACTTCAAGAAATTTTGCTCTGCAAAAGAAGAGATAGAGATGTGGTATTTAGGATACATATTGTTTTGTTATTAAAAAAAAAAAAACAATTGAATATGCCTCAATGCATTTAGGAAGGAAATAGTAGAAAGATATAAAAGAGAGGTGATGTCATAGAAATGATGGAATAAAGAGCTCCAAAAACTGGATCTTACACTGAAGCAAATATTAAGTTGGGGGGGAAAAAAAAGAATCAACATTTTTGCAATCCTGGAACCTAACCAAACACGGCAACCAAAGGAGTGCTTAATGAAGAGGCTGTTAAAATTTGGTAAAAAGGTGTTGTGTTTTTGCTTACCTGCCTACCATCTCCTATTCTCCAGCCTGGCAGTGGAGACAACAGCCTATGTTTCTGTGGCTTGCTGGAGCAGGCATGGGGTGAAGGCAGGATGGAGCTTTTTCTTAAAAAAAATAGTGTGGCTGTGTATTTTGACCTGTCAGTATCTCAGGAGGGACTGACAAAGCTGATTTTTGTTTCACACCCCCTTCAGGAATGAGCGGCTTTATAGGCATCATCTGATGAAAGCATTTAAGATGCACTCTACTTATAGCTGTCTGCGGCAAAGGACAGAGGAAGGGGCAAGGAAAAGTCTGCACAGGAGGACGTTGAGGAGGAAGATTTTTTTGGGGGGGAAAGAGCTGCCTCATACACTAGGAAATCCAAAGTGAAATGCACATGCCCAGGGCTGGATATATGCTCAGAAGAGATCTGAAAGGACCTTGTGCTTTTCTTCCCACTGATCACTGGGCCTGTGCAAGCAAGTGGTGAAAGCCAAGGCAGAGTTGTAAGCAGTCTGGCTTAGCTTTGAAAGAGTCCCTTAGCTCAGAGCTAATCTGCACACTGGGAGAGATTTTTGGTTTTGTTTTTGTGTTTTAGCTGTAGGTGTTTATGGAAATCTCTGTCAGGTCTTTGGCTACCTGAGTAGTCACTTCAGTAGTGACTTCAGTAGTCACTTCACAATAAGTAGTCACTTCACAATAAGTAGTCACTTCAGTAGTCACTTCACAATAAGTAGTCACTTCAGATGTAAATAGGTTAAGATTACCAATTAAAAGACAGAGACTGGTAGAATAGATAAAGAAATATGACCCAGGGGTGCCTGGGTAGCTCAGTTGGTTAAGAATCTGACTCTTGGGTGGCTCAGTCGGTTGAGCATCTGACTTCGGCTCTCGTCATATCTTACAGTTTGTGGGTTCGAACCCTGTGTTGGGCTCTGTGCTGACAGCTCAGAGCCTGGAGCCTGCTTCGGATTCTGTCTCCCTCTCTCTGCCTCTTCCTCATTTGCACTCTGTCACTCTGGCAAAAATAAACATTAAAAAGGAAAAAAAAAAATCTGACTCTTGGTTTTGGCTCAGGTCATGATCTCATGGTTTGTGAGTTTGAGCCCTGTGTTGGGCTCTGTGTTGGTGGCACAGACCCTGCTTGAGATTCCCTCTCTCTCTCTCTCTCTCTCTCTCTCTCTCTCTCTCTCTCTCTCTGCCCCTCCCAGCTTGCATTCTCTCTCCCCCCCCCAAAAATAAATAAATAGACATTAAAAAAAAATATATGATCCAACTATATTATCTCTACAAGGGAATTACTATATCCAAGGATATAAACAGAGTAATACTGAGAGGATAGAAAAAGGTATTCCATACAAATAGTAAACAAAGGAGAACTATGGTGGTTATACTAATATTAAACAAAATAGTCTTTAAACCAAAAACTGTTACCAAAGACTAAAAGGGACATTATTTATTGACAAAAAATTTTAATTCATCAAGAATATGTAATAAGCATATATACACCAAACAATGAAGACCCCAACATATATGAAGTAAACACTAACAGAATTAAAGGGAGCAATAGTTGGGAGACTTCCATACTCCTCTTATGATAATGATTAGAACATCTAGATAGAAGGTCAATAAGAAAGTAGAAGATTTAACACTGTAACCTAGGTAGACCTGACACACATATATATAGACCTAAACATATATACAGAACCCAACACAGAAGAATACATACTTTTCCTTAAGTGCACATATAACATTCTCCAGATACACCATACATTAAGCCACAAAGCAAGTCTCAATAACTATCTTCTCTGACCACACGAAATTAAGTGAGATATTGATAACATCAGGAAAACTGGAAAATTAACAAACATGTAGAAATAAAACAACACACCTTTAGACAACCAATGGGTCAGGGAAGAAAACCCAAGGTAAATTAGAAAATGCTTTGAGATGAATGAAAACAAAAACACAACATACCAAAATTTATGGGATGCTGAAAGCAGAGTTCAGAGTGAAATTTATGGCAATAAGTACCTACATTAAACAAGATCTCAAATTAACAACCTAACTTAACATCTTAAGGAACTAGGAAAAGAACAATTTAAATTCAAAGCCAACAGAAGAAAGGAAATACAGATTAGAGAAGAGGTAAATGAAATGGAGAACCAAAAAACAGTAGGATTAATAAAATCCAAAATTGATTCTTTGAAAAGCTCAACAAAATTGACAAACCTTCAGCTAAACTGACTAAAAGAAGAGGGATAAAAACAAATACTCAAGCCAGAAATGAAAGTGGGGACATTATTACTGACTTTATAGAAATAAAAAGCATTATAAGAAAATATGAATAACTCTATACCAACAAATGCACCAAAGCCTCCTGCTTTGCTTTGCTTTTTGAATACTACTTTGGCTATTCGGGGTCTTGAAAAGACAATTTGGAATGGGATACCTCTCTTTGTCCTAGATCTGGAAGAATGGCTAATATTTAGTTTAGGCACTGGAACAAGTACTTATTTTTGCCAGGAATGATTGAAAAGCCAGAGTGTATGGAAAGAGCCCAAATGTCCATCGACCCATTGACTGACGAATGGATAAAGAAGATGTGGTATATATATATATATATATATATATACACACACACACACATACACACAATGGATTATTACTCAGCAACAAAGAATGAAATCTTGCCATTTGCAACAATGTGGATGGAACTACATTGTATTATGCTAGGCGAAATAAGCCAGTCAGAGAAAGAGAAATATCATATGATTTCACTCATTGCATATGTGGAATTTAAGAAACACTATAGATGAACACAGAGGAAGGGAAGGAAAAATAAGATACAAACAGAGAGGGAGACAAACCATAACAGACTCTTAAATAAGGAAAACAAACAGGGTGGCTGGAGGGGAGGTGGGTGGGGAGATGGGCTAAATGGGTGATGGGCAATAAGGAGGCCACTTGTTGGGATGAGCACTGGGTGTTATATGTAAGTGATGAATCACTGGGTTCTACTCCTGAAACCAATACTACACTGGATGTTAACTAACTTAAATTTAAATGTAAAAAAAAAAAAAATTAAAATAAAAATAACATCTTAAAAAAAGAAAGAAAGAAAAGCCAGAGTGTTCTAAACCTAAAGACAGTCATCACAATTTGAGAACTTAGAGAATAAGCGAAGAGGTAAGGACTCATATTTAATTTGGTTGACTAAAAGGATATTTATGACAGTAAGTGAATAAAGAATACAGAAGGACTAGGGATGGGCTGTGTTCAAAAGACAAGTTCAATAGAACTGCTGTATGTTGCCAAGACATCCAGGTAAAGATGCTTACAAGGACATGTAGTGATGTTGGTCAGCAGAGAATACAAGCAAGAAAGGAAAGAGAAAAAATAATAAAGTTACTGAGAAATCATTGTGTGCCAGGTACTACTAGGTTTATATGTAACATCTCATATCATCCTCAAGAACTCCTATAAGATAGTGGTGGTAGTTTACTACTAACATTTATTGAGTACTTACTATGTACTGGGCATATTCTAAACATATTATAGATATGAATTCATTTAATCTTCACATATAAAATATAAATAAGAAACACAAACACTTTATAAATGAGGAACTAAAGCACAGATGGGTAAGTAACTTGTTGAAAATCACATAACTAGTAAGTGGCAAAGCCAGAGTCTGAATCCACAAAGTCTGGCTTCAGAGCCCATGGTCTTCATCATCATAATATACAGTTTTGACCTCTCTCTCCCTATTTTCGGGGGCTTTTTAAGTTTTTATTAAATTCAAGTTAACATAAAGTGTAATATTAGTTTTAGTTGCACAATATAATGATTCAACACTTCCATACAACACCCGGTGTAAGTTTTTATTAAATTCAAGTTAACATAAAGTGTAATATTAGTTTTAGTTGCACAATATAATGATTCAACACTTCCATACAACACCCGGTGCTCATCACAAGTGCCCTCCTTCATCCCCATCACCTAGTTCACCCAACCCCTCACCCACTTCCCCCCTGGTAACTATCAGTTTGTTCTCTATAATTAAGAGTCTGTTTCTTGATTTGTCCTTCTCTTTTTTTACCCTTTGCTCATTTGTTTTGTTTCTTAAATTCCACATGAGTGAAATCATATGGTATTTGTCTTTGATTTATTTCATCTAGCATTAAACTATCTCCTTCCTATGTTTATAGCAGCATTGTTTACAACAGCCACATTATGGAAGCAACTCAAGTGTTGGCTTGGCTGTCTAAATGCTTGGTGTGTTCATATATATAATGGAGTATTATTCAACCACAAAAAGAATGAAATCTTGCCATTTACCTCTCTTTTTAAAGCACTCTGCAAATAAGGAAATTGAGGCTCAGAAGTTAGGCAGCTTGCCCAAGATTACATAGTTATTACGTGGTCTCAGAAAGGCCACTTAAACCCTGGGCTCTCTGACTACAAAGTCTATGCCTTTTTACTATAGTACTTGTGAAGATCACCAACATAGAAATGGTGAAGCATGGATAAAACTTTAAGAAGAGAACACAGAGCAGGAAGAACTTTGAGTAAAGAATCCTCAAAGTTAAGAAGGTTAAATTAAAGGTTATGTACATAGCTCTGATGACTATCAGATTAAAAGATGTTGTCCACCTCAACAGTACATCTAAAACAAAAGATCTAAGCAAAGTGGAAGTTGATGATGCTGCCATCTCAGAGGAGTCTTCCTCACGATAATTATCCAGGTCTGCAAAATTCATGGATATTTACTTACACAAATGAAGACAGGGTTGCAAACCACAAGATAAAAAAGAAATTTCTGACTCTCATATAGGAAAATAAAGCCAGAAACAGATTTAAAAACAAAAAAAAAGGGGGCGCCTGAGTGGCTCAGTCAGTTAAGTGTCTGACTTTAGCTAAGGTCATGATCTTACCGTTTGTGAGTTCGAGCCCCACACTGGGCTCTCTGTTGTCAGCACAGAGACCACTTTGGTCCCCTTCTCTCTACCCCTCCCCTCAAAAATAAACAAACCTTAAAAAAAAAGATAAGTAAAAATAAATATGATAAAGCGAGGCTGGAGATAGAAGCAAAATCTATACCTTTTTATAAAGATTTTTACAAAGATAGTTGGTAGAATACTTAATGTTATTGAATAATCTGATGTAATAAGCAATGAAAAGAAAATTAAATTTTGCTTAAAATAATAAAAATGGGTATGATAGTAGACAAGACCAGTATAATAAGCCAACTTTATCTCTCACTACTCTCCTCTTAGGTGTTAAACACCATCCTTGCTGGACTTCTTTCCATTCTTCATATATACCACACTCTCTTGTCAAACATGCACTCATTTACTAATTCAACAAAACTGCTATGTACCTACCATGTGCTAAACACCATGCTGGGTGATCGGATGAATGGTAAACATAACACACCTTGCTCTCAAGAAGCTCATGTTCCCATAAAAGAGACATTTTATAGACAGCCACAAAAAGTATTAAACACATAATGATAAGGGCAAGTGCAAGGTGCCATGGGAAAGGCAGTGTAATGTATTCTGGAAGGTTGAGAAAGCCTTTTTCTGTGGAAATACTTAAATTGAGACCTGAAGGATTTGAGTAGCTCTGTGAAAAAACATGGTGTACACCAGGATGTTGAGTTAGTGAAGGAGAACAGAAGTGGGTATATGAAGGATATGATTAGGATAATTCTCAGAAAAGTGTGACTAGCAGCTGGATAGATGGTGGTGCCATTTATTGGACTAGAGAGCTCTAGAATACAAACAGGCCAATGGACAAGATCATGAATTTAATTGAGGACATTTAAGTAGATGTACTTATGAGATAATTAAGTGGTGATAAGCAATAGGCATTAGAACATATATGTCTGGGGCTAAAAACAAAAATCTGGGCTATGGATATACATCTTATATTATCAGTATATATAATCAAAGTCATGGGAAGAAATCAGATAAATCACTTTAGGGGTAAAAAAAAAAAAAAGTAAGTACCAAGCATTTAGAGGACAGAAGAAGAAGAAAAAAAAACTATAGAGACTGAAAACCAGGATAGTAACAGAAGACAACAAAAAAGAATATTTCAAAGAGAGAACTGTGAAATGCTAGGGAGCCATCAGGTAAGATGGAAATATTTACTCTTAGACTTAAAACATTTTTCCCTCTTGGGCTCATTAAATTTATGCTCATCTTTCAGGTTTCTGCTGAGTTATTTCTTCCAGCTAGCATTGCCAGAATTCCTAATTTTGACTTATATACCTATCCTATGTACTTCCTGTACATTCTCCTATCATAGCTTTTATCATTCTGTGTTTAACTGTATTTGCCTGCTTACGTGTCCATATCTCCACCATAATTCAAACTTCTCAAATGTATGAAGAAGCAAGACTGTGGATCTGGTTCAAAGTTGTATCTCCCTCAAATGCAGTCTTTCTCATATTTGTCCCCTATCCTTCCCATAGCTACTAAACATAGCACCCAGCAACAAGGTCTGTATTCAGTAAATAGTTGTTGACACTTAATTTAATACCTATTATATGCCAATCACTGAAGTGGATGTAATGGGAGAAACAAGGCATTAATGTCAGACAAGAACCTTACCCTCAAAGAACTTCTTTTCTGATTATATGCAACTACAACTTAAATGAACAAATAGAGATAAAGTGTATTTCTTACCATGTCAGTAGTTATCACTTTTGCCACAATATGTGTTATAGTCTTTCCAAAGTCTCTTTTTCCCTTCCTGCGCCTTAGGATTCTTGGAAAGAAAGGTCCATGAACTCTAGAGTTGAAAACATTTATTTATGATTAAATTAATCAGAAAAAAACTCAAGCTATACTTACTTAGAAAATAAAACGTGGCACCAAGCATCTTTGAGAAGTAGGCTTCGCTATTTTAAACTCTTTGAGAGCAATGAGCAACTTGAGAGCAATTGAACGATTTAACTTTTAGATAACCGAGTATTTAAACCCTTGATCTCTAAAATCTTTTCATTTTCATGGATTGTATGTATGTGTGTAACCCATTACAATCAGTACCTGTCACCTCAACTCTTCAATACAGTAGAAAATTTTCCTGATTGCACTTTGATAGCCCACTGAATTGTGGACTCACAACAAAGCAAAGGTGGGTTATGTCTGCGATACTAAGGCATAAAAATGTGTAAGGACATGCCTAATTTTAGATACTGTGTTCAAGTAACAGAATGTTTTGTTTCAAAGGATATGGCCTCCATAGGTATGTTGGCTGTGGCCTCCCAGCACAACAATTCTAGCTTCTCTCTGAGTTGTGGGGTTTTGTTTGTTTGTTTGCTGTTTAGCACTTCTAAGTAATTCCACTCTTTCTCTTCTTTCTGCTCTTCTTTACAATTCCCGCTTCCTATCACTTAATAATGTTAAGTGTCATCTAAAGAAAGAAAGAAAGTTTGAGTATAATTTATCATTACTATCAGCCAAAAGGGACACTCCTTTTCCAATAGATGTAGACTTACTAATCTCCTTCGGTGTCATATTTTGGGTTCTCTGAAGCACATTATTGTTGGATACAAATGGGATGCAGCTTTTGTACCAATATTTTTCATCTTCAAAAGTTTCATTGAATATTTCAAAAGTAAACCCAGTCAGCATTTCTATACCTGTTTAAGCAAGTGGTTATGATCTTGAGAAAGAGAACCACTCGCACGTTTTTTCACCATATACCTGATCACCAGCTGCTCAAAGAGTACAGCATCCTATGTTCAAGAAATACAGTAGTTTATCATGTAAATCCTAGTTTTAAAATCAAAAGTATGTATCAGTGTTTTTTTTTTAAGTCAAATCTATTAAGGTATAATTTACACAACAGACACTCATTTTAAGTGAACCATGACATGAGGTTTCACAAATGTGTACACCCACTTAACTCAATCAAAATAACACAATATAGAACATTCCCATCACACTGACAGGTTCCTTCATGCATCGTTGCAGTCAATCCTCCACACCTATTCCCAGGCAACCACTGATCTACTTTCTGTTGTTAGATAAACCCTTTCTTGGGAGTTTTTAAATGATATTTTAAAGTGAAAACATATATGAGGTACTTTTGTGTCTAGCTTTTTTCATTCAGCCCATGTTGAGATCGATCCATCGTATTATTTTGTGTATCAGCATTTTGTTTATATTGCTGTTTCATTATTTGATTTTCTGTATAGAAGATCGTGTCATCTGCAAATAAGAGATAATTTTATTACTTCTTCCTTTCCAATCTGGATGGCTTTTCTTTTTCTTGCCTATTGCTCTGGCTGGAAACTCTAGTACAATTTGAACAGAGATAGTAAGAGCAAACATCCTTGTCCTCTTCCTTGTTATCTTTCCTTAAGATCTTCCTGATCTTAGGAGGGAAACATCCATTCTTTCACCACTAGCTATGATTAACTTAAAGGTTTTTCATAGATGGCCTTGAACAGGTTGAGAAAGATCCCATCTCTTCCAAGATTTTTGAGAATTTTTATGATGAAAGTGTTGAATTTTGTCAAATTCTTTTTCTGTATTAAAAGAATTTGATACGGCTTTTGTTTTTTATTCTATTAATATGGTGCGTTATATGGATACCTATTCATTTGTTAAGCCAATCTTACAACCCTGGGATGAATCTCACTTAGTCTTAGTGTCTGGTCTTTTTAATGTATTGCTAGACTCAGTTTGTTAGCATATTCCTGAGGATTTTTGCATCTATATTCATAAGGGATATTATTCCATAGGGCTTTTTTCTTTTTCTTGTGATGTCTTTGTAGTTTTTGTATCAGGCTAATAGTGGCCTCACTGAATGAGTTAGCTAAGTGTTCCCCCTTCTATTTTTTGAAAGTTTGTAAATAATTGGGTGTTAATCTTTGAAATGTTTGGTAGAATTCACCAGTGAAGACATCTGGTCTCTGGTTTTTCTTTGTGGGTAGTTTTTAATTTGCTAATTCAATCTCCTTACTTGCTATAGGTCCACTCAGGTTTTCTTTTTTGGCTTGAGTCAGTGTTGGTAGATTGAATGTTTTCAGGAATTTGTCCATTTGGTCTGGTGATCCAGTTTGTTGGCATGTGATTGCTCAGAGTATTCCTTAGTAATCCTTTTTATTTCTGTGCAGGTTTTTATGTGGATGTAAGTTTTCAACTCAGTTGGGTAAATACCAACTAGGAGCACTATTGCTGGTTCATATGCTTAGACTACATTTAGCTTTTAAGAAACCGCCAAACTGTCTTCCAAAGAAGCTGTACTGGTTTTGCATTCCAATCAACAATAAAGGAGAGTTCTTGTTCCATATCCCTGCCAGCAGTTGATATGGTCAGGGTTTTTGTTTGTTTCTGATTTTGTTTTGTTTTTGGATATTAACCATTCTAATAGGTAAGTTATGGTATCCCATTCCTTTAATTTGCAATTCCATAATGACAATGATGTCAAGCATCTTTTTATAGGCTTTTTTTTTTAAACCAATTGTATATCTTCTTTGGTGAGGTGTTTGTTCAGAATATTTGTCCCATTTTTAATTGGGCTGTTTGTTAGGATGAATTTTAAGAGATCTTTGTATATCTTAGATACAAGTCTTTTATCAGATATGTGTTTTACAAATGTTTTCTTCAAATTTTTGGCTTGTCTTTAATTCTCTTAACAGAGTCTTTCACACAGTGTTTTTAATTTTAATACAGTCCAATTTCTCAATTTTTTTCTCCCACAGATCATACTGTCAGTGTTTTATCTAAGAACTCATCGCGAACCCAAGTTCACCTACGTTTTCTTCTAAAAGTCTTAGTTTTATTTTACAGTTAGGTCTACAGGTCACTTTGAGTTAATTTTTGTGAAGATGTAAGGCCTGTGTTTAGGTTCATCTTTTTGTATATGGACGTTCAATTATTATACAGCATTATTTGTTGAAAATAATATTCTTTCTCCATTGAATTTTCTTTGCTCCTTTGTCAAAGATCAATCAACTATGTTTGTGTGGATCTATTTATGGACTCTATTCTGTTCCATTGATCTATATGTTTATTCTTTCACTAATACCCGGCTTTCTTGATTACTGTAGTTTTATAAGAACCTTAAAAGTGGGTAATATGAATATACCCTCTTTATTCTTCCCCAGTACCGTGTTAGCTATTGTAGGCTTTATGCTGTTCCATATGAATTTTAGCAATAGTCAATACCTACAAAATGGCTTGCAAATTAGGATTGCATTGAATCTACACATCAATTTGGAAGGAATTGACATATAAGCAATATTGACTCTTCCAATCCATAAACAGAGAATATTTCCCCATTTATTTATATTTTTTCTGTCATCATAAGTTTTATAGTTTTTCCACATATAGATCCTATATATATTTTATTAGATCTGTGTCTGATCTGTACCTAAGTATTTCATTTTTTTGGCTCTATTATGATATTTTTAAAATTTCAAATCATTTGTTACTGGCATATAAGAAAACAATGGACTTTTGAATATTAACCTTGCTATACTCATTTATTAGTTCCAGGGTTTTGTTGTTGTTGATGATATGATGATGATGATTCTTTGAGATTTTTTATGTACACAATTATGTCACCTGCAAAGAGTTTTATTTCTTCCTTCCCAATCTGTGTATCTTATTATTTCCGTTTCTTGTCCTGTTGCATTATCTAGGTTTTCTAGCATAATATTAAACAGGAGTAATGAGAAAAAATATCCTTGTCTTATTCCTAATATTAGGGGAGAAGCATCCAGTTTCTCATCATTAAGTATTAGTGTTAGTTATACGTTTTTTGTAGATGTTATTCATCAATTTGAGGAATTCTCCTCTATTGCTTGTAATGCTTGATATATCAATTATTGAAAAAGGGATGCTAAAGTTTCTCATGTATAATAGTGGATTTCTCTGTGTCCTTGCATTTCTTTCTTTTTTTTTTAATGTTTAGTTTTTTGAGAAATAAGAGAGGAGAGTGCAAGTGGGGGAGGGGCAGAGAAAGAGGGAGACCCAGAATCTGAAGCAGGCTACAGGCTCTGAGCTGTCAGCACAGAGCCCGATGTGGGGCTCAAACTCAAAGACCTCGAGGTCATGACCTGAGCCAAAGTCAGATGCTCAAATAACTGAGCCACCCAGGCACCCCTCCATGTGTCCTTGCATTTCTATCAGTTTTTGCATTACATATTTTGATGCGCTGTTGTTGGATACATACATATTAAGCATTGCTATGTCTTCTTCGAGAGCTGGACCCTTTATCATTATGCAATGCCCTTTTTTGTCCCTGGTAATTTAACTGGTTCTTTCCAAAGTCTGCTTTGTCTGAAAATAATATAGTAATCCAGCTTTTTAATGGTTGTGTTAGCATGAAGTTATCTTTCTCTGACCCTTTACTTTTAACATTTCTAAGCCTTTACATTTAAGGTTGGTTTCTTAGAGATGACAGATAGTTGGATCTGGTGTTTTTATGCACTTTGACAATCTCTATCTTTTATGTATTTAGACCATTTGCATTTAAAGTGATTACAGATACAAGGGAGGTGTGTGGGGAATGGCCTAACAGGTGATGTGTACTGAGGAGGACACTTGTGATGATGAGCACTGGGTGTTTTCTGTAAGTGATGAATCACCAAATTCTACTCCTGAAACCAATAGTATATGTTAACTAAGTAGAACTTAAATGCAAATTTAGAAAAACAAAAAACAAAAAACCAAGTGATTACTGACATAATCAAATTAATACCTACCATACTTCTAATAGTTTTGTTTGTTGTATTTGTTCTTTGTTATTTTTCCCTCCTTTTCTGCCTCCTTTGGTTACAGTTAAGCATTTTGTGATTCCACTTTCATCTATTCTCATCAATTATTTAAAAAAAATTTTTAGTGTTTTCCTTATAGACTGCAATATATATTTTAAACTAATCTTAGTCTACCTTCAAATAACACTAAACTACTTCATATATAGTGCAGGTGCCTTTTACAGAATATTCCCATTTCTTCCCTTGGTATGATGTTACTGTCACTTATTTTACCAATCCATACGCTACTATCACCCAACTACTATTTATACCATCATAACTACTATTACTTTAAACAGGTATCTTTTCAATCAGTTTAGAGAAAGAAAAATAAAAGATTTTAATTTACCTTTATTTATTCTTTCTTCAAAGTTCTTCCTTTCTATACATAGATCTGAGTTTCTGACCCTTAACAATTTTCTCCTCTCTAAAGAACTTTTCATTTTTCTTGCAGAATGATAAACTCCCTCGGCTTTTTTTTTTTCTTTTTGTTTACAAGAGCTATTACCCTTTCACTTTTGAAAAATAGTTTCACCGGATATAGAATTCTAGGTTCGTAGTTCTTTCTTTCAATGCTTTGAATATTTAACTCGTCTCCCATCTTATTTTCATGGTTTCTTATAAGAAGTCCATTGTAATTCTTACTCTTATTCATCTGTAGATAAGGTGATCTCTTCCCCCTCAGTTTTTTAATGTATGGTTTTCTTCAAATATGAAATGCCTATAATACAGATTTTTTGGTATTTATCCTGCTCAGTGTTCTCAGCTTCCTGGATCTATGATTTGGTGTCTGCATTTAATTTTGGGAAATTATTTAATTCAAACCATTCACCATTATTAATTCAAACATTTCTGCTGCTGCACTTGCTCTTTTTCACTTCTGGTATTCCAATTACACATATGCTGCACCCTTTTAAATGGTCTCACGCTACCTGGATGTTTTGTTTTTTTCATTCTTTTTGCATTTGTATGAAAAAATTCTGTTGGGGCGCCTGGGTGGCGCAGTCGGTTAAGCGTCCGACTTCAGCCAGGTCATGATCTCGCGGTCCGTGAGTTCGAGCCCCGCGTTGGGCTCTGGGCTGATGGCTCAGAGCCTGGAGCCTGTTTCCGATTCTGTGTCTCCCTCTCTCTCTGCCCCTCCCCCGTTCATGCTCTGTCTCTCTCTGTCCCAAAAATAAATAAACGTTGAAAAAAAAAATTAAAAAAAAAAATTCTGTTGACATACCTTCAAGCTCACTGACTTCTTTCCTCAGTTTCATCCCATCTATTAGTAAACCCATCAAAGGTATTCTTCATTTTTATTTATGGCGTTTTTGATTTCTAGCATTTTCTTTTAATTCGTTCTTAGAGTTTCTATTTCATGCTTACATTATTCATCTGTTCTTGCATGTTGTGTCCTTTTTTCATTAGAGACTAACATATTAATTACTTTTTTAAAATTCCATCTGATTAATTACAAAATCATTACTGAGTCTGGTTCTGATGCTTGCTTTCTCTCTTCAGGGTTAATTTTTTCTTGCCTTTTAGCATGTCTTATAATATTTTGTGGAAAGCCAAGCATGATATATTGACTAATAAAAACTGAAGTAAATAGGCTTTTAGTGTGAGGTTTTATATTAATCTGGCCAGGAGGTAAACTGCTTGCTGTAGCTGTAGGTATCACAAGCTTCAAAATCCTATGGTTTCCATATTTTTGCCTTTGAAAACTCCTCTTTAGACAAAGTTTGTGTCTTGTAACTTTTTTAGGTATAATTCTGTTATTTTACCAGAGTCTGGCCTGGTGTGTTGTAAAGTAAGGTGGAGAGGAAGTGTTCTATAATCTTATGATTAAATATTAGTTTTTTAGTGGGTCTATGTCCCTGGGCTGTGACCTTCACAACTGTGATGTTCACAAGTGTTTCTAAGTGCCCTCTTCCCAGAGAGGAAGGCTAGAGGGGACTGGAGTCAAGGAAATGCCCTTTCCCTAGGTGGGCAAAGGCTCTGGGAAAGTCTTTTCCCCTGGTAAATAAGTCTTCATCATGGAGGTGGTCTGGGTGTATTTCACAATGGTAACTTTTCCCATCCCCAACCAGGGGCATAATGGGATTTTTCTTGGCTCTTCATCTGAGAACTTAGTGAGATTCCTGGAGGCAAAACCACAAGAGAAGTAGGGTGTCTCCCTAAGAACTACAGCCCACCAGGAGTTTCTCACTTGCATACTGGTCCACATTCAACCTCCAGCAGCTTATCAAAATTACCCATTTAAGTGTTCTTACAGTTTATGGCTCTAGGGAGTTATCTATTCCAGGTAAGCAGATCTTGGTTGTGACTCTGAATTTACTTCTCTCCCCAGATTTCATGGTAGCAATTTGTCCTGTGACCTCAGTTTTCTTATGGGTCCAAGAAAGTCATTTTCAGTTTCCTCAGCTTTTGTCTTGTTTTCTTGTTTCTTGTTTTTAACTCATAAGCTCTTAACATGTCAGAGCTGCATCTGAAAATATTTGGTTCTTTTCTAGTTTCCATTTATCTGTTGAGATTCTCTGTCTACTTATTAACACCAAGTTTTCCTATAATTCTTAGAACATATTTATAATAGCTGCTTTGAAGTCTTTGTCTGATAAATTCAACATCTGGGCCCACTCAAAATCTGATTTTATTAACTATCTTTTTTCCTGGGTATGGATTCTATTTTCTGGTTTCTTTGCATGTCCATTAATTTTTGGTTGAACACTGGAGACTTTGGAAAATATATTCTCATAACTCTGGATTGTGGTATGTTCTTCTGAGGATTGTTAGTCTTGTACTCTAGCAGGCAATTAACTTGCCTGGGCTCAAAATCCAGCTGAAATATCTGTTCAGTTCTTTCAACCTCCATGATTCAACTACATACTTTTTTTTAAAGCATTGTTCTCAAATTTCTCTCCCCCACTAATGCTAGCATAGTTCAGTGGTCAGTCAAGAATTTGGGCAGAGTTTGTGCTCAAATTCTGGATCTGACCCCTTTTGCAACTTTCTTCTCTCAGGATACTCCACCTAAACTTCTAGCTGCTTTGCCAGCCTTTAACTCTGTCCTTTGCCACCTTGTCATAGTAGGAGTTCATTTTTTGCTGCCAGAGCTATGAGAACTGGTGATCACTCTCAGACTAAAAAGCAAATCCCCACTTCTTACCTATTCCAAGGATAAACTTTTCTGGCTGCTGCCTGCTTTGGTCATTTTACAGTACCTTCAAATAGCTAGATATTTTAATATATTTTTGTCCAAATTTTATAATTGTTATCCATGAAAGGGTTTGACCAATTAACTCACTCCACCACTCCCAGGCCTAGATTGTCTGTGATTATAACTTTTAAGATGAAAGAACCCCATGTGGCCTATGCCATTAGAATCTAAAGTCTAGTGATGTTAATTTGTATTCAAATCCAACTTTTGTTGAATCTGGATTTCTAGATAAGTAGAATTAGGTTTCAAAAATCTTACCTATATTGATTTCCCAAAGTAATCCCAAGGTTTCGTTACACAGGAATCCCAATAACAACATTAAAAATAGGGACTAAAATGGGATTCTTAATGATTAAAAAAATAAGTCAAATTTGAAAGAAAATACAAAAAGAAAAGATTTAGGCTAACAGTTAGTTGCTAGACATGTAAAATGTGGCTCAAAATTCATAAGGCAAAGAATGCATACAAGTGGAACACATTAAGAAGGGGTTTAACAATCTAGTATGAAATAGTCAGAAGTCCTTTGGCCCTGTTCAAAATTTTCCATTAATTTTGAAACCATAAGCAAGTATTCCTATTTCCCCTGTATCTAAAACAAAGACAGGAATATATACTTTACTGCATAGTAATGTAAAAATATTTTAATACATTTTGAAGTACTCTGGAAAATGATGCTAGTTAAATCTACATTGTTTTATTTATCATAAAAACAACTTATCAACTTAATGTTGGTTAGAAAAGAAGAAATTATGCGGCAGGAAAATTAACCAACCTTCTCCTTTACTTTTATGTGGTGGAGATCTGCCTCCTCTTTTCTTAGGCTCTAGCCAAAATCAAGAAGGTAAAGATGAAAGATAAGGAAAGAACTAGATTGAAGACACTTTTTTAAATCTGAAATTCCAATGATTTCAGTGAATTCAGTTATATAAAAATAATTTTCCAATACTGGTAGTTGTACTTTGTTCTTATCTCAAAAATTGGACATCTAATTTTATAATCTACTTCAATCAGGGTAACATATGATATGATAAAAGAATGACCATGTCATCTTTTTGTTTAAAATGGAACAAATTATTACCGGAGGCGTAAATCTTCCCACATTTTCAATAATCCACACAGCATTACTATCTCATAGTATTTTTTCCAGCATTCAACGGTCTCTGCTGCAGATGGATCTTCCTTAATATTGCTCTGATACTCGATGAGTTCAACACGTTTATTTTTATACTTCTCCAAAGTTTTTTTGAAACGTTGTGCAATAGGACCAGGTATGGTTCCATCTTGTATATCACACCACCTGTAAAGTATCAACATAATTACAATGTTTATCTTATGTAATGTGCTGAGTAAGTTTTTTTTTTAATTTTTTTTAACTTTTATTCATTTTTTGAGAGACAGAGAGAGACAGGGCTTGAGTGGCTTGAGGGGCAGAGAGAGAGGGAGACACAGAATCCAATGCAGGCTCCAGGCTCTGAACTGACAGCACAGAGCCCGACATGGGGCTTGAACTCAAGGACCATGAGATCTTGACCTGAGCTGAAGTCAGACGCTTAACCGACTGAGCCACCCAGGCGCCCCGTGAGTAAGTTTTTAACTATACTTACAAATTAATTCTTTCTTCAATCAAAGCAGTATAATTCTCACAACTTTCTTCATCATCCCAGTCTCTCCAAAGAAAGTCATAAAAAAACCTATGACGAATAAAATTAATAAAAAGTGATCAAAAAGAGCCAATACCACGTATAGAATTAAAAAGACATTCTCATGTCAGAATTCTTTATATGAATTCTAAGAAAATACATATATATTTACAATTTTTAAATGTTTTATTTATTTTTGAGAGAGAGAGAGAGACAAACAGAGCATGAGCAGGGGAAGGGCAGAAAGAGGAGACACAGAATCCAAAGCAGGTTCCAGGCTCTGAGCTCTGGGGCTTGAATTCACAAACCATAAGATCATGACCTGAGTCAAAGTTGGACACTTAACTGACTGAGTCACCCAGATGCTCCAGAAAAATATTTTTAAATAACCTTTCAGTGAACTAATATTAAAATCAAACCTTTATTTTTATTTTATTTTTTTTAAGTTAATTTGAGAGAGAGAGAGAGAGAGCAAGTGGAGAAGGGGCAGAGAGAGGGAGAGAGAGAGAATCCCAAGCAGGCTCTGCACTGTCAGTGCAGAGCCCAATGTGGGGCTGGAACTCCCAAACCATGAGATCATGACCAGAGCCAAAATAAAGAGTTGGACATTGGGGGCCTGGGTGGCTCAGTCAGTTGAGCATCCGACTTTGGCTCAGGTCATGATCTTGCAGTTTGTGGGTTTTAGCCCTGCGTTGGGCTCGGTGCTGACAGCTCAGAGCCTGGAGCCTCTCAAAAATAAATAAACATTAAAAAAAATTTTTATTTTAAATGGACAGGGGCATCTGGCTGGCTCAGTCAGTGAGCACGTGACTCTTGATCTCAGGGTCATGAATTGGGTGTAGAGATTGCTTAAAAAATAAACAAAAAAACAAACTTTAAAAAAAATGGACAAATTTAATTCAGCAGTGAGTAAAAATTAAATCAATAACTATTATAAAGTTCTTATACACTTACATATTAACTTTTTGAATATGATAATTTTAACATTAAGAGGTAAAAAGGTCAAATACCTTACAACTTCCAAAGCCAAAGCAATATCATGATTATCAGAATCTTGTCCTTCAACAGGGTAGACTTCCAAGAGAGGCACACTGTGCTCCAGTTCTTCCAAAATCTCATTGACCAAACCCCTTGGAATATTTGCAATATTAGAAGAAAAGGGCTCAGCAACAGATACAGTAACTTTGAAACAAGATGATGAGCTTTGATGTGGTTTACAAATTACCTAAGATAAATATTATAAAATCTGTAGTTACAAATCAAAACAAACCACAAAGATTTTTTCCTCACACATGATGTACTTATAAAATTTCTTCTTTTAAATTTTACGATTCCTTTAACCACACACACAAAGTCATTATAGATCAATATTAAATAAAATAACACAATTTTTCAAAGCCCACATTTTTTTAGTTCCAGTATAGTTATCAGTGTTCTATTAGTTTCTGGTGTACAATATAGTGATTCAACAATTCCATATACCACTCAGTGCTCATCAAGATAAGTGTTAATCCTGTCCACCTATTTCACCCATCCCTCCACCCACCTTCCCTCTGGTAACCATCTGTTTGTTCTGTTTGTTCTGTATAGTTGAGAGTTTTTTTGTTTGTCCCTTTTGTTTTCTTTCTTTGTTTTTTCTCTCTCTCTCTTTTAGTTTTTATTTATTTTGAGAGAGACAGAGGGAGAGTACATGAGAGCAGGGGAGGAGGGAGGGAAGGAGGGGAAGAGAGAGAGAGAGAGAGAGAGAGAGAATCCTAAGCAGGCTCTGCACTGTCAGCGCAAAGTCTGACTGACGTGGGGCTCAATCTCATGAACCATGAGATCATGACCTGAGATGAAATCAAGAATCAGACACTTAACTGACTGAGCTACCCAGGCGCCCTTCTCTTATTTTCTTTATTAAATTCCGCACAGGAGTGAAATCATACAGTATTTGTTTTTCTCTGGCTTATTTCACTTAGCATTATACTCTCTAGATCCATCCATG
The DNA here is from genome assembly GCF_018350175.1 of Felis catus. Classification (NCBI taxonomy): domain Eukaryota; kingdom Metazoa; phylum Chordata; class Mammalia; order Carnivora; family Felidae; genus Felis; species Felis catus. The sequence continues at coordinate 25,152,876 of NC_058384.1, read as the reverse complement.
TTGTTGCAAATGGCAAGATTTCATTCTTTTTTTTTTTTTTTGTGGCTTCATAATATTCTATTACGCACACACACACCCACACATTGTCTTTATCCACTTATCTGTCACTGCACACTTGAGCTGCTTACATAATTTGGCTATTGTGAACAATTCTGCAATAAACACAGGGGTGAATTTATCCTTTTGAAGTAGCGTTTTTGTATTCTTTGAATAAATACCCTATAGTATGAATACTGGATCACTATTTCTATTTTTAGTTTTTTGAGGAACCTCCATACTGTCTTCCAATGGCTGTACCAGTTTGCATTCCCACCAACAGTGCAAAAGGATTCCTCTTTCTCCACATTTTCACCAACACTGTTGTTTCCTGTTTCTGATTTTAGCCATTCTCAAAGGTGTGAGGTAATATCTCATTGTATATCTCTGATGATGAGTGATGAATATCTTTTCATGTTTTCATGTCTGTTGGCCATCTGAATGTCTTCTTTGGAGAAATGTCTGTCCATGTCTTGTGCCCATTTTATAACTGCATTATTTGCTTTTTGAGTGGTGACTTTTATAAGTTCTTTATATATTTTAGATACTAACCCTTTAGCAGAAATGTCATTTGCAAATATCTTCTCCCATTCATTAGGTTATCTTTTAGTTTTTTTGCTTGTTTCTTTCACTGTACAGAAGCTTTTTATTTTGGTCAAGTCCCAATAGTTTATTTTTGCTATTGTTTCCCTTGGCTCAAGAGACCTATCTAGAAAAATGTTACTATGCCTGATGTCAGAGAAATTACTGCCTGTGCTCTGTTCTAGGATTTTTATGGTTTCAGATCTAACATTTAGGTCTTTAATTCATTCTGAGTTTATTTTTGTGTATGGTGTGAAAAGAGGTCCAGTTTCATCCTTTGGCATGTTGCTGTCCAGTTTTCCTAGCACAATTTGTTGAAGAGACAATCTTTTTCTCATTGCATATTCTTGCCTCCTTTGTCAAAGATTATTGACCATATAGTTTATTTTGAGGTTTTCTATTATATTCCATTGATCTATGTGTCTGGTTTTGTGCCAATACCATACTGTTTTGATTACTACCACTTTATAAAGTATATTTTGAAATCTTGGATTATGATACCTACAGTTTTGTTCTTCTTTTTCAAGATTTCTTTGGCTATCCAAAGCCAATGGAATTTATAGTTCTGTACAAATTTTTGGACGACTTATTCTAGTTCTGCGAAAAATGCTATTGGTATTCTGATAGAGATTGCATTAAATCTGTAGATTACTTTTGGGTAGTGTGGACATTTTAACAATATTTGTTCTCCCAATCGATAAACATGGAATATCTTTCCATTTTTTGTGTCATCTTCAATTTCTTTCATCATTGTTTTCTAGTTTTCAGAGTACAGGTCTTTCACCTTCTTGGTTAAGTTTATTCCTGGGTATTTTATTATTTTTGGTGCAATTGTAAATGAAACTGTTTTCTTAATTTCTCTGCTACTTCAGTATTAGTGTATAGAAAAGCAACACATTTCTGTATACTGACTTTGTATCCTGAAACTTTGCTGAACAATCAGTTCTAGTATTTTGGTGGAGTCTTCAGGATTTTCTATATATAGTATCAATCATAAATAGTGAAAGTTTTACTTCTTTCTTACCAATCTGGATGTTTGTTATTTCTTTTTGTTGTCTGATTGCTGTGGCTAGGACTGCCAGTAATATGTTGAATAAAAGTGGTGAGAGTGGACATTCATGTCTTGTTCCTGACCTTAGGGGAAAAAGCTCCATTTTTCACCAGTGAATATGATGTTAGCTCTGGATTTTTCATATATAGTTTTTATTGTGTTGAAGTATGTTCCCTCTAAACTTACTTTGTTGAGGGTTTTTATCATGAATTTGGATATCCTTTGTCTTACTGATGTTATGTACCACATTAATTGATTTGTGAATACTCAATAACACATCCTAGGAACGAATCCCACTTGGTTGTGGTAATATTTTTAATGTATTGTTGGACTCAGTTTGCTAATATTTGGTGAGGATTTTTGCATCTATGTTCATCAGAGATATTGGCCTGTAGTGCTCTCTCTCTCTCTTTAAATTTTTTTAAAGTTTATTTATTTATTTTGAGAGAGACAGACAGCATGAGCAGGGAAGGGGCAGAGAGAGAAAGGGTGAGAGAGAGAATCACAAGTAGGCTCTGCACTGTTGGCATAGAGCCCGATGTGGGGCTTGAACTCATGAAATTGTGAAACCATGACTTGAGTCGAAATTGAGAGTCAGATACAGCTGACTGAGCCACCCAGGTGCCCCCCCGCTTTTTTTTTTGGTATTGTTTTGGTATCTGGTTTGGTATCAGAGTAATGCTGGCCTCCTAGAATGAATTTGAAAGCTTTCCTTCCTCTTCTTCTTTTTTTTTTTGGGGGGGGGGGATAGTTTGAGCAGAATATGTATTGTCTCTTTAAATGTTTAGTGGCATTCACCTTTGAAGCTGTCTGGTCTTGGACTTTTGTTTGTTGGGAGTTTTGTTGATTACCAATTCAATTTCATTGCTGATAATTGTTCTGTTCAAATTTTCTGTTTCTTCCTGCTTCAGCTTTGGTAGGTTATATATTTCTAGGAATTGATCTACTTCTTCTAGGTTGTTCAATTTTTTGGCATATAACTTTCCATAATATTCTTAGCATCTTTTGTATTTGTGGTGTTAGTTGTTATTTCTCCTTTTCTATTTCTGATTTTGAGTTCTGTCTCTTTTGATGAGCTGGCTGAAGGTGTATCAATTTTGTTTACCTTTTCCAAGAACCAACTCCTGGTTTCATAGATCTCTTTTATTGTTTTTTTTTTTTTTTTTTTTAGTTTCTGTTTCATTTATTCTGCTCTAATCTTTACCAACTCCTGCATTCTACTTGCTTAGGGTTTTGTTTGTTCTTTGTCTAGCTCATTTAGGTGTAAGGTTAGGTTGTTTGAGATTTTTCTTGCTTCTTGAGGTGGACTTGTATTGCTATAAACTTCTTAGAACAGCTTTTGCTTCATCCCAAAGATTTTGGATGCTGGTGTTTTCAATTTCATTTGTCTCCATGTAATTTTTTATTTCCTCTTTGATTTCTTGGCTAACCCATCATTGTTTAGTAGCATGTTATTTAACCTTTAGGTATTTGTGGTCTTTTTAGATTCTTTCTTGTGGTTGATTTCTAGTTTCACAGCATTGTGGTTGGGAAAAGATGGTATGACTTCGGAATTTCTGAGACTTGTTTTGTGGCCTAACATGTGTGATCTATTCTGGATAATGTTCCATGTGCATTTGAAAAGAATGTGTATTTCACAGTTTTAGGTTGGAATGTTCTGAATATATCTGTTAGATCCACCTGGTCCAATGTATCATTCAAAGCTACAGTTTCTTTTTTGATTTTGTCTGGTAATCTATACATTAATGTAAGTGGAGTGTTAATTATAATATTACTATCAATTACTTCCTTTATTTTTGTTATTAGCTGTTTAATGTATTTGGATGCTCCCATTTTGAGTGCATAAATATTCATAATTCTTATATCTTCTTGGTGGATTGTTTCCTTTATGATTATGTAGTGTCCTTTGTCTCACTGCAGTCTTTGTTTTAAAGTCTATTTTGTCTGATGTAAGTATTGCTACCTGATTTATTTTCACTTCCAGTTGCATGATAAATGCATTTATGTCCCTTCACTTTTATCTGCACGTGTCTTTAGGTATGAAATGAGTCTCTTGTAGACAGCATACGGATGGGTCTTGCTTTTTATTCCATTTTGTCACCCTATGTATTTTTATTGGAGAATTTAGTTTTTTAACATTCAAAGTAATTATTGAAACTGGACCACTTTCTTATACCATACACCAAAATAAATTCAAAATGGATTAAAGACCTAAATGTGAGATCTAAAACTATAAAAATCCTAGAGGAGAATACAGGCAGTAATCTCTTTAACATCAGCCATAGCAACTTCTTTCTAGATATGTCTCCTAAGCCAAGGGAAACAAAGGCAAAAATAAACTATTGGGATTTCATCAAAATAAAAAGCTTCTGCACAGTGAAGGAAACAAGCAACAAAACTAAAAGGCAACATACTGAATGATAGAAGATAATTGCAAATGACATATCTAATAAAGGGTTAGTATCCAAAATATATAAAGAACTTACAAAACTCAACACCCCAAAACTGAGTAATCCAATTAAAAAATAGGCAGAAGACATGAACAAACATTTCTCCAAAAAAGACATTCAGATGGCCAGTTGATACATGAAAAGATGCTCAGCATCACTGATAATCAGGGAAATACAAATCAAAATTACAAGAAGATATCCCCTCACACCTGTCAGAATGGCTAAAATCAGCACTACAAAAAACAACAGGTGTTGGTAAAAGATGCAGAGAAAGGGGAACCCTCTTGCACTGCTGGTGGGAAAGCAAACTGGAGCAGCCACTCTGGAAAACAGTATGGAGTTTCGTCAAAAAGTTAAAAATAGAACTACTCTATGAACTCCATGATCCAGAAATTGTACTACTAGATATTTACCCAAAAATACAAAAATACTAATTCAAAGGGATACATGCACACAAAGGTTTATAACAGCATTGTCTACAATAGCCAAATTATGGAAACAGTGTCCATCAATTGATGAATGGATAAAGAAGGTGTGGTATATATACACAATGGCCTGTTATTCATAAAAAAGAAAAAAATCTTGCCATTTGCAATGACATGGATAAAGCTAGAGAGTATTATGCTAAGTGAAATCAGTCAGAGAAAGACAAATACCATATGATTCCACTCATTTATGGAATTTAAGAAACAAAACAAATGAGCAAAGGGGGAAAAAAAGAGAGGGAGACAAACCAAGAAACAGACTCTTAACTAGAGAACAAATTGATGGTGACCAGAGGGGAGATTGGTGGGGGGATGGGTTAAATAGGTGATGGGGATTAAGGAGTGCACTTGTGATGAGCATTGGGTGTTGTATGGAAATGTTGAATCACTATATTGTATACCTGAAACTAATATTACACTGTATGTTAACTAACTGGAATTTAAATAAAAACTTTAGGGGCACCTGAGTGGTTTAGTTGGTTAAGCATCTGACTCTTAATTTCGATTCAGGTCATGATCTTGTGGTTCGTGAGTTTGGTCCTGTATTGGGCTCCATGCTGACAGTGCGAGCCTGCTTGGGATTCTCTCTCTCTCTCTCTCTCTCTCTCTCTCTCTCTCTCTCTCTCTCCCTCTCTCTCTGCTCCTTGCCTGCTTGCTCGCTCTCCCTTTCAGAATAAATAAAACTTAAAAAAAATGTTAAACATTCTCTAAGCTTACTGATAGTGACTATACATGCTTTATATACAGATGTTTAAAAATCAACCATAATCCTATCAACAAAGGTAAACAACCACCATTAACCTTTTCCAGCTTCATTCTACATACTTATATAAGTTACATAATTGGATTGCACTGCATATCTAGTTCTATAATCTTTTATCTTACATACACATTGAGCACTTTCCTAAATCACTAAAAGTTTTTTGTTAATATAAATTTTACAACTACATAATATCCTATCTTATATCATCCTTTATTTGACCAGCATCCTATTATTAAAGTTTTATGGTATTCCCAATTTTTAATTTTATAAATATCACTTTGATCCCTCAATATATAAATCTTTTTCTGCATTTCTGATTTCTGTAGAATAAATTTCTAGAAATGAACTTTTTCATTTTTATTTATTTTTCTGTACGGGGGGGTCTATTTATTTATTTTTATTTTTTCTAGCTTTATTGAAGTAACTGAAATATAATGGGTGAACTATTTTAAAATTCTTAATATATTTTGGCAAACTATTTTCTTTCTTTTCTTTTTTTAATGTCTTTATTTATTTTTGAGGCAGAGAGAGACAGAGCATGAGCAGGGGAGGGGCAGAGAGAGAGGGAGACACAGAATCCAAAACAGGCTCCAGGCTCCCAGCTGTCAGCACAGAGCCTGACACAGGACTCGAACTCACAGACTATGAGATCATGACCTGAGCTGACGTCGGACGCTTAACCGACTGAGCCACCCAAACGCCCCTTGGCAAACTATTTTCTACAAAGGTTATAAAACAGTTTCCTTAATTTGTGGAGCACTTTGTAACCAAGATTGAAGATATGCCAGATTTCCTTCCAATCATATGTTTCCAAATTTTTTCTTTGTTATTGTGTGAATCTGTAGCAGGCAGAATAATGGCCCTCAAAGATATCCATGCCTTTATCCTGGGAATCTGTGAATATATTACTTTACATGGTAACAGGGACTTTGCAGATGTGATTAAGGTTAAGGAATTGAGATGGGAAAGTTATCCTAAATTACCAAGTTAGGCCCATTCTAATCACAAGTCTTAAAAGACATGCACCTTTCCAACCTGCAAAGAACCAGAGAGATACAGTCTGAGAAAGACTTTGAAGTTGGATGAAGGAGACAAGTCATGGAATGCAGGCAGCTCCTAGAGGCTGGAAAAGGCAAGGAAACAGATTCTCCCCTAGAGCCTCCAGAAGGGAATGCAGCCTTGCCTACATCTTCATTTTAGCTTACTTGGGCCCATGTTAGATTTTTTTCTATAGAATTGTGAGATAATAAATTTGTATTGCTTAAGCCACCAAACTTATGGTGAATTGTTGCAGCAGCAATAGAAAACTAATAGAGCATCTAAAGAAAAAGACTCAGAGAATGAGGTCCGTAGAAATAATTTATTCTGACTTCAGAACAAGGAGCATTTTATAGCACTGTTGATACTTCAATCCAAATAAGATTAAAGAAGCAAAGGCAGACAAAACAACGTCTGAATTGTGCAGCACTACCTTAAAAAGGTCCCAAGAGCTAGCTTCACCGCCACATTATTCAAAGAATTAGAATCTGCCAATATGCTATTCTGCTTTTCCCTGTGTTCTCCCCATTTTCTTCCTATCTTTCTAATGATTAAAGGTCTTTGGCAAACCCCTAGCAGATTCTAAAGCAACCTATCTGTGATCCTGCTTGCTACTTTTGGAGTGGGAAAGACAGCAAAAAATCAATGGATTGCATGTAAAACCTTAGAACTTGATAGAATTTCTAGGTAATTTTAAGGATCTTTAAAGGTTTTATAGAGTAGAGGGTCTATCATGAAGTGTTGTGAGAAAAGCCAAGCCAACCATATGCTAGAAAACCATCCTCTTTATTTCAGTCAGAAATGCCCTGCTTTAATGTGATGTGTGTATCAGGCTTCCACATAACTTGACTAAAAAAATCCCAAACTTACGCTACCAATATATATACATTTAAGATAATGATATAGTACTACCTCCTCTTATTTTATCCACATGAAAAAGTCAGAGAAGTCATGAAAGTTCCAGGGAAAAGCTACACAAAATCTGGAGATAAGCAAACCTCAAAGAACACTAAAAACAGAACATTATTGAAAAATAAATCCCACATTTCTATTATTATTTTTTTTGTAGTCTCTATGATTGAAAATATGCCATTCTTTATCTGTAAAAATACCACTAACTTACTTTTCCATAGAACATAGAATTGAATTGTTTTCAGGTAGTGTGCAATGTAATGAATTTCAAACACAAATTTTTCTTGTGACCAAAACAGCAGATTTGAAATATCTGAGGCAAGGATACCATTTGTGATTATAGATATTAACGTCTATACAAGGATAATTAATCTCTAAGGGAATCAAACTTATGACATCAAATATGCCACAATATTTAACCTATAGCATAGACTTAAAAAAGCAAAATCTTACCAGATGAAGTGTTGGAAGTTGATGCATTATACTAAAAGGGTACCTTTTCATAGGAAGAAATTTCAAATTTTACCAATAGTTTTCTGATCCACTATTTCTGTCCTAATCTAATTTAACCTCATAATTCAGATAAATGAAGATCAAAGGGAAATGATGGGAAAAGGGGGCCCAAGTCTGTTACAGCCTAAATTACTAATTTTAAAGAAATGAACTTTTGAGGGGCACCTGGGTGGCTCAGTCAGTTAAGCATCTGATTTGGGATCAGGTCATGATCTCACAGTTCGTGAGTTCAAGCCCCACGTCAGGCTCTGTGCTGACAGCTCAGAGCCTGGAGTCTGCTTCAGATTCTGTGTCTCCCTCTATCTGCCCCTTCCCCACTTGCGCACTCTCTCTCCCCAAAATAAATAAACATTAAAAAAAAAAAAAGAAATTCACTTTTGTTATTTAAGCAACTGAAACTAAGCTAATAAATATTGTCTGATACAGTAGATTCCATTTCATGATTAACTGTGCACAGGTAAATGGATGCTAATATCCCCCTTTTTATTTATATTTTAATTTTTTTATGTTTATTTTTTTTTTAGAAAGATAGAGTGTGAGCAGGGGAGGGGCAGAGAGAGGGAGACATAGAATCTGAAACAGGCTCCAGGCTCTGAGCTGTCAACACAGAGCCCGATGCGGGGCTCGAACATACAAACTGTGAGGTCATGACCTGAGCTGAAGTTGGACGCTTAACCAACTGAGCCACCTAGGCACCCCAACTTCTTTTTATGCTATTAATTTGCTTAAAAACTTAAAATGGACACAATCTTTGTCAATCTCTGTTTAAGTATCAAAGCAACAAATTAGTAAGGTCATATTTTCATCATAAAAAGAACTGATAATTTCACTCAAAAGAACAAAGATCAGGTAAAAATTATTTACCTCAACCAGTATACCAACAAAAGGGATAGAAGCTTCTTCATATTTCACAAAGAATAACTCAGGATTAGTCTTCCAGACTCCAAGCCATTTGTCTTTCAACTTTAATTTTTCTGACAGATATTTACTCATAGCCCCATCAGCATCTTCTGCCTAGCAAAAGAAAAAAATATATATGTAGAAGGATATGTATAAATATTTTTACTGATTTCTATTTAAATATGGGACCAATATACCCTTAAATAACTTTAAAAACCTGGAAAGTCATAGATTTTAACTGAATTTGTGTTTACTGGAAATATAAACATTAAAACCTTAAAAAGATCTATTCACTCAATAGAGTCATTCAGTGCTGAGACATCTACTTGTTATTTATATTTAAGTAATTTGTTTTATTAATCCACTGAGGAGGAAGAACTGCAATTATACCCTTAAAAATAGTAATTATCATATTAAAAATAGCAATTATTTTTTGAACTTTAGAGATATAATAACCTATTTAAAACATATTCATACATAAAAATTTAAGACAGCACTCCACTCTATAAACAAACAAGCATATTAAGCATTCAATAAATGCTGCCCATTTGATTTTTTAAATTTCAATTCCACTACCTCAACTACTGTGAAACTCAGTCATTACACCTCTGATTAATGACACAATAATTTATATATATAAACGTTTTTCAACTGCCTTTCAGAGACTTCATCTTCTCCAACCCTCAGTATCAGATATAATTAGGCCATTAATAGTGTCCTAGTTTTATCGTAATGGTGTTTTTATTTTTTCGTTTAAAATTTTTCTTAATGTTTATTTACTTTTGAGAGAGAGAGACAGAGACAGAGCGCAAGTGGGGGCAGAACAGAGAAAGAGGGAGACACAGAATCTGACAGAGCCCGACATGGGACTCGAACTCGTGAACTCGGACATCATGACCTGAGCCCAAGTCGGATGCTTAACCGACTGAGCCATCCAGGTGCCCCGCGGCCCCTACAGGTTCTTTACCTGCCCCATCCGTTGGAAATTAAGTTTCTATTTTTCAATTCTGATTATTATCGGTGCAATGAATATCTTTGTACACAAAATCTCTTGCTATAACTTAAAAAACAACAACAAAATAGGTTAGAATCATATTTGCTCTAGTCAGTGTTGCCAGGTACCGACGGATCTTGGATCCGAAACATCATTCCACCTCGCAGACTCACGTCTGGGAACCGCGAAGTGTAGACCTGTTCAGTCCGGGAGCCACAAAGTGTCGACACGTTCAGTACTGTGCGGTGGAAGTCAAGGCTAAGTCATCGTATCTCAAATCGTCAAATGGGAACACGTAAGCTGTAAACCTGGGCACCGGTGAGGCCTATCGATCTCCGGGTGTTGGAAGCTCCCAGAAAGCTGGGAAGCGCTCCACCGCGCCCCCCCCCTAATCGATGATGGCCCTTGGGACGGAACTCCTAACGGTAACGCGCTGGGGCCGGGCCGGGTGCCCCGGGGAAGGCGGAGGCCCCGCCGACGCCGAGTCACCTGAACTCTGGGAACCGCAGGCTCTGTCGGTGCCCCGCGGGGAGGACCCCGCTTCCTCGCGCCGGCCTCTCACCTTACAGCCCTGCAGCACCTCGTCGCAGTAGAGCGCCACCTTCTCGTCGCGCCACATCCCCCTCATGGGGAACATGCAGACTGGGGGCAACGGCCGCGCCTCCTCTTCATCCTCCTCCGGCACCGACAGGAGGGGCTCCTCCTCCTCCACCTCCGCCCCCTCCTCCTCCCCCACCTCGGCCCCCTGGGCCCGGGCCTGGGCGTGAGAGGCCGGCCGGAGCTGCAGCCGCCTCCGGGCCGCCTCCCGGCCCGCCTTCGCCTTCACCGGCCGCGGGGACGCCACCACCGACCGCACCCGGGATGCGGCGCTCTTCAGGGTCCCTACCGCCCCGGTGGGCGCGGACACCCCTTTCTCGCCTCGCCTGTCGGGGCTGGCGGTCCGGACGGAGTCCTCCGGCCCGGGAGCCCTGGCCCCCGACGCCATCTCTCCACACCGCAAGGGCCGGCTGCGGCCGTTGGCCGCTTTTCCCGCCCGGAGCCCGCTGGCCAATGGGCCGGCAGCACCTGCGGAGCCCGCAACGAGCGCAGGGACCTCGAGCGGCGCCAGGCAGGGGTGAGTGAGGTGGGGGATGGGGTGTTCGGGTGGGGGTGGGGGCTGGGGGGGCGCGGCTCCGGGCGGGAGCGGGGTGGGGGGGCGCGCGCGGGGTGCTGCGGGGCGGGGCCGAGGTGGAGCGTGAGGCAGTCGTCGCGGCGCCCCCGCTAGATGGCGCCCCCACGCATAATGCTCCCCCTACTCCGCGTCGCCGTTCCCCGTGGAACCACCCGGTGACAGAATTCTCCCCGCAGGGCCCTCCTACGTCTTCAGGGTACTTGTGAGCCCCCCCCCCCCCAGGTCATCAGGACCTAACTAATACACCTCCTACCACCGCACACACGCGTGTCTGTGCAAACACAACCAAAAAGAAAATTTAGTCTTTACACTGGAGACCATAGTACCTGTGCTCATAACCAAAGGACACTCAAGTGACAAATCCAGAGACCTAGATTTTACCCTATCTAGTCACACGGGTCCCAAAAGAAAGCTTGCTTTACATTTTGAACAAGACACTCATTTTCTGTCGCAAAGGATAGGTTAGTCTATTTTCATGTCTCTGCTGTGCTGCTCAAAATTCTCATAAACGAGTATTTTATGTAACCGTTCAACTAGACTCAAATTTCCAGCTGGAAATTTTGCTGTGTGCAAACTACAAATGCCCTCACAGTAGAGGTCTGCTCAAGATAACGCATTTTGGAGAAGAACAGAGACCACTGGTTTCTGTAACATTACTGTTAAAAGTACATGGATCCAGTTGGAATACTTTCTGTTTACACTCCAGCCCTGAAGCACTGTGCTAGGGCCAACAGCTCCCACAAAGAACAGCATTGGGAAAACACCTGCCTTCCTTCACACTTATCTGGAAGGACACTGTGTTAAGTTTGGAGTTTATTTTGAGGAAAATATTAGTATTCATGTTACTGTAGTTCAGGGAGTAATTACAACATTTATCATGTTTTGACTCTAAGTTTATTCCTTTTCTCAGGCGTCTTGGATTTTGTTTAAAATTGTACCTAGCCACAGATTTCACTCACCACAAGTAAAAACTAGATATGCTAGCATTTCTTCAAAAACTTCCAAAACAAAATCCCCCAAAAACAAAAACAAACCAAAAAAACCCAAAAAACAAAAACTGCACACCACAAGCAAAGATTTGTAGAAACCTACTATGTGCCAGGCAATGCATAGATGCCAAAGATATAGAAATAAAAGACAGAATCCCTATCCTCATAATCTTTTTTTATTAAAAATTGTTTTTTAAATGTTTGTTTGTGAGAGAGAGAGACAGAGTGCGAGTAGGGGGAGGGGCAGAGAGAGAGGGAGACACAGAATCGGAAGCAGGCTCCAGGCTCTGAGCTGTCAGCCCAGAACCCAAAGCAGGGCTTGAGCTCATGAACCGTGAGACCATGACCTGAGCCAAAGTCCGAAGCTTAACCGACTGAGCCACCCAGGTGCCCCTCTCCTCCCCTTTAAGGCCTTTTCCTTGCCAATAAAATGGTGAGTAACAGTTTGTGGTGGAGTTTTGCTGCTGAGGTAGTGCCTGAGGCACACCCCATCAAGGTTGAATCAGCATCTGCCTTCCTACAGCAGTTAAAACAATTCTCACATTTTATTAGTGCTTCTAACTAGCAGGGCTTTGGGTGGTACATGAGGCCTGCTCTATTCTCTGTCTTGGGGGGTAAAAACTCATTTCCCCCCTTTTTCTTTGGAGGCTTTTCCTTGAATTGGCTTTTCCTTCCCACTGAAGTGTTGGTTCTAGATCGGGGCCCCAGGTGGAAAGGGCAGGCTGCTGCCAGGCGTGTGTGGGCTCAGGACTATCTAAGAGGTACAAGAGAATCTGTGGTGCCTGCATACGTGGGCTAGTGTCCACACCGGGTTTCATGGCCAGAACCTCTGGTTTTGTTTCTTACAAAGACCTGGCTATGGCAGGGGGGTGCCTGGCTATGGCAAAATTGAACTTGAGAAATCTAAGGTCCTGGACATCTCTCTTTATCTCTTGTTTCCAAGGATCTGACCAGTAGCCATTGTTCTATCTTGCTTCACTTCAAATGTCCTTCCTGCTTGTCTCAACCTGTCAAAATTCTCCTAGGCCAGATTCCAATACATATCTCTCTTCAGAACTAGCATTTTTCTCCTCTGTGCCTCTCAGAGTACTTTCTGCAGTATTAGACACACTGAAAACACTTCACGTACAGGGACAGATATTTTTTATCCCTGATACTTAGCACAGTCCTTGCACATAACTAGTAAAAGTTTTAAGAAGTGTCCTACTACGGGAGTGTAAGAAATATTTTTTCCAACATCTGAGTTGAAATGTGTATATGTTTTCTCCTCCCCTAAGATGTTACTTCCTTGATACCCACTCAGGATCAGGTTCTACTCATCTTTACGTCCGCTGCGGGACTTACATAGCATGTGGATTAAATTCTACAGATTAATGTGAATATTCACAGGCTGTTAACTGTCTTTGTGTTGGGCTGTGTGGGGGAGCTCTAGGTTAAATCCACAGGCTGTCTCCAATATACAAATGATCTAAATTACAAAAGCTTTGGGGCGCCTGGGTGGCTCAGTTGGTTAAGCGTCCCACTCTTGATTTGAGCTCAGGTCATGTTGGAGCCCAGCCTCAGGCTCAGCACTGACAGTGTGGAGCCTTCTTGGGATTCTCTGTCTCCCTTTCTCTCTGCCCCTCCCCAACGCACATGTTTGCATGCACATGCTTGCTCACTGGCTCTCTCTCAAAACAAACTTAAAAAGATAAATTACAAAAGCTTATTTTAAAATCAGAACTCATTATTGTCTATCAGAAAAATGTTTCTTATCAAACCTTCTTCTCTTCCTAGGTCACTATGAAGCAGAAAGTAGGCTTATAAATTCTTATAATCTTTCAGTCCCTGAACAGTAACCCTTTGAGATCTTTTTTTCTTTTTTGCTCTCAGTGGGAAAGAACAAAGCACTGATAAATAATAATAACAGCTGGCCGTAGGCAAAACAAAAATAGATAAGACTCAGTGACATCTCAGAGATCCACCCAGGTTCAGAGTTCCCTTGATGTTTCATTATTATCTAGAGTAGGGACTTGGCGTCAGTAGAACAGATCTACTTGATAGAAGTACAGAGATGTAGTAGGGCCTGGAGTGTAATAAAACCAGCTCTGGGACTGGGGAGATGTACTGGAGAGACATTAGAGTCCTGGTGGATTCACCTTCCTTTCCTCCTGGTGATGATCAACATGAATTCAGGGGGCGGGCTGGGACCAGAATTAAGAGGGACTGGGGCAGCAAAGAGAAAAGAAAAGAACACTTGTGTTTTTTTTTTTTTTTTCATGTTATAGTTATGTATTGCTCATCCACTTTGGGCTGGCATTAGGTGCTGGGGATATAGCAAAAAACATAAAAATCTCTGAGCTTGCATTCTGAATGGGGAGATAAAAAATAAACAATTTTTTAAAAGTAAAATTCCCAAGAGAAACAAAACATGTCCACACAAAAACTTGCACAAGAATGTTCAGAGCAGCATTATTACAATACTCAAAACCTGAACAGAACTCAAGTGTCCATCAGTTGATAAACAGAAAAAGGAAATGTCGTGTAATCCACACAATGAAATATTATTTGGCCATTAAAAGAGATGAAGTACTAAAAACAAAAAGAAGAAGAAATGAAGAACTGATACACACAACGTGGAAGAACCTCGAAAACATGCTGAGTGAATGAAGTCAGTCCCAAAAGCCCACAGAACATATGATTCCATTTGTATGAAATGTCCTGAATAGGTAAATCTGTAAGGACAGAAGCAGACTAGTGATTGCCTTGGACTAGGGGCAGTGGGATGGTTTGAGGGGAAATGGGAACTGATTGCTAATGGGTCCAGGAGTTCTTTTGGGGGTGATGAGAACGTACTACAATTGATTGTAATGAAAATTGTACAACTTTGAGAATACACTAAAAACCATTGAGTTGCATGTGTTAAATAGGTGAATTGTATGGTATGTGAATTAAAGGCAATTTGGAAAAGTAAAATGTATAGAGGTAAGTGCTATGAGAATGATAAAAATATATGGCAGGGAGCAGAAATGCGGGAGTTTGTGAGGGTAGGGCTGGGGATACAATTTTCACAGAGTTGAGAGGGGAGGTCTCACTCGTAGGTGGCATTTGAGTAAGGATCTAAAGGAGGTCAAGAGGAAAATCTTGGACTTTGGTAGTTGCAAGGGAAAGAAAGTTTTTTCCATCACCCAGTTATTTCCGGAGGGCAATTCAGGTATGTGCAACACAGGTAAATAAGGAGTAACTACAGTTTTTGAAAGTCCATAATACTACTAACATATTATCTTCATGTTTCCTTACACGATAAGCATCTAAATAGGGCTGACGTTGGTCAGAAAACACTAACTGGGTACATCGGGGGATTCAGGAATTTTCGAAGTTTTGTATGACGGAGATTGTTTTTTATCGTTTTGGATAGGATTCTGTGAAATGCTGTTGTATTTATTTGTTTTTCCATTTGTTTTTCTCGATTGAATAAACAAATAAATATTAATAAGCACTTCATTCAGCAATTTATTCCCAACTACTTTAAATTTTCCTCTCTTAGGACACTAACAGTTCCCTCTTCCTTAACTCTGTGACCTTAACTTTGAGAACAAATACTCTGATGGGACCCCCCTACGTAAGCGCAGCTCTTTTGGAAGGCATGTAACTCCTCATGTTTGGCCAGAAGAGGGCGCTAGAGAGCTTTTGGGCTGTTTGAGGGCCCCAATCCCAAAGGGCTAGGTGGAGCCTAAAGTGATCCTTTAGCCCAGCCAGCTCCAGCCCTGACTCAGAAGCAGACTGCACACCACTTTGCTGGAGGACAAGCTCAGACACATTTCTCTAATGTCTCACACTTCTTTAACCACACACGTGATGTTCTGCTACATCTTCAAGCTTTGGCAGTGTGTACTAACTCTCTGATACTTGTTTTGTGCTCTTTTGTTTTTAGCTCTTTTTGAGGGAAATACAAGGTTGTAATTCAATTTTACATTAATCACACACACACAAAAGAATCACCAGACATGTTTCATGGCACATGGATTCCACTAAAGAGAGGCAATACAGGATATGGACAAGGAATAGCCTAAAACCACTGACAATACCTTCCCTGGTACAAAGCTAATGGCCCAAACTTGCCTTGATAATGCTCAGAAGTCTTACATTTCAATCTAACAGTAAAGGACACTAAGAATGACAATGACAATAGCTAATTAGCCTGTATTTCGAAAAGTACATAGGTATTTAATAGTAGGGCAAATATTTTAAATTGATGATGGCCAGTGTAAGATACTCATTCTCAACCACTGTTGACAGGAGTAGATATTGTTAAAGACATTCAGGAAGGCAATTTGACAAAATCTTTCAAAATGTTCAATGTGTCTAACTTCAGTCCAGCAATGCCATCTTTAGACATCAGTTGCCCAGAAATGCTGGTATATGTGCTTAAAGGTGTATGTAATAATTATAGTGATGATAATAACATTTAGCACTTAATAGGTGCCAGATAGGTTGAAGAACTCTACATATATTGACTAATGTCATTCTAAAAATAGCCCAGCGATCCTCACTTCATGATTAGGAAACAGGGAGAGAGGTTAAGTAACAGCCATGAGTGGTGGAGCCAGGATTCAAATACAGGCAGTCTGACTAAAGAGTTTATGCTCTTAATCAAGACACTGTGCAGTACAGGGTATTTACTGTAGCATTGCTTATAATAGTATAAAACTGAAAATGATCTACCTACGTCTGGTGGAATGCCTAAATCACTGATGATACATCCATTTTATCCAAATGAGGCCAATCTAGATGCCCTGACTTAGAAAGAGCCCCAAAGGCATATGGTAGGGAAAATGGGCAGGGAGGGAAGCAATTCTCAGACTAATGCATATAATATGATCCCATTTGTGGTTTTTTAAATTTCATATTTGTATTTGGACATATATACAAGCATAGAAAAAGGATGGAAAGACCTACAGACATCAAACTGTACTAACTGTAAGGAGGACAGTGGTTTTGAGGATGGGGGTGTTTGCAAATGGGAAATTTCACATTTTACCCTGTGTAGTTCTGAATTACTTAAATGTTTAAAAATAAACTATATTTATACACTATAGGAATACCCTTTCAAAGAGGGAAAATGATGTGGTATAACAATAGAAGGTAATCTTAGCAAGCCGTCCAATCCACCCCTTCACGTCACAAATGAGGAAGCTGAAGTCTTAAGAGGTACAATGGAGCGTGTGCTGTTATATGTGCAGTGGCTGAGCTAAGCTATCGAGGCTGCCAGCTTGACTCCTACCCCAGGGTTCTTTGCGTTGCACCATTTTGCCTTTACCCTGATAAAACGTCTGAAAATGATATGCACTGTCTTTAAAAAAAAATTTTTTTTAACGTTTATTTTTGAGAGACAGGCATGAGCAGGAGAGGGGCAGAGAGAGGGAGACACAGAATCCAAAGCAGGCTTCGAGCTCTGAGCTGTCAGCACAGAGCCTGATGTGGGGCTTGAACCCACAAACCGTGAGATCGTGACCTGAGCCGAAGTCAGACGCTTAACCGACTGAGCCACTCAGGTGCCCCTGTCATACACTCTCTTAATGTGATTTTACAGTTACGTTTTGTCTCAGAGATTTGTAATCATCTGGTCTTTAAAAAGTTTCAGAAGGCATATAATGTCAGTCATTAGATCAATGAATATTTATTAAATCAAATAATTAGATATTACTAATTAGATGCTTTTTGTTACATGCCAGGCACTGCTGTGATGCCTGAAAATACAATGTTGATCAAGGCAAAAAAAAAAAAAAAAAAACAGGTGTCGCCCTCAAGAATTATGGAAACATGTTCACCACATAACCATATATGAAAAACCCCCAAAACATGAAGCTGTATATGCTGGAAGAAAATGCACAAAATTGTTAAAGGCATTGTCTTAGGAGTGTTAGAGTGTTTTATGTGGTTCTTTACAGATTTCCATGTTTTATTTTTTCCAGAAGTTTCCAATTTGCATGTATTTCTTTCACAGTCAGAGAAATATATTTTAAAGAATCAAATAGTAGCTCTTTGTCTGAGCTTGAAGCATGTTGAATTATATGAAAAGGGAAGAAGGTCATTATACTGGAGGAAATGAAATGTTTCCGGTGGGGAAGAAAGGCTTGGGCAAGCTGTTTTATCCCTGACACTAAACTGTGATTCTATGGAATTCTCAGAGAAAAGGCTTCTCAAAGGGCACTGCATGGAGGTGGGAGACATCTTTTGTCACACTACCAGGGAGAATATTAAACAATATACTTTAGGGGAAAGAATACTAGAAGCCAGGTACACACTAGCGGTTTAGTCCTCAGGCTTTAGAGACTGACACCTAGGCTCAACCCCTTTCTCGCTGTGCAACCTTGAGAAATATACTTGCCTTTCTGAACTTCAGTTTCTCCATCTATAAGTGGAAATAAGATAGATATCATATCATTGGGTGGTTATGAGAGTTAAATGAGATAATGTATATAAAAAGTTCAAAATTGAAAACAAAAATTAAAAAAAAACAAAACTTAAAACCATGGTTGTCACATAGTTGCGCTTAGTTTATGTTACTAATTCTCACTTCCGTGAGAACCTAATTCTCACTTCCGTGACCATCCCCCTTACCCCCACACACAGTCCACACACATATTAGCACTTGCACACTAAAAACACAGGTTATGCCAGAGAGAACATGTCGTCAATGCTGTTTCAGGCAGTCATGCAAATTAGTTCATTTACCCTAAATTGGACTAGAAATAGAACAGCCCTACATATTAAAATATAATGATAGGGAATGAACCCCATGACCTTTTCTTTCACATTATTGCTCAGGTGTCCTCCCTGCCCATAGAAATAGGTCCTGGGATGCCTGGCTGGCTCAGTCAGAAGAGCGTGCAACTCTTGATCTCGGGGTCGTGAGTTTGAGCCCCACATTGAGTGTGGAGATTACTTAAGACAATGAACTTAAAAAAAAAAAAAGAAATAGGTCTTAACATTTTACTATATCTATTACTTTATTTTTCAAACTCCTTAAAAGTAACCAGTAATGGAAGGACTCTGAAGAACAATGGCCACATAGTAATATAAGAGAGTTTAGCCCCAAATGCCAGAGGTCCCAAATAAGCAAAGGCTTGGCTGCTCCCCTGACATGTAACCAGCCCAGCTATCTAATTTGAAGAGACCACATGGGCTCAGCATGGAGGATACCCATGGCACCCGTGGTGACTTAACCCTTACCCACCGTCCAGCACCACAAGTTTGGGGCTTCAGCACTTTGATACTTTGAGGAACCATTTGCCAAAGACTGTATCTTTGTGTAATAATGCAGCACGTGCTAGATTTTGAAGGAAAGTAAAACAGTTCATTAAACTACCAGTGAAATCATAAGATCACTTTCCAACAAGTAGTTCGACTGCTGAGAGCCATCTCGCAATCATGAAGGAAGCCAGACTGATGTAAAGCCAGCACAAACAAGAAACAGAAAGAAGGAAAGCCAGAGCCCTGATCCAACTATGCCTGAAGCTTGGAACCACTTCTGGACTCCTCAATTATATGGGCCAATAAACCCCAATGCTTTTTAAAAAATAATGGATAGTTTAAAAAACAATGGATAGTTCATATTGCATATATTAGCGAAGCAAACAGATACTCAGTAGAACAAGTGAGTTTCCTATTCTGGTTTTGAAAACTTAGGGAGCATGAACTTATGCAGAGTCGCACCAAAGTTTTTGCAGTAGTATGTTTGTTCCCCATCACTAGCAATTCCAAATTCAATTTCTTTTGGAATATGTTTTGGAATCTTAACTCAGATTCATTTAATATATATTACAAATCTAAGCCGTAGGTATGTTTTACTGGTGAATATATTTCATAAGTCAACTTATTGGTTGGAGGTTTGGAAGGCTCACCAAGTGAAGGAATTGCTGCTGGGTAAGAGGTGCCCGAGCACCGGCTGACCTGGGGCTCCTGCCAGATCAGAGCCGGCTGAGGGAACAAACACTGTTTCTAGGGTGTCACTCACCCATCTTTCTTCTGTGGGGTTTGTTGCTGGAGGGAACATACCAAGCGCTAAGGAAAGGGGAAGTGAGCTACATTTTAGATAAGGAACTGTTTGACTTAAACAGGATTTCTCCATGCCCTTCTCTTTGATCTCGGAGAGAATAAGAGGAAAGAAACATGCCAGTGGAGAGGTAAATGAGAAGAGCGGCCATGTCTTTGCCTCATGAATGCCGAGAAACTTGAGACACTGAATACTTCTAACTGGCTCTTGCTTGTTTAGAGTTAAAAAGCCTCCTTCCCCAATAGTAATGGAGAATTGGAAAACTCCAGGCAAGGCTAGTTCAAAGCAGGTACCAATTTGACTTATCAATGTAATTCATTTTATCTTGTAGCCTTGAAAAGTTAATGCCTTTTTAAAGAAGGTAGGATCAGAGGGTAAATAATGGAATGGCTTGAGGTATAATGATTGGGGATGGCTTGGGACATACACCCCCTCCTGGGTATAAAACAACCGGAGATTTCATTGCATTCGTAATCAAGTACATCTCCCCAGCCAAGAATTGAAAGCACTCCATGAATTGGTCCATGTTTCTTTTCTAGCCTTGTCTCCTTATCCCATACCTTTCATGCCATTTATTACCTTTGGGCTTTTGTTCAAGCAGCTCCATTCCTGCCTGGAATTTCCTCATGTCTCCCTTCCCCTAGTATCTGCCCTGTATCACAGTTGTTTATGTGTTTATCTTCCATGCTTGGTTTCCTGCTCAGAATGCAAGAACCATGCCTCTTTCAACTTTGAGCCTCCATCTATGAACTTTGCACATATTTTATATAGATCGTAGACTCAGTGCCTTCCCCTTTTCTTATACTATTATGTACTACCCATAATAATAGTTCCCCTTTATTCACTCACTTTTTTTAATGTTTGTTTGTTTATTTTAGAAGAAATTCTTTTATTCTGATAAAAGGCATCTAAGAAAAACCTATAAAACCTATAGCTAACATAATTCTTATTGGTGAAATACTGAATTTCCTCCTAAGATTGGGAATGTGTTCAGGATGTTTATTTATTTTTGAGAGAGAAAGAGATGGAGCACAAGCAGCGAGGGGCAGGGGAAGAGGGAGACATAGAATCTGAAGCAGGCTCCAGGCTCCGAGCTATCAGCACAGAGCCCGATGTGGGGCTTGAACTCACAAACTGCAAGATTATGACCTGAGCTGAAGTTGGACGCTTAACTGAGCCATCCAAGAGCCCCATATTCACTCAAACACGTTTTTAAAAGCTCTACATATATCAACTCATTTAAAGCACACAATACTGCTATGAGGTTGGTTACCATTATTATTCACAGTTTATAGCTAATAAGTAGCAGACAGAGATTTGAATCTAGAAAGTCTGGTTCCAGAAGAGTCTCATCTTTTCTGAGTTTGGTATCTACATGACAAGAAGATTAAATCAGAAATGACAAGCTACTGGTTTTTTCTACTGTCTTTTTTTTTTTTTTTTTGAGTCTCAGGAGGTCTTAAATATCAAATCATTTTATCTGGAAATCTTGTGTAAAATTGGACTGGAATGACTTCAAGACAGTAAGATATGGATTGTGTTTTCAAATGGCATTTTTATGAAAAATCTAATTATGCCTTTTCAGCATCCAGAACTCAACCTAAGTCCCATCATCCACAGCTGTACCACTGTGAGCAAAAATCCAGGGCCAAAGAGAGACTGAGAGAATAAATACTCCTGGAAAGTTGTTTCTAGCCAGAAAGTAAATATGGTCAAACAATGGAGCATGGTTGTGGTATTTTTCAGATATGAGCTGAATTCAGCATGGTGTGTTACCAAGCTCAATTTACTCAGCACGAAATGTTCCAATTCACAGGGAGATGTGGGGAAGAACCCCAGTTTCCTTTACTTGCAACTGGAAATTTTGGAGGAAGATTAAGTTCAAAAGTTATTTTCCTCAGTCTAAAGTTTACTTTTGGGTTTTAAGGACTTCGTGGCTTCTCAGGACATCAAGGCAAAGCATGCTTGCCGTTTTCACTGTGAAGTTACACTAACTCCAGTGGTTTTTAGCAGCACACAGTATAAGGCTGCCTTTGTCAGCAAGCTGTCAGAAATAGACTTGATTAAACCCTACTCAAGGTCTGATGTTTAACTTCTTAAAGTAAACATTTGCAGATCACGGTGTAGGTTTTACATATGACTTCAGGTGAAGAGGTAAAAGTATTAATGGTAAACTACACATTTATGTGGTCAATGTATCAGTTCCCTACCTTAAAGGGTTGAAAGTGAATTAAAACTATGAATGAAATCAGTCTCTCAGGTTCTCAACTATACATTCGTAATAATTTCAAGAAAAATGTAACGACATAATTTCAACATGACACTATGATTTTTGAAATCTTAAAGTCTGCAGCAGAAAACTACAAAATCTTAAAAAAGTTATAAAAACATTTTAGGTTTGTTTTTTAAATTTCTAGGACTCAGTAGGAATCCAAACATTCTAGTAAATTGCTAGATTTCTGGAAATAATTACCTGCAAGGAGATTAACACCTCTCAACTAGTCAATGGCCCAGCTGTATGCTATTGTTTGTTGGTAAAGGAGCTATTCATTCATAGAGCTGAACCCACCAAGCCAAACAAAGAGACTCTTGGTGGATGTTCAGGTAACCCCAAGCCAAGAAAAAAGGATTGCCTCATTTCCTCAAGGCTGAACTTTTGATCAGTGCTGTGTGGTCAAGCTAAAAAGCTTTTAATGGCATTTCGGAAGCCACCACCAAATATCCTCCACTAAGGAAGCAGGGTAACAAGATCAATGGAGTCAGGCAGGAATTTAAGGAAATTCGCCTCTATTACTACAATATGCATTGAACTCTTTTTGACATCAAGGCTGATGAATATTTTACAAATAATAAAAAAGTATCCACTTTGGCAAATCTGAGGGTGTGATATGGGTTCGTTCATAACAAGCTTTTCGTAACTAAAATGCGGTTGAGTTTGCAAGATGCTGGGGTACAAGAGAGAAAAGATTGACAAAGCTCGTGTTCCTAAGGACCTTATAGTCTAGTGCTGGAGACTGACTGTAAACATCTTTTTAAAAATATATTTTAACTAATTGTGATTAGTGTTTTGAAAGAAATAGGGTACTTAGGAGAAGATAACAGAGGGAAGCTAATTAAATAGGGTGATCAGGGAAGTCCTTCCTGAGCTGGGGACTTTTAACCTGAGATCCAAAAGATGAAAAGCCATTCATGGGAAATCGTGTAGGAAGAACAATGTAGGCAGGGGCATTTTGCAATTGCAAAGGCCCTGCAAAGGAAAGGGCCTGGCATGTCATAAAAGAACTGACAGAATTCTCAGATGCCGGAAGCATCAGGACCAGGGAGGGTGGCATGAAATGAGGTTGGAACGATAGGTGGATACAGGTCTTAACAAAGAAACTTTTCTCAAAATATTTCACTATAGGAAATATATCTTATATCACATTCAGTAAACAAAACAAAATGCACAAAACAAAACCTACTCTTATAATGTATAATGCCTATCACATGTTCTATTCTGTTCTATAATTTTATTTTCAAATGCTGATCACTATTGGGGCACCTGGATGGCTCAGTTGGTTAAATGTCTGACTCTTGATCTCAGCTCAGATCATGATCTCACAGTTTGTGAGTTCAAGCCCCACATCAGGCTCTGCGCTGCCGGCATGGGGCCTACTTGGGAATTTGTCTCTTCCTCTCTCTGCCCCTCCCCTGCTCATGCTACCTCTCTCTGTCTCTCAAAATAAATAAATAAACTTAAAAAAAAAAAAAACCTCACGCCAAAATAAAATAAAATGCTGACCTTTACCTACTAAATTGATTTCCTGACCAACTAATGGATTTTTGCAAAAATACAGATAAAGGTCCTTGTAGGCCAGGGTAAAGAGTTTGGAAAATTATTGGAAGTCTTTAAGGAAGGGGGAGCATGATTAATAAATAAAATCATTTTAGCTGCTGTAGGAGGAATGAATTGAAAGATTACAAAAATGGAAGTGTGAGGATCATACATGATATTATTGCAGAAGCTCAGGTGAAAGATAATAGTACCTTGGGCTAGGGTGGTGGCAATCAAGATGAAGAGATATGTTCAGATTCAGGACATATTTTAGAGGTAGAACCTACAGGACATAACGATGGATTGGGTGGGTGAAAATGAAGGAAAAAGAGGCATCCAGAGTTAGTCCCAGGCTTCTGGTTTTGGTAACTGAAGAATGGTAGCACTATTTATAAGGATGTGGAGGACTGGAGCAGAACAGGGTATATGGTGAAAAATAAAAACCCTACTTGAAACATATTAAGTTAGAGGACTCTGAGTCATCTAAGCAGTGAATTATACAGCTGGAGTTCGGAGAAGAAAGCTGAGGATCATTAAAATTAGGGTTTTAAACAAATAAGTGGTATTTAAAGTCACAGAAATGGATGGATTCATCTAGAGAAGGTATGGATATTGAGGAGAAAAGGAAGGGCTCAGGAAGGACTTCCAAGGAGCTCCCCTGTGGAAAAGTGGGATAGAGGGTTAGGAGGAGCTAGCAAAACCGATCAAAAAGGACCTACCTTGGAATATGAGCAATGTCAGCAGAGTGCACTCTCCTGAAAACCACAGGGCAGAGTGTTTCAAGGAGGGAAAAGCTGTGTTTGAATACTATTGAAGAACCAAGCATAATGAGAACAGAAAGTTTCCCATGTGGCACTATGGAGGCCTTTGGTAAACTTGACAAAGGTGTTTGAGTATAGTTGAAGGAACAAAAGCTAGATTAAACCCTATAACCAAAATTTCCACCCCTCAGTTATTGGAAACAAGAAACTCTTGCATGAGTGTACCAAGAGACTCCTACACAAGATGGTCATAACTACTTTCTCCTACACAAGATGGTCTTGTGACAGAGCTACCCAGGGGCCCCTCGTATTTAGACTTTTAATCTACCTAGAATTAATTTTGTGACCTGGTGAAATTCTTTTATTAATTGTTAAAGTTGATCTGTCATTTCTTTTGAATTTTTGCATACACAATCATGGCATCTCTGAATAATATGTGTCTTATTTCTTTCTTTCCAATCCTTTTACTTTTTCTTTCTTTTTCTTTCCTTATTGTACTGGTTATGTTCCCAGTTCTATGCTAAATAGAAGTTGTAAGAATGAGCTTCCTTGTTTACTACAAATCTCTGGGGAAAAGCATCGAAACTTTCACCATTAAGTTAGATGTTTAATGTATGTTTTGATAAATATCCTTTATCATATTAAGAAAATACTAGTCTAGTTTGTAGAAGTTTTTCCTTGTTTAAAATCATGAGTGGGTATTGAATTTTATGATTTTTTTCTTTTGTATCTATTGTGATGAACATTTGGTTTTCTTCTATATTTTGTTAATTTTCAAATGTTAAACCATTCTTGCTTTCTTGAAATAACTCCAACTTGATCATAACGTATTATCTTTTTATATATCACTGGGTTTGTTTGCTAATATTTTGTTTAGGATTTTGTATATAGTTCATCACAGACATCTGTGATTCTTTCTTTCTTTCTTTCGTTCTTTCTTTCTTTCTTTCTTTCTTTCTTTCTTTCTTTCTTTTGTTATATGTCCTCGGTTTGGATGTCAAAGTTTGCTGGCCTCATAAAACAAGTTGGGAAGCATATATACTTTTTTCATTGTCTGGAAGTGTTTGTAAGGTATTTTATTTCTTCTTTAAATGTTTCATAAAATTTACTGGTGAAGCCAAAGGGCCCTAGAATTTTCTTTGTGGAAAAGCTTAAAATTAAGAATTTTTTTTAAGAACTTTTTTTTTTTTATTAGATCAAGACTTGGCTAAATTGTGTTTTTCTAGGAATTTGTTCATTTCATCTACGTTTAAAATTTTATTGTCATAAAATTGTTCATAATATTCTCTCATTGCTTTTTTAGTGTCCATAGTATCTGTACTGGTATCCTTTCTTTATTTTCTAATCTTGGTAATTTTGCCTTTTCTTTTCTTAATGAGTTTTCCTTAAATTTATCAATTTTGAGTTAAAGAAAATCAACTTTGGCCCTATCGATCCTTCTTTATTCTGTGCTATTTTTTATTTCTCTAAGTTTTGCTCTTATCTTTATTATTTCATTCCTGCTAATTTGGTGGAATTAAATTTGCTCTATTTAAAAAAATTCTGAGATGTGTACTCAAACAATTAACTCTGTTTTTTCTTCATTTCCTGTATATGCTTTTGCTCATATAAAATTTTTCTCTATGCATGGATTTAGCTATATCCTATAAGTTTTCATATATGGTACTTTTATTATTATTTGATTCAGATGTTTTCTCATTTTAACTGTGGTTTATATTTTTTAACCCATGGGTTAATTAGAAGCATTTTGCTCCATTTCTAAATATTTGGAAAATTTTTTAGTTATCTTATGGAATTATTTTTAGCTGTGTTTCACTATGATCAGAGAATATACTGTGTGGTTTCAGATTTTTTGAAATTTATTGAAATTTGCTTTATGCCTAGTATATGGTCTATTTTGGTAAATGTTCCATGTGCACTGGAAAAGAAAGTCTGTTTTTCAGTTGTTGGGTAGAGTGGTCTCAAACATCAATTCTGTCAAGGTGCCTGGGTGGCTCATTTGGTTAAGCGTCCAACTCTTGATTTGGGCTTGGGTTATGACCTCACAGTCATAAGATTGAGCCCTCTGCAGGGGCTCTGTGCTGGGCATGGAAACTGCTTGGGATTCTCTCTCTCTCTGCTCCTTCCCCTCCCCTGTTTGTGCACATGCTCGCTCTCTCTCAAAAAATAAAAAATAAAATAAAATAATAAAATAAAGTAAAATAAGATATCAGTTCTGTCAAATGTGTAGCTGTGTTGTTCACACTTTCTCTATTCTTATGGGTCTGTCTGTTCTACGAGTAGCTGAGAGAGCTGTGTTAAAATAGCCCAGTGTATTTGCAGATTTGCTATTCCTCTTTTTACTTATTTCAAATTTTGCTTTTTTTATGTTGAGGCTATGATATTAGTTACATACATATTTAGAATTGTAGTATCTTTTTGGTGGATTTCCTCTTTTATCTTTACAAAATATTCCTCTTTAGGTGTAGCAATATTTCTTGCCTTCGTGTCTGCTTTGTATAATACAAAAACAGCTACATTAGCCTTTTTTGATTAGTGTATGATTTATCTTTTAACATCTTTTTATTTTCAACCATTCCATATGTAGCTAAGTTGTGTCTATTATAAGCAGCATATACTTATATTTTTTTAAAAAACCCAGTGTGTGAATCTTTGTCATGTAATTTGATTATTTAGACTTATTTACATTTAACGTTCTCACATTTGGGTTTAAATATACCATGTTAATACTTGTTTTCAACTTTTCTTACCTATTCTGTGTTCCTTTTTCTCTCTTATTTTCATTTGGATTAAGATTTTTTTTATTTCATTTTTTCTCCCTCAAATAACTTACTGATTATATATCTTTTGCTGTTCTTCTAGTGGTTGCCCTGGAGACTACCATATGCACTTTTAGCTTTTCTTTTCATTTTTTAACTTGTAGTACAATATACGTAATATAAAATTTACCACGTTAGCCATTTTTAAGTGTACAGTTACTGGCATTAAGTACTCACACTGCTGTGCAACCATCAGCACCATCTCCCGAACTTTTTTCATCTTCCCAAACTGAACCTCTGTGCCCGTTAAACAATAACCCTCCATTTCTCTCTCCCCTCAGGCCCTGGAAACCACCATTCTACTTCCTTATATGTGAATTTTGACTACTTTAGGTAGCTCATATAAATGGAAGCACACAGTGATTTGTCCTTTTGTGTCTGGCTTATTTCACTTAATAAAGCCAAAGTTCATCCATGTTGTAGCATGTGTCAGAATTTCCTTCCTTTTTTGGGCTGAATAATCTCATCATATGCATATATGACATTGTTTATTCATTCATCTGTTGATGGACGCTTGGGTTTTTTTCTTTTACATTTTATTTTTTCATTCTACTGCTGAAAAACACTTGGGTTTCTTCTATCTTTTCTTATGCCCGTCTCTTCTTTCTTCTACCATCTGTCTTCTTCTGTGGCTATTGTGAATAATACCACTGTGAACACGAGTGTACAAACATCTTTCTGACTCTGCTTTCAGTTATTTTAGGTATATTTTCAGGAGTGGTATTGCTGGTTCAGATGGTAATTCTATTTTTAACTTTTTAAAGAAACTCCAGACTTTTCAAAGCAGCTGCATCATTTTACATTTCTACAACAATGCACAGGGTGCCAATTTCTCCACATCTTTACCAACATTTGTTATTTTGTTTGTTTTTTTGTTTGTTTGTTTGTTTTTTTGCTTGGTAGTAGCCATCCTAATGGTTATGAAGTGTGGTTTTTAATCTTTTGTTGTTGTTGTTGTTCATTTATTTATTTTTGGAGAGAAAAAGAGGGAGAATGTGAGTGGGGGAGAAGCAGAGAGACAGGGGAGAGAGAATCCAAAGCAAGCTCCTGTCAGCACAGAGCTGGACGTGGGGCTTGAACTCACAAACCACAAGTTCATGACCTGAGCTGAAGTCAAGAGCCAGACACTTAACCAACTGAGCCACCCAGGTGCCCCTGTAGTGTGGTTTTGATTTGCATTTCCATAATGATTAGTGATGTTGAACCACTGTTGACCCTTTAAAGTTTCAAATATGTAACTTTTACTTCTTCCCAGGTAATGGAAGGACCTTAGAACACTTGATTTCCTTTTTCTCTCTTACTGCCTATGTGCTACTATGTAATTTAATTCCAGATATATTTTTAAATTCCATGAGGCATTATTATTGCTTCATAAATTCACTATTGATGTATTTTCCTGAAAATAAAAGCTAAGAAACACGCTCTGTGCCACGTTTGCTATCTGCTCTCATGTCCGTTTTTCTCCATTCCGCTGCTTTTCACCAGGACTGCATTTCCCAGGCTCCATTCCTGATTGATCCTGTTAGATTCATATAAATGGGAGGCACAGGCAAAACACTGGAAGGTAGCAGAAAGGGAGAAGTCAAGCAATTCTCCTTTTTCTCACTCTGCTTCAGGTAATATCTCCAGCAGTCACTCCCTGTGCCTTCTCTGTGGCTGTAGTTCCTACTGGGTGCCCTTCTTCTCTGGGATCCCAGCACCCACTGGGCACTTCTTACTGTGGTTCTAGCCCCATGATGCATGGCCCTGGCCTCTAGGCTCTGATAGGAACTCCCCATCCCATTGCCTCTGCCAAACCCTGGGCTGCCACACTGTCCTTGTGAGGCTTCTCAGGCCTTCATCATTTACATAACTCTCTGTATTAAAGTCCTTTTGTTCATAGTTCTTAGAGTAGTTTCCATTTCCTGACTCTACAAAATACATTTGCTCACCACAGTATAGCATTAAGAAGCTATTCAATAGTTATCCTGAACAGAGATCCAAAAAGAGGAATGCAATAAGGTGTGTGTTGATTGTAATTCTATTATAAACCTCGTAAGCCTCAAATCAATGTTTGCCAAATAGGAAAAAAATAAATACATTGGTATTTAGGGGAAGGAAATGTTATTTTTAAGAATCTAAGCTACATATTTAAAACAATAGAATGCTTAAAAAAAACCTTAAGAATATATAAAAATAAGCCAGTTTCCTCTGAAATACTGCATTATTTCCTTTATGGAAAAAAATAGGTTAATACCTACCTAGAAAATTAAAATATTCAATTGTGTTTTTTTTTTTTATTATTTAAAAAAATTTTTTTTATGTTCATTTATTTTTGAGAGAGAGAGAGAGACAGAGACAGAGACGGGGTGTGAATGGGGGAGGGCAGAGAGAGAGGGAGACACAGAATCCGAAGCAGACTCCAGGCTCTGAGTGGTCAGCACAGAGCCCGACGCGGGGCTTGAACCCACGAACCGTGAGATCATGACCTGAGCTGAAGTCGGCCGCTTAACCGACTGAGCCACCCAGGCGCTCCTCAATTGTGTTTTTAAAAACAAATTTAAATTTATTAAGTTTTAAAATTTTTATTTAAATTAGGTGATAAAAAATTATGGGGCACCCGTTATGTGCTAGGTAAGTATTATGCAGCATATAGAATGAATAAGACAAAAATAATTCAAAAGACAAAGCAAAACACAGGAAGAAAAAAAAGCACAAAAGAATGTCTGGAAAAGAAGTTCATGTATAAGATTACCCATCACTTAAATTAAATTTAACTAACATTTATATAATACCTATTCTATTTTATCATGGAATCAGAAGGAAGATTTAGTGTTAGGATACTAGTGATACAATACTGATTTCATTGTTTACCACTTTCCCTTTTACTCCCCCCATTTTTGTGACACTGGACTTACTGCTATTCTTTGAAGCATGCAGCAGAGACAATGCAAGATAATACATAAAAATAATACATAAAATACAAGTATGATATATAAAAATAACAAAATATATTGATAATGGGTGCCAAGTTCCTTAATTTTTGGAGATGCAGATATGGAAAAGGACAAAACCAGAATGAACACTTTGGATTCAATTGGAATTAGAAGTATTGGTGTGGGAGCATCAATTAAGCTTCCCAGTTTGGCTCAGGTCATGATCTTGCAGTTCGCAGTTCATGACTTCGACCCCCTCATCAAGCTCTGTGCTGACAGCTCAGAGCCTGGAGCCTGCTTCAGATTCTGTGTCTCCATCTCTCTCTGCCCCTCCCCCTATCATGCTCTCTCAAGCTCTCTCTTTCAAAAATAAAATAAACATTAAAAAAGGGGGGGTTGCACCTGGGTGGCTCAGTTGGTTAGGCATCTCAGCTCAGGTCATGATCTCGTGGTTTGTGGGGCTCTGTGCTGACAGCTCAGAGCCCAGAGCCTGGTTTGGATTCTGTATCCCTTTCTCTCTGCCCCTCCCCCCGCTCATGCTCTGTCTCTGTCTCTCGTAAATAAATAAACGTTAAAAAATTTTTTAAAAAAGTATTGGTGTGAACTCACGGATTTCAATGTGTATAGACAGATATGAAAATACATATAAATATAAGATACATATATTCCCTAATTTTGGCCTAGAGCAGTAATGCCCCTCCCCCACCCAATACCAATAAGCATACTAACTATCCAGAAGTTGACTTCCAAATACTTTTCCCCACTAAAAGGAATCAGGACTCTTTATAAAAATGGCTAATTCCAGAGTTGTTGCAGGGAAAGTAAAAGATGAGTCTGGGATATTTTATTATTCCAGACAAAAAAGAAATACTCAAGGAATGATGGGGACATGCCAAAAGGACACAGAGGTCAATTTGAACAGAGTTACCATTAGCTAAAATGGGGACCATATGAACATCAGAATGATGCTTGTAACAGGTTATGAATCCATGAGTCCACACTGACATAAATTAACAAATAAATAAGTTGAAGATTTGGTGAAACTTCACATAGTCTCAAAGTACCACTTTATAAAATGCTTATTAATTATAAAGGGAAAAAGAGTACTGTAAAGTGGAGAAGACTAGCAGATATCACCTTAATCAAGTGATCAGAGTTAAATGGAACAAATAAGAATTCTGTGTGCCTGGACTGGATGGGATGAGAACAGAGCATCACTCCTGGGATGTTCCTAACAAAGGTTCAAATACCTGAGACAATAATGAAATCTCAGACAAATCTAGACTCAAGGGAATTTTGCAAAATAACTTGCCAGTAATTCTCAAAAATATCAAGGGGCACTTGGGTGGCTCAGTCGGTTAAGCATCTGACTTTGGCTCAGGTCATGATTTCATAGTTCATGAGTTCAAACCCCACGTTGGGCTCTGTGCTGACAGCTCAGAGCCTGGAGCCTGCTTTGGATTCTGTGTCTCCCTCTGTCTATTCCTCCCATGCTCATTCTTTGTTGCTCTCTGTCTCTCAAAAGTAGATAAGCGTTAAAAAAATGAAAAAAAAAGTATCAAGGTCATGAAAGTGAAAGACTTAAGGAACTGTGGTACTGAAGGTGTCACCACACATCACTAGTAAATGTAGTAGGTGATTCTGTATTGAATTTATTTCCTATGAAGGAGATCATAAGTTAATTTCCTGATTTTGATTGTTATATTGTGGTTATGAATTCATAAAGTATTCCTACTGTTAGGACATCAAGTCAGAAATTTAACTCCGAAATGATTTAGGAAAAAGTTCTTTGTAGTAAATCTGCAACTTTTCTCTAAGTTTGAGATGATAGCAAGATAATATGATGTATTCAAAGAAAAAGAAGGCAGCACTCTCAAATTCTCTGTGTCAGGAATTCAAGCAGGACTTGGGCAGTTTTTGTGTTCTGGGTAGCCAAAGCAAGGGTCACTCACTCAGCTTCATTCAACTAGAAGCTGTGCTAGAAGTTCCAAGATAGCTTTACTCACTGGCTCCTCTGTGCTCCTCCGTGTGTGTCCCCATACCCACCCTCCACAGTGTTCCATCATTCAGGTGTCTAGCCCAATCTTTCAGTCTGATGGATTCCCACAACAGAAGAAACAACTCAGCCTTTTAAAAAAAATATTTATTTATTTATTTATTTATTTATTTATTTATTTATTTATAGTGAGAGGGGAGGTGCAGAGAGAGGGAGAAAGAGAGAGAGGGAGGTGGAGAGAGAGAGAGAGAGAGAGAGAGAGAGAGAGAGAGAGAATCCCGTGCAGGTTCCTCGCTATCCGTGTAGAGACCCATGTGGGGCTTGAACCCATGATCCATGAGATCATGACCTGTGCCGAAACCAAGGGTCAGTGCTCAACTGAGACATCCAGGCACCACACAGCGAGGCCTTTGAAATCTTCACCTGGCTGGTGGTTGCATAGGTGTGTTCACTTTGTAAAACTTTCATCAGACTATGTACTTAAGATTTTTGTGTACCTTATAGTGTGTATGATATACTTCAACAAAAGAAGTAAAAATAACTTACAGTTATTGTTTTTACTGTTCTAATTGCACATCCTCCTTTTTTACCTTTCCAATTAACAACAGGTGATAGGCAAATTCTTCCTGGATTGAAGCTAAGAAAATAACATAGGCACATGTATTTGATGACCTTCCTTTCTAAATATCTACTAAAATAGTCTAGCAAATATAAAATGGATATGTTTTGCGTAACCCTGGAAAATAAAGACCTATCCCACCTGCATATTTCAAAGCTCTAGGAATTTTCACTGAGCTAACAGAAGCATGAAAAAGGAGCACTAACTTGTTGGCAGTTACCTTTAACCATTCTTTCTAGGGAGAACCAGAGAATGGCTTTGACTCATATCCTTTTTGCTTGCTAGGAGAACTGGCTGGTTCACAAATATTTATTAGCCTCCCACTCTGGAGGAAACCTCTTTACAGGTTTGCCCCCAGGGAAGGACGTGCCTGGTCCTGTACTCAAAACCACTCAACAAGAGGAAGCCTGCTTGGAAACTTGCTCCAGGGAGATTGCAATCTCTGTAGCCACAGGCTCTGCTCCTGCTCAAAAGAAGGAATCTGAGAATAAGAAAGAGAAATATATTTTAAACAAACCTAGTTAAGATAGATTGTAACTGAATGAGCACCAATTCATGGAAAATTAAATCTCATAATGGAGAACAAAAAGGCTGATGGAAATTATTAGATAAAAGGTAAAACATGGAATGCAGATGTAAGTAATCTAATGTTCTGTTCTGTATTTTTTTTAATGCGTTGCCAGAAATAAAAATAAAACAACCAAAAGAAATTTATAAATAGATGCTCAGACAGGATCACTGAAAAAGAGACATACAGCTAGATACATTCTGATAAAATTTACAGATTTCAAAGGTAAGGCAATTTTATATTCTTCAGGAAAGAGAAATACGCACAAAAGAAAGATAATCAGACTGATAGTAGATTAGTCCAAATGTTCACAAAGATGTACTAAGAAATATTAGAGCAAATTGTGGGATGCCTGGGTGGCTCAGTCGGTTAAGCGTCTGACTTCAGCTCAGGTCATGATCTCACAGTCCATGAGTTCAAGCCTGGTGTCCGGCTCTGTGCTGACAGCTTGCAGCCTGGAGCCTGCTTCAGATTCTGTCTCCCTCTCTCTCTGCCCCTCCCCTACTCACACTGTGTGTGTGTGTGTGTGTGTGTGTGTGTGTGTGTGTGTGTCTCAAAAATAAATAGACATAAAAAAATAAGAATTAGAGCAAATTAAGTATCTTTTCATAGAATTTATAGGTTATGTCTTGGAGGAATGAAAAACTTCACAGTATTTAGTCTTCCTCTCCAGGAACATGATCTATCTCTCCACGTGTCAGATTGTCTTTTGTGTCTTTGAGTAAAATTTTATAGCTTTCTTCATTTTGGTCTTGCTCATGTCTTGATAGATGTAATCTTTGCTATTGTATGGATTTTTTTGGGTGTTTGTTTTGACATTGCTTGTTTATTTTTTTCATTATATTTTCTTAGTGATTATTACTAATACATATTGCAAAAAATAATGACCATTTTTCTATCCCATTTCAAAATTTATATTGCATTTTTCTTATCTTATTGCATTGCTTAGTGCCTCTAGTACAATGTTGATACTATTCATCTTTTTTTTTCCTTACTTGAATGGGATTGCATTTAATGTTTTGCCATTAAATATGAAATTCACCATAGAGTCTGGTAGCTGACTTTTATCAAGATATATTCCTGGCTTACTAAGGATGTTTATAGATATGGAATTTTTATTGAATTCTTTTTTTGTCATCTTTTGAGATAATCACTTTTATTTAACTTTAATCTGTTAATGTAGTGAAACTTAGTATTAGATTCTGTAAAGCTGATGCATCTTTATATTCCTGTGATAAACCTAATTAGCCAAAAGGTATTCATCTCTTCATATACTGCAAAATCTAATTTGCTACTAATTGTTTAGCATTTTTGCATCTTTGTTCATTAGTGAGACTACCTATAATTTTATTTTTGGTGTGCTATAATTGTATTTTAGAGCTAAAACTATGGGTATGCTAGATTCATAGAATGGGATGGAAAGATTTTTTTTAAGCACATATTCCTGAACAGTTTGCACAACATAAAAATTATTTAAACTATGAAGAAATTGTATAAAACTCATTAATTTTTTTAGAGTGATTCTTTTTTTTTTTTTTTCAACGTTTATTTATTTTTGGGACAGAGAGAGACAAAGCATGAACGGGGGAGGGGCAGAGAGAGAGGGAGACACAGAATCGGAAACAGGCTCCAGGCTCTGAGCCATCTGCCCAGAGCCCGACGCGGGGCTCGAACTCACAGACCGCGAGATCGTGACCTGGCTGAAGTCGGACGCTTAACCGACTGCGCCACCCAGGCGCCCCTAGAGTGATTCTTTGACAGATTCTAACTTCTTCTAAGGTTTTAATGTATTTATTGTTTCTACTTCTTCTTAACTCAAAAGTAACATTTCTATAGTCTTAGAAAATCATCCATTTCAAAGTTTGTCAAATTACTTTTGCATAATAATTAACAATATTATCTGAGGGCATCTAATCTTGCTTTAAGCAGTTGTGTCCCTTTCTTGTTTTTAATGGTGTTTAATGTTTTGTGGTCATTATTTTCTTGATTGTTCTTACCAAAAGTTTTTCTATTTTATTGATATTTTCAATGAAGCAGCTTTTGTTTTTCTAATTGAGATTACATTTTTATTTTTGGTTTTGGGTCTTATCAGTTCATTTCTTTGTTCTCCTTTTCTTTTTGTTTTAATTTAAAAAATGTTTTTAACGTTTATTTATCTTTGAGAAAGAGAGAGAGACAGAGCATGAGTAGGAGAGGGACAGAGAAAGAGGGAAACACAGAATCCGAAGCAGGCTCCAGGCTCTGAGCTGCCAGCACAGAGCCTGACGCAGGGCTCGAGCCCATGAACTGTGAGATCATGACCTGAGCCGAAGTCGGATGCTTAACCAACTGAGCCACCCAGACACCCCTCTTTGTTCTTAATTATTTGTTGTTAATTATTTGGGTATACAGTAAAACCTTGGTTTGTGAGCATAATTCCTTACAGAAACATGCTTGTAATCCAAAGCACTTGTATGTCAAAGCGAATTTTAAGAACCATTGGCTCAGTTGCCATCATGTGACTCTTGGCATCACGTACTACTCCTATTGCAAGACATCACTTGTTTATCAAGTTAAAATTCATTAGAGGGGTGCCTGGGTGGCTCAGTTGGTTAAGCATCGGATTTTGGCTCAGGTCGTGTTCTTGTGGTTCGTGAGTTTGAGCCCCACGTTGGGCTCTGTGCTGACAGCTCAGAGCCTGGACTCTGCCTCAGATTCTGTGTCTCCCTCTCTCTCTGCCCTGCTCACATTCTGTCTCTCTGTCAAAAATGAACAAACATTAAAAACATTCTAAAATTTGTTAGAAATGTTTGCTTGTCTTGCAGAATACTTGCAGAACAAGTTACTCACAATCCAAGGTTTTAGTGTATTTTGTTATTCTTTCCTCTAAATTCTTCTTTTATTATTTTTTTATTTGAGTGAGTGAGAGAGATAGAGCAAGTAGGAGAGAGGGGCAGAGAGAGAGAATTTTTTTTAAAATAAAACCAAACCAATTTTTTTTAGGTTCATTTTTTATTTTGAGAGAGACAGAGCATGAGCAGGGGAGGGGCAGA
Organism: Felis catus; assembly: GCF_018350175.1. Lineage (NCBI taxonomy): Eukaryota > Metazoa > Chordata > Mammalia > Carnivora > Felidae > Felis > Felis catus. The sequence continues at coordinate 25,116,430 of NC_058384.1, read as the reverse complement.
GAGAGGGAGAGAAAAAATCTTAAGCAGGCTTCACTGCTCAGCCTGCAGCCCAACACAGGGCTGGAGCCCACCACCCTGGAATCATAACCTGGAGTCAAATGTTCAAACGACTGAACCACACAGACACCCCTTTCCTCTAACTTCTTGAGTGGAATATTTAATGCCTGTGTTTTATTTCAATTTTTTAAAATTGTCATCAAGGTAATACATACAAATCAATACATGATCAAGGAGTACTAAGGGCTTATATCAAGAAATAGTAGCTTTGGTGGCCGGGGAGGTGGGGGGTGGCGCTGGTTCCAGCACCAACTACAGGCAGCCACACCTATCCCACCTGTCCAGCCACGGCTGGAACTGGGAGGAATGCCACCTGGACAGAGGGGCCCAGGCTGGGAGGCTAGCAAATTATTGGAATGAACATGAGAAATGGCTGTATCCTGTCCTTGTGTGCCCTCCAGCCTGACGCAGAATGTAGGTGCTCCAGGTGTATCTGCTGGACCATTGGCCTGAGGCAGGAATCTGGAAGCTTCCAGTGCCCTCTGCTCCCCACCCCTGGGGCCTACCTCACAGACCATGCAGTGCCAGCAGGTCTCCACATGGTGCTTGCACTAGTTGCAGGTGTAGACAAAGCAGTCCTGGCTCTGGGTGTGCAACCCCACCAGCATGCACATGGTGGACTGCTGGGCTCTGCAGAGTGAAGAGAACTCCAGGTGCTTGTCCCTCATGAAGATAAGGAAGGTGTCCCGCCTATCCATCAGATCGCAGGGGACGACGGGTCAGGATCAATGATGGGAGGCAGGGAGCTGGTGGCAGGGCCGGCGATGAGACAGCTGTGAAACAGGCCATCTCAATCTGACTCTGGAACAAGAGGACCACATGGCACTGGATCAACAGCAACAAACAGGTGAGTCAGGCTGGATGCCAGCAAGGCTGGTGATGCTTGAGTTAATTTACAACCACACAGAGTTCCCGATACAGCCCTTGCTTTCTCCTGCTCATAAACCTCTGGTGTCTTCTCTGAAAATAATACAATGGGCCTAAACTCTATGTATTATCTTCCCACTGAATAATTCCTTCAAAATAAGTACGGTCTAGGTCAGGCACAGTTCGTGTCCAGTGGATATTTCGCCTCAAGGTGGTCTACTCTAAAATGCAATCCATGGTTGAATCTCAATCTAATTGCAAGGAAACAAGTCAGACAAATCCAAATTGAAGGATACTCTACAAAACGATTTTTGGCCTTGACTCTCAACAAAATGCTCAAGAAAGCTGGGAACTGAGATGTGGAAGCTCAACCTAATACAAAATCCTTGACTGGAGCACAAGGAGGTCTTCTTTCTTAGAAGGTACTTACTGAACTACAGATAAGGAAGATGTAGCAAAACCTTAACAATCGATGAATCTAAGTGAGGTGTATGAAGGGGGTCCACTATGCAACTTTCTGTAAGTTTGAAATTTTAAAAAGTTGGTAGGGGTGGGAAAGATAAAAAAGCAAAACCTTCTTAGTTCTTGCTGCAGAAACAGCAAAATTTTTGCTCATTAAAGTTTGAAAAGACACAACCACCATTAATTCCCAGAACCATTAGTGTAAAGGCTACAACAGCAAACTGGTATTGCATATCTATTTTACATTAATTAGTTTATAACTGTAAACTCTTATTAAACTAAAAAATGTAAAATGGTACCTTCAAGAGATCAGAAACTTGTGAGCAACTGCTATACAGCTCACTATATTCTACCAGTTTTGCGGAGACCGAAAATTGATGCAGACTGGCAGTCACACTTAAGATATACTTGGGCAGCAGTGTTTGCATAAAACAAGGGTCTTAAGATAAGACACATTTCTAGAAAAAGAACGTAGGGCAAGAGAGCACACCTCTCTAACAGATGCCAAAAATTAAAAGCATCAAGGGAGGACTGTGACATGTGTTTGACCTTGTAATGTTGGGTTTAAGACTGTGGCTCAAAGAAAGCACTCATAAAGCGAGGAAGAGCAATTAGAAAATATAATGTACAGGAAAGCACTGAATCTAACAAGTGGGGAATGCCTGTAACAACTCACTCAAAGTAGAGATGAATAAAACCATCAGGTGACCAAAAAAAAAAAAAAAAAAAAAGAAAAAAGAAAAATAATAGCCTTTTCTCTATCACCAAATATAACTCCTTAAGAGCAGACATTTTCACTTTTCAAACTGTTTTGTGTTATTCATTTCCATCTTTTGAAATTATACTTATGTTGCTATTTCTTCACTTACCCATTTCAGACAGAATCTATAGATACCTACTATGGTAGTTGAGAATTTACCTCTGTACTTCCCTTTTTCCATTCTCAAAAAATTTTGTTAACCCAGGATCCAACATATATGTCATTCTGATGTGTAAATATTATTCACTATTGAACAAAATAATGTATTTTGATTATGTGTCCTTTCTGTAAATCTTTCTGGTTTTCCTGCAAGTAATAATTGCCTCGTTTTTATTTGCTTAAGTTTTTTCTGTATGTAACTCTGTAGTAGTTTCCAAATACTACTACCATTTACTTTTCCAAAACACCTAGCAAGTTTTCCAAATGCTCTATCACATCAGATAATTTATAAGTTCCACTATTTTGCTTTGGTGCCCCAAAGTCCACCATCCTCCTACTCTGATATGAACCAATTTGCCTCTAGGCCTGGTGTGTAATTGCTAAGATGAGTATTTCTTTGTCATTCGCTTGTCGGAGATCTCGTGTTTCCCAGCTCCCACGTGTACCGTTCTAGATGTTTAACAGTCTACAGAATATACTCTAGCTAGATTAAGCCCAAAGAAATTTATTTGATCTGTACAATCATTGAAAGAGCTGAAGGAGGAATCTCTAGGCCAACCTTTTCGGACCTCTGCCAAAGTCATACCATAAAACTGGGTAGTGGCTGACTCTGCCATGTTCAGGAAGCTGCTTCCACAATGGCTGGCGTGAGAACCAGGCCATTTCTGCCACATTACAGTTGCCCCCTAAAAGCACCCTGATAAATCAGGAGGGTCCCTGGGAATCAGTGTGCCACAGCCATGGCTGCTGGCTCTAGAACCATATCTCCTCTGTACAATGTGTATCAGTCTCTATCCTCACATAATTCAGGTCCAAGTCCCATTCTTTCAGAATGCATTTGCTAGGCCTAATACACACAATCTGCATCTGGAACCTTAGCTGCAACTTAAATCTAAATTCTGGTATGAATGGCTTTCTGCTTTCCAACCTCTGCATTACAGGAAGGCATTGTGGGACAAGAGTAAAATAGGTGTTGTGCAAACCATTCTACAGCAAGTGTACTAGTCCTCTTGGACTAGTTTCTTCCCATACCTAAACCTTCCCATATCCAGTACCATACCTTCTTCCCATTCCTAAACTTCCAAGGACAATATATTCTCACTTAAAACAGCATAACTATACTTTGTACAAATGAGAACATCCTTACCATCTTTCTAAAAGAGGAGACCCCAAATCTTCTCAGTCACTGCACCCATCTGGGTGATACTCTTTCTTCCTCTAGTTCAGTCACCAACCTCTCTTGATAAACTATGACATGTGGACTAAACAGAGTCACCTCTATCAACACACTTTATATAAAAGCAGAGGAAAAAAAGGGGAGGGGGGAGGAAAATTAGTCATTATGTAGATTCCTGATTCAGATGCTTGATTTACAATGGGGTTATGTATGAATAAGCCCATCGTAAGTTTAAAATATCCTGTCAAAAATTCATTTAATACACCTAACCTACCAAATATCATAACTTAGGCAGTCTACCTTAAAAGTGTTCAGAACACTTATATTAGCCTACAGGTGGGCAAAATTTTCTAATGCAAAACCTATATGTTTTAAATAAGTGTTGAATATCTCATGCAATTTATTGAATACTATACTAAACGTGAAAAACAGAATGGTTGTATGAGTATAGAACAATTGTGAGTGTGTTGGTTGGTTCATGATTCTGTGGCTGACTGGGAGATGGGCTCACTGCTTTGCCCAGCATCACAACAGGGCTGCAAACTGCATATTGCTGGCCTAGGAAAAGACCAAAATTCAAAATTTGAAGCATTATTTCTTTTTTTTTTTTTTAATGTTTTTTATTTATTTTTGAGAGAGAGAGAAAGAGACAGGGTGCGAGCAGGAGCAGGGTGCAGAGAGAGGGAGACATAGAATCTAAAGCAGGCTCCAGGCTCAGAGCTGTCAGTACAGAGCCCAATGCAGGGCTGGAACCCACAAACCATGAGATCGTGACCTGAGCTGAAGTCAGACACTCAACCAACTGAGCCACCCAAGTGCCCCAAAATTTGAAGTATGATTTCTACTGAATGTGTAACATTGCTTTAGCACCAATGGCTTTATAGTCTACTCAGTAAAAGGTCAGAGCCATACACCTGACTATGGCACATATTAACTCACTCAAAAGTGCAGACAGTCCTGCTAAATGTTGTGCCTTTTCCTCAAAGTAGAGTTTTGTTGTTTTTTTTTTTCAAAGTAGAGTTTTAAGGTACATCATTGTATCTTTCCTTTTGGAGGGACTATTCTGCTATGACTCAAATAATTGGAATCTTTACTGAGGTAGCAGGGCTGTGCATTTTTATGGGATTTATCTACCATTCTTTGGCACACATGATGTCTGCTTATCAAGATAATGAAGGTGCACTACTGTCCAAATTAGTGAAAGCAAGCTGTTTTTAGTGTTCTCAGCCTAGAGAGAAAAAAATACACTTATCAATGAATAGCTGCATACACGATATAGTTTTTTTTTTTACGTTTATTTTATTATTGTGAGACAGAGCATGAGCATGGGAGGGGTAGAGAGAGGAGGAGACACAGAATCTGAAGCAGACTTCAGGCTCTGAGCTGTCAGCACAGAGCCCAATGTGGGGCTTGAACCCACCAACCGCGAGATCATGACCTGAGGCGAAGTCGGACACCCAACCAACTGAGCCACCCAGGTGCCCCCATGATATAGTTTTTTGATTTGACCTAGTAAGGAGACCATAGGTACAATTGACTACTCTTCTCCTTTTTTTTTAAAAGTTTATTCATTTATTATTTCTGAGAGAGAGAGAGGGCTGTGGGGTATGGGCAGAGAGAGAGAGGGAGACACAGAACCTGAAGCAGGCTTCAGGCTCTAAGATGTTAGCACAGAGCCTGATGTGGGGCTCGAACTTATGAACTGTGAGATCATGACCTAAGCTGAAGTCAGACACTTAAGCGACTGAGCCACCCAGACACCCCTTCTTTTCGTTTTTTTTTAAATTTAATATTCATTTTATTTTCTGAGAGAGGAAAAGAGAAAGCAGGGGAAGGGCACAGAGAGAGGGAGACAGAATCTGAAATGGGCTCTGTGTTGACAGCAGAGAGCCCAATGCAGGGCTTGAACTCACCAACAGTGACATCATGACCTGAGCTGAAGTCAGACGCTTACCCCACCGAGCCAACAAGGCACCCACAACTCTTCTTGATTATGCTGATGATACCAGGACCTATCTGTCTTCAGCCTCGGCCAATGTCAAGTTCAATGGAGATAAGATGGGAGACTACTATATCTTGTTTGTTTCAAGTCTTTTAAACCTTTTATAGCACTGATTTCTAGGATTCTCTTGGGAATGGTATGCAGTATTGCTTTTGATTTGCTGTTTTGATTGGGGGTTCTACTTAACTCTTTCTACCATAATAGACCTTACTACTTGGATTGGAAGCCAATGCTAGGATTCTACCAACTGCTGAGTATGCTATTCCAATATACATTCTGGAATAATGGAAGTGATTATAGGATGGGTTTGTAAATGTCAGGACCCACTGTGAGTTGCACTTCAGCCCAACTTCATTTATGACTTGACTCTATAAATCAAACTCCACTGAGTGACCATAGTAACATTCTGGGTTCCTAGGGATTCATGGCAGCTCATAGCCATTGGTGTTCAATAATTCTTGAGGAGTATTCCTCTTTCCCCAGTGTGCAGTTACCCCAGTAAATGACACAAGGCCTTTCAGAAAAATCCAGGAGCTCTGGGTTTGAAATGGACTCACTACTATGGTGAAGCGTCATGACTCAAATCAGGGTCTACCTACAACTTAACAATTTTTTGTTTGTTTGGTTGGATGGTTGGTTTGGTTTGATTTGGTCTGGTTATATAGTATGCTGCTCAGTTATTTAGTCCTAAGGACTATGTGATCCATTAAGATTGCAGAAGAGTCTTGATAAAATTAGTCTATCCCTCCAGCCCTGCTGCCTATTACAGCTACCATGGCCATTTGCCTCTGTGGTAAGTACTCCCAATTAGCGTTTGCATTCCAGGTTCCCATCATTCCTGTTGAAATTCAAGAGCTCATTTAAATGGCAGCATCTCCTTCCTTCATTCCCAGCCTAGAAGGACAGACACTTTAGCATCTCTTAAAAATAGTCTCATTTGGGGCGCCTGGGTGGCTCAGTCGGTTAAGTGTCCGACTTCAGCCAGGTCACGATCTCGCGGTACGTGAGTTCGAGCCCCGCGTCGGGCTCTGGGCTGATGGCTCAGAGCCTGGAGCCTGTTTCCGATTCTGTGTCTCCCTCTCTCTCTGCCCCTCCCCCGTTCATGCTCTGTCTCTCTCTGTCCCAAAAATAAATAAATGTTAAAAAAAAAAAAAATAGTCTCATTTCCTTGACCATTAAACTTTGTATGCCGAAGTAAAGGAAATATCACTTGGTACCTCTGGAGAGGATATAGGGGGTTGTCTAGCAGGTCACACATGATCAATCCATTTCAAGATTGATCCACTCTGTCTCTGAGTGTTTAGATTTGTTCTTCTGTATCAGTGATAGTCCTAGGGATGGATCTACCTCTTGAGGGAATTTTGGAAATCTGTGGAACCATTAGATATCATAGTGATTAGGGATGTTGCCAGGGGCCAGGAATAGTAAATGTCCTGCAATTAATGGGACAGATTGACTCAACAAAGAATTATACTGCATCCTGTACAATATTCAGTGGTCCTCTGGATATTACTGTATGTGAAAAATCTGTTTACAATAATTTGAACCTAGAGCCTCACTCCATCTAATATCTAAACAGACTACTTTTGCAATATTTTAATTTAAAATTTAAAACTTTTCTGGAAAGCAAGATTCATATAAATAAAGATATTATTATATTGTTTTTTCAGAACTTTATCAATACTTGTTTCACCATTTTGGAAAAATCCTATCACTGACTGCACTACTGCTTACGAACTTCAAAAGAATACATCTGTATCATCTGGAGAAGGTGATTCTGAATATAGATTCAGACTTAGGACTACTTTACAGTGTCTTCTAGTGGAGTTGTGCCTAAGCATTCATACATTGAATTGATACTTTCCTTTTATTTCAGTATGTCACAGATAGACTATTATGTTGATTTAAAAAATGATATGTGTAAGTAGATTATATTAACTATGAATTTCAGTCAAAACAAAGGGGATATTACCAAAAAATATAAAAAGGGGACATTGGGTCTAATAGGGTAGAGAATCACTGTTTCATATAATACCAAAGAATTTCTGCTATCTCAGTGTAACTCAGCACGGAACACTGTTAAATCAAAGCCAACAATTAGAACTATTCTCAGCTGCTTGAGTTAGCTCACTAAATCCAGAATCTCTCATGGATACATGCCAATTGATAAATTCAGCCCAGTCTAAAGTTATGTTCCTGCCTCCTGATCTAACATCCTTAGAATTTATTACCACACATATTCACTGTCCAGGGTTTGGACAATGTAAACTAGCACTTAGAAGCAGCCAGCTTGCCTGACAGTTTTTGACTCCTGGTGAGTACCACCCTCCACCTTCTTGCTTAAGATCTATTGCAGCTGACATGACATCTGCTAGAGACTTGCCTTTAATAGACAATTCCTTCAAAATCATTACAGGTGGTAATTTAAGGTTTTTTTTTCTTTTTTTAATCACTAGTCCTTGAACTACCAGTGTCCCTTCCTTTTCTCATTATGGTTTTCTGATAATGTTTCGTAGAGGATATGTCTTCTTGCATGTTATGGAAGAGGACAAAAAAATAGAAATTTCTTTCAGAATAATGTTCAAGATGATTTTCGAAACTATGTTCTGCCCCTTTCCCCTTCCCCTCCCCATTGGATTGTTAGTCAACAAATATTTATGGAGAATCTGTTATGTGCTAGACATTAGGTAGGTGTCAGGGCAATAAGACTGGCATTGTCCCCGCTCCCATGGCATGTTAAAGGTACTGTTTCCTTCCTCATATTCTGTAGACTTTTTCATGGTCTTCATTTCTTTATGCAGTCAGATCTTTCCAGACTTTTGTCAATAACAGTGGCAGTTGAATGGATCCTTGTTAATAACAATGACAGTTGAATGGATCCTTAGTTATCTGATTTTGGATCGTATCCAAGCATCTGCTAATTTAATTCCAAGAGCATGTATCTACTATGTGTAAAACAGTGTAGGAGAGAGGGCAAATAAAATAGCTAGCATGTACTGAATGCTTAATAAGTGTCAATCACTTGAGAGAGAGAGAGAGAGAGAGAGAGAGAGAGAGAGAGAGAGAGAGAGCATGATGTGCACATGCAAGCAAGGGGAGGGACAGAGAGAGAGAGGGATAGAGAGAGAATCCCAACCAGGCTCTCAATGCAGGGCTCAGTCTCATGAGCTGTGAGATCATGACCTAAGCTGAAATCCAGTGTCAGACGCTTAGCAGACTGAGCCACCCAGTCACCCCAAGTGTCAGTCACTTCTAAGGACTTTGCACGTATAACTTGTTTAGTCCTCCACCGCTTTATGAGGTGTTGCTGTAATTACTACCATTTTACAGATGAAGAAATGGAGGCATTAAGTGGTTTAGAAGCTTGCTCAAGGTCACCTACCAGGGATTAAATACAGGTGATGCATATCTGGGGCCAAATCTCTTAACTATGTACATGTGGTAAATAAGATACAAAGTTGAAAAATAAGACTTGCTTCAAACATCTTGCCATGGAAGGAAAGCTTTGAAAGATTCTTCAGGCTTTTTAGAATAGCTCAGGTAACCTCTCTGTTGACCTTTTTTTCCTTTCACCTTTTATTTCTTCTAGGGATTCACTTGACCATTCATGAAGTTGTGCTTCTTTGACTTTTTGATCTTATTGTTTATCTTCCCAATGAAAATGGAGAATTTCTTGGGGCGCCTGGGTGGCGCAGTCGGTTAGGCGTCCGACTTCAGCCAGGTCACGATCTCGCGGTCCGGGAGTTCGAGTCCCGCATCAGGCTCTGGGCTGATGGCTCGGAGCCTGGAGCCTGTTTCTGATTCTGTGTCTCCCTCTCTCTCTGCCCCTCGCCCGTTCATGCTCTGTCTCTCTCTGTCCCAAAAATAAATAAACGTTGAAAAAAAAAATTAAAAAAAAAAAGAAAATGGAGAATTTCTTGAAGGTAGGAACCGTATTAATCTATCCTTTTATTTTCAGCACCTAATATACAATAGAGTATTACTAAATATAAGGACTAAATAAATGCTTATATTCAAAATAAATAGCAGAATTATTCATACTTAATATTTATGAATACATTTTGCCTAAGGGTACAATAGTGTTTTAAAGCCTTTGATTGAATAAGTCTCAATAACATTCTCATAGGAGAGTTAAACATTATTATCCTGTTTCACAATCAAGGGCTTAATTGTCAAAAGGTCAAGTGGCTCACAAGTTATAAAATCAGTCAGTAGAGGAAAAAACAGAATCTAACAGTTTCTTTCCTTAATACAAAAAGATTCCCCCAAAGTTAAATGAATTCTCATAAGGATACAAAAAAAAAAAAAAATAGCAAGATCTTTATCAAAACTCAAGCAATATTTAAACAGAAAACATTTACTTATGTTAACTTTAGGAGTACATTTTGAAAAGCAACTATGAAGATCATGTTGAGAAACTTCTTTCCATGCTATTTTTGTTTTCTACACATTATTTTAGTAATACGGGCTATATCCTCCCATGAGATCTACAGGGCGGATATGAGATAAGCCAGAGATGAGTTAACTTGTTTTGGCTTGAATAAGGAAATGTGGCTGCTCCAGATGCTTCCATGCTCCAAGCACATCAGATCTAGTAGGCAATAGAAACTGGGCTAAGACTCAAAGAGGGAGGCAGTTTTAGCTAATAACAAAGTCTACTTCTTCAGTGTTTCCCTAGACAAAGATTTTTTTTGTAAAGAAAAATATTATTACAGCGTAGTTCTAGATTAGCTCTTCGTAAACAACCTTCAACAAAGGATGAGCCTAGAGTCTTGACTTTTTTTTTAATATAGAAAAGTTATTTTTACTCTTCAATATGTCTCAGGGACTGCTTTCCCTACCTCTGTTCATGGCTTCACCATCCATTGAAATGACCAAGCTAGAAACTGCAGATTTATTCTGCATAGCTCCTTCTTCCTCACCCTCACATGTCAATGGTTTTCCAAGTCCTGCTCATTTTATTTTCTAAGTATACATATCTCTATTGCCTCTTCCAAAGGTCTAGCTTCTGTATGGCAGTCTTCTAGATGGTTTTCCTGCCTCCAGTTTCATCTTTTCCTAGGCGTTTTTCCTCCCTAATCTGGTAAAGTTATTAACCTAAAATTCACTAAAGGCTCACCCTTGCCTACAGATGAGAATACAACCTCCTTAGTAAGATATTCATGCCCAATCTTTATAATCAACTATTTTCGTCTATTTCCTTGAAACCATCTATGCTAACTGCAAGTTCTTTCTTGCCATTCCCCAAACATCTCCAACATCTTAAGCTCTTTTATGTTTCACCATCCTTGCCCATGATGTTCCCTTGGCTTGCAGAGTTCTTCCTCTGTATTCATCACATGGCCAACTCCTAGACTTCTCTCAAATCCCAGCACAAATGTGGCCTCCCTACCAAGGATTTCTTGACTTTCCTATTTAATTAATCACTCTCATTTCACACCCATGGCAGAAACTCCTCCTTATCAGTGAATAACCTCATTATGCCCCACATTTCGCATCTCCTTACTAATGAGGTAGGGCCACATGTCTTCTTCTGGTCAAAGAGCTATGAGTACAAGTGAGAGGTGCCACTTCTGTTCCAAAACACTTAAGAGTTGGTGCGTGACCTTCCAACTTTCTTTTCTCCCCTGGGAAACCATGGAGGAATTTTGACTAGATGGCAGAACCACAAGATAGAAATGGCCCAAACACACCACACTGGGGGAGCTGCTCTGGAAAGTCCTTTGAAACTGCATTAGAATTCATATAAGCAAGAAATAAACTTTTATTGGTTAAGTCACTGAGATTTGGTGCTTATTCATTACTACAGTGTTACCTTACCTATCTTGACTAATTCAACATTCTGCCTATCTCTATTTAGCCTTTCATTATGCTAAATTACAATAATGTGTTAATTATTTTTCTCCTATACTATGAGCCCTCAAGGTCAGACCCAATGCCTTATTTTTGCATCTAACGTAGTGTAACAACCCAAACTGAGCTTGTTGAAAATTAAATTCAGTATCATCAAACTTTATCCCCAGATTTGTTCTTCAGTATTTCCTATCTCAGTAAATGACATCACCATTAACACAGTCACTCAATTCAGGATCTGGAATTACCTTTCTTTATTTTATTTTATTTTCATGTTTATTTATTTATTTTGAGAGGAGAAGGAGGGGCAGAGGAAGGGGGAGTGAGAATCCCAAGCAGGCTCCTGCAGAGAGTAATTTGGGGCTCTGTCCCACGAACCATGAGATCATGACCTGAGCTGAAATCAAGAGTCAGATGCTCAACTGACTGAGCCACCCAGACGCCCCTGGAATTACCTTTCTTATGTCTTCTTAATCATCTTAAGTCAAGAATACCTAGGAGATACTTATTCTACATTCTAAATATGCCTTGAGTTTGCCAAGTTTCTCCATCCCCTTATCCATCATCATCTATCTCTTGTTGGGATGGTAGCCACCAGCTTCCTAAATGGCCCCCTTCTATTGCTCCTTTACGATTCATTTTTCATCTGCAATAAAAGGAGCATGTTTTAAAATTTGCAAGTATGATCATATTACTTCCATGCTTAAATAAGACCAGATACATATGAGAAATGTATTTTGGTTGTCTGAATGACCAAACACATACGTTCATACATACATACATATATATGTTATATATATAAAACATACATATATATTTCTAATAAATTGCCATATTATACCTCCCCTTGGATTTCAAGTGTGTTCGGGGAATAGCCCTGTCTTGCCTGTTTCTAGCTGCTGACACACAACAGGCAGTACAAACTATTTGTTGAATAAACAAATGAATGAATGAATACTTGGAAACCAGCAGGTGCTCAACAGGTGTTTCTTGAATGGATAAATAGCCAACAGCTAGCTCATATATATTTAAGCAAATATGAATTTCAGTACATTCTGAAATGTTTTATCAATGCATATTTTAACTTTCAGTGCTCTTTCTCTTCTTTTATGTCAGCCCACAGCCCTTGAAACCTTTAAAATTCTAATCTGTGGCTCATTTATTCACTCTTTTATTGGGGAAGGAGGTTCTTTGCATATTAATCTTATGTATTTATGCATCCGAGTTACACAATATCACTTAAAATTTTGTGTTATTTTGTAAATGTGCTTCAATAATTTTAACATTTATATACTCTGTCTTCTTGACTGAATTATAAAATCACTTAAAAGTGAAACTATGTGGGTGCCTAGGTGGCTCAGTCAGTTAAGAATCTGACTTCGACTCAGGTCATGATCTCACAGTTCGTGAGTTCAAGGCTTGCACCTGGCTCTCTGCTATCAGCACAGAGCCTGCTTCGGATCCTTGGTCCCCCTGCTCCCTCTACCCTTCCCCTGCTCTTACGTGTTCTCTCTCAAAAATAAATAAACATCAAAAAAAAAAAAGAAAGAACTGACTATGAGTGGTGTTTTGAAACTCTTGCCTCCCCTCACAACTTTAACCCTTCTGGTGCCTAGCCTTCTGCCTAAGCAGATCACTTAGTTTTGTAATAGTAATTGAAGGATTGGCAAGAGGTAGCCTACAAGAGTGAAAGATGGTTGGGAGAAATGCTCAGCAGGCAGATAACTGGAATGGATTCCTGGCTTTGCCTAAAGGTAGAAATGAACTTTGGGGCTGGCGTCTAGGGCTTGGGTCAGAGGTACAAGGTACTTGGTGTTCATCGTTTTCGTTTTGTTGGGCTCCATCCCAGCATGCATTTTTCCCAACAATTCAGTCGGTTGTGTTTGATGACCCCACGTTATGTGTAAGACACCCTAAAACCAATACATGGAAAATAAAATTGTTTCTCTGAGGTCCTTTTGAATATATTGAAATCTTACAAAAACCTAAAGTAAACTGCATTTATTCATTACAAATTAGTTAATGTTAAGATCTAACTTATCTACTTTTTTTCTTACACCCTTCCATCTCTCATTAGTATTAATATTTAAAACAAAACAAAAACAAAAAATCTTAGTGACCTGGAATCAGGTGATGTGGAATATTAAAGACCCATCTCATATGAATGAAATCAGACACAAGTGAATTTATTCTTTGTGTGTCACTGGCCATTGCCTTGATCCACCTGTGCTAAGAAGGGCTCTTTCCTAGGCTGTTCTGGCATAGCAGTGGGAAACACATCCTATTCTATTCTATTCTATTCTATTCTATTCTATTCTATTCTATTCTATTCTATTCTATTCTATTCTATTCTATTCTAGCTCCAGTGCTGCTATGTAATTATATATCACAGATGAGGGGATAAGACTGATCAGGAGGGATGCCTGATGACAATGACTCTTTCATGCATTCAACTGACATTGATATGATGTTTTTATAATGAGCTATCCAAGAAGGAAGCTCCAGAATAAGAAATACTCCAGTATTTGAAAATAATGTAAAGCTGTCCTGTTAATTAAAATGCTCCTGTACACAAAATGAGGGAAAAGTATTGTAATTCTCAGTTGTTACACCTTACTTTCATGAAAATGTTCAGATGTTATACATTTTGAGTGAAGAAAATCCATTCTTATAATTACTGAAATTAAAATTTAAATAAAATCACAAAGTTTTGGAGCTGGAACATATCTTACAGCTATAGGTAGATACGATTTTGGCATCTTGTTGTTGTGACTACTTGAATTTTTCTGGGTTACTAAGTTGTTACTTTTACTGGTATATTTTAGACATCAGTGAATATTATATTGTGACAAATTTAGGCATATTAAGATATAATTTATTCCTATTTTTAGGTACCATAACTGATGAAGGAAAAGCAGGCTCATCTTCAGTGCCCACACAGAGTCACGATTTCTAAGATATAGCAGGTTCACTTTGTGTCTACTGAAACAAAGTAAAGGTAGTATTTAACAATGGTATTAGTCAGGTCAGCTGCCTTAACACATACCATAGACTGAGTGGCTCAAACAACAGAAATTTATTTTCTCACAGTTTCAGAGGCTCAGAAGTCCAAGATCAGGGTGTTGGCCAAGCTTGCAGACAGCCACCTTCTTGATGTGTCCTCACAGGGGAAAGAGAGAGAGAGAGAGCGAGCACACCCATGTGTCAGTGAGTGAGCACTTGCTCTCTGGTGTCTCTTGTTTTTTAAATTTTTTTTTTTTTAATATTTACTTATTTTTGAGACAGAGAGAGAGAGAGAGAGCAGGGGAGGGGCAGAGAGAGAGGGAGACACAGAATCCAAAGCAGGCTCCAGGCTCTTAGCTGGCAGCACAGAGCCTGATCAGGGATCAAACTCACGAATAGTGAGATCATGACCTGAGCTTGAGTCAGACACTTAACCAGGGCCTTAACCAGGGCCTCCCAGGTGCCCCTGTCTCATGTCTCTTCTTACAAGGGTACTAATCTCATCAGACCAGGGCCCCACCCTCATGACTTCATCTAAACCTAATTATTCCCTAAAGCCCTATCTCCAAATACCATCATATTGGGAGTTGAGGCGTTAACATGAATTTTGGGGTCCACATTCAGCCCATAACAATTATTTAAAGGCTTTTTTTTTTTCCCTTGAGCATTTCTGGCTATTGCCATGGTGCCAGTTTCTGGAGTGTGTTATTTCTTACATTCTGCTGGGTTTTTATTTCTCAGACTTTAACAGGTTGCTTTGACCTTCATTTTGTGACATACTGAGAAGAATTCTTTGGAAATGATTATTTTCTTTTGCTGCTTAAGAAGCCATATGGAGTATTTTTGACTTACTTGCCTTACGTACTGATTATATTGTATTCCTGCTTTATAGCCTGTAGTATTTTCTTTGCTAAAACTGCAGTGATGTCAGAGAGGTCCTTTCTATTCAGACTGTACTTTCCACAGTTCGTTCCAGAATAAGTGACCAGTGCTTCCATTAGCACAAACGTTCACATGCTATTAAAAACAAAACAAGGGTGACTTATGCCTAAAAGCTTCTACTGACATGCATGCAATAGATATGCAAAAGACCATCTAGATCTTTGAAAGCAAATGTCATTCTTCTATTCAGTTAAGACTCTGATGTCAAATTACTTCCTGGAATGACTTTTCCGTAAAATCCGTTTGAGTCAGTATTAATTCTTGCTTTGGAAAATCCTGTCCTGCGTGGTTAACAAATGGGGATAGTGAACACACCCTAAAGATCAAAGGTGAAAGTTAGTAGAAAACTATTATTACTTCAGTCAAATGTGATTGGAGAAAGGACTAAAAGTCCTATACCTAAAATTGTGGTGCACTAATACTTAAAAGCAAGTGAAGGACTCCAGTTACCATATAATTCACTGGGCAGTTGAAGAAATGTGATGTGTGGGAAGAGGATTGTCTGGCTTTGCTGTAATTAAGCTGAGTGGGTTATTAGGTGACCCTGTCTGTGGACTTGGATGAAAATGGACCCTTTTCCCCTTCATGTGGAACTAACACTTACTAAGCCTTGTCACTACAGCATATTTATGAAGTCCTTGAGTGGTTTAACATTAACATTTAACTTCTAAACTTTAATAATTCAGGTTGCAACCATGGAAAAAATAACCTGTGTGCATAACTTGAGGCAAATTGAACTTTCCTTCCCCTAAGCTGATCTTAGCTGTAATAGTCATTGTTTTGGGGGATATAATTCAAACTAAAAATATGTGTATTAAAAAAAATTTTTTTTACCATTTTTATTTATTTTTGAGAGACAGAGACCAAGCGTGAGCAGGAGAGGGGTTCTTTAAAGACCATGAGTCTTTGAAGACAAAGACTCTGTAGCCAGACTATGCATGTTTGAATCTCAGCTCTGTCACTTACTAGCTGTGTGATCTTCAGCAAGTTCCTGAACCATTCCTATAAAATGGCATGATAGTAAAAATACCTACTTATAAAGTCATTGCAAGGATTAAATGGGGTTAATATACTTAAATGAATTGCTTAAAATGTCATTGCTACCTAGAAAACTCCAAATAAGCTGCTATTATTATGCACAGTGGTTAGGTGCATTGGCTCTAGTTTCAGACATCCAGAGCTTAAATCCAGACTCCACCACCAGCTGAATGACCTTGGGCAAGTTACTTAGTATCACAGTGCCTTAATTTCTTCATCTGAAAATGGGGCTAATAATAGACATGAGAACTGATTGAAATAATAGACGCAAAATGATTAGAAATGTCCCTGGCACATAGTAAGTGCTGAGAAAATATTAGCAATGGATATAATCATCACATTAGGGAGACCAAATTATATTCATGTCTCCGAAATACCAACTGAGATATGATATCAAATGAAAATGCTATATCCTGTTTCACCAGCCTCGAGAACAATTTAAAGTCACATATTTTTAGTAGTAATGACTCCAAACATCTATCTGGCTTATTATGAAAATTCTTTCCTTTTCTAGGTCCCTATGTCATGGTAAATGCAGGAACCCAGGAGTTGTTACTCAGCCTCTAGGGGTCAGTTCTGATGATTCCTCCCTGCTATTGAAAGGCCACTGTCTCTCCTGCAGTATAACCTCAGTGTACTGGGTCAGAGAGGTTCTGGTGCCAGCCCAACCTTTAAGTTTGCTCAAACCACAAAGTCCTTTTTCTCACCTTCCTAATGTCCAGCTAGGGGCAGACTCCATGATCCAAGCAAGACCATCACAATAATTAACAGTATATTTCCTAAGGTCCCAGTTAATTCAATTTTAAATAATGGTATAATAACAAAAATAACTAGAAAATGTCCAAATGTTTGGAAATTAAGCAACACACTTTTAATAACCTATGGACCAAAGTAGACTTTGGACAGAAATCAGGAAATATTTTGAATTGAATAATAACAATGATGGTGTGGTGTGGCACATCAAAACTCATGGAATGTAGCTGAAAGTGGTGTTTAGAGGAAAATTTATGTCCTTAAACACACGTATAAGGGGGAAATGGCTGAAGTTAATTATCTAAGATTTCAGTCAAGAAATTAGAACAGGAGGGGCACCTGGGTGGCTCAGTCAATTAAGCGTCTGACTCTTGGTTTTGGCTCAGGTCCTGATCTCACGGTTCATGAGTTTGAGCTCCACATCGGGCTCTGGGCTGACAGTGCTAAGCCAGCTTGGAATCCTCTCTCTCCCCCCCTCTCTCTCTCTGCTCCTCCCCTGCTTGTGTTCTCTCTCTCTCTCTCAAAATAAATAAACTTAAAAAATTAAAAAAATAAGATATCAAACAAGATATCAAACTCAAAGTTGAAGGAAGGAGATAATAAAAAGAAGAAATGAGTAACATGGTAAACAAACAATAAAGAAAAATTAAAAAACCAAAAGCTGGTAATTTATAATAATTAAACTGATAAATCTAGTAAGTTAAAGGAGAGAACATACCAATTTTAGGAATAAAGTTCCTGCCATCATTAAAAAGAGAATAAGAGGCTATTATGAATAACTTTATGCCAATACATTTGAAATGTAGATGAGATTGACAAATTCCTTGAAAAATACAAGTTACTAAAACTGACTATAGAAGAAATAGAAAATTTAAATATTTATTTATTTATTTATTTATTTATTTATTTATTTACCTATCTATTTATTTATTTATTTTTAAATTCCTTTGAGCTGTCAGCACGAAGTCTGCTAGAGGGCTTGAACCCACAAACCATGAGATCATGGCCTGAGCTGAAGTTGGATGCTCAATCGGCTAAGCCATTCAGACGCCCCAATTCTATATTTATTTTTTTTTTAATTTTTTTTCAACGTTTTTATTTCTTTTTGGGACAGAGAGAGACAGAGCATGAATGGGGGAGGGGCAGAGAGCGAGGGAGACACAGAATCGGAAACAGGCTCCAGGCTCCGAGCCATCAGCCCAGAGCCTGACGCGGGACTTGAACTCACGGACCGCGAGATCGTGACCTGGCTGAAGTCGGACGCTTAACCTACTGCGCCACCCAGGCACCCCTATATTTATTTTTAAAATAATCCACTATTAAAATGTCTTCTCCTCTTTTACCCCCCCACCAAAAAACAAAAACAAAAACAAACAAAACCAGAAACAGATGGCTTCACTGGTGAATGGTTTCAAGCATTTAAAGATGAAATAACACTTAAAATAATTCTTCTAGAGTAAAAAAATAGGGATACATTTTTTTGTAAAGCCAACATAATCTTGGTACTAAATCCTGACAGGGATGTAAGAAAAGGGGGAGGGGGGATATAAGAGGGCAATTTCTCTCATTAATATAGATTTTAAAATCCTAAATATAACATTAGAAATTAAGTTCAATGTAAGGTGAAAAAAATAATAGCATAACCAAACTGGGTTTATTTCAGGAATATAAGGTTGGTTTAGCATTTAATAATAAATGAATGTAATTCAGCACATTAACAAACATAGTAATATATGGTTTGGATAATAGAAAAGTCATGAGCATTTCAGTAGATGCAGAAAAATCATGACCAATTCCAACATTTATTCATAATTTAAAAGATAAAATCTCTCATTAAACTAGTAATATAATAGAAATTCCTTAATCTGATAAACAGTAAATATAGAAAATGTACAACAGATATTATACTTGTAAAATGTTGAAAACTTTCCCCCTGAGATCAGGAACAAGATAAAGATGTCCACTTTCACCATTTCTGTTCAACGTTATACTAGATGTTCTAATCAGTGCAAGTAGAGAAGTAAAAGAACTAAAAGGTATTAAAAAAGAAAATAAGAAATAAACCTGTCAGTATACATAGATGACTTAATTGTGCAGATAGAAAATTTTTAAATGATTTACAGACTATTGGAAATAAAAGTGAATTTCGCAAGGTTGGTCAATTGCTGGATATAAGGCCAATATAAGAAAATCAATTCCCTTTTTATATTCTAGGAATAAACAATAGGATAAAAAAAAGCAAATACCTAGAAAAATATTTAATTAAAAATGTACCAGTTTCTACACAGAAAATAATAAAAGAGTACCAAGATAACCTAAAGAAGACCTAAGAAATGGAGAGATATACCTAAATATCTACACCTATATTTGTATTATGCATAGATATTAAGACATGGAAGATCAATGCTGTATAGATGCCATTCTTCCCAAATTAATATATAGGTTGAATGGAATCATAAACAAAATTCAGGGTAGATTTTTTTTAGTAGAAATTGATACAAGCCAGGGAGAGGGAGAGAGAGAATCTTAAGCAGCCTCCATGCTCAGCGCAGAACCCAACTGGGCACTTGACCCCACTACCCTGGAATCATGACCTGAGCTGAAATCAAGAGTCCGACACTCAATCAACTGAGCACCCAGGAGCCCTGCCAATTCTAAAATTAGGCGGAAATGCAAAGGGCCAAGAATAATCACTATGGTCTTTAAGAAGAAAAAAAAGGGGGTTGGAGAACTTACCGTACTGGTTATCAAAACTTATTATTAAGCTACAGTAAAACAAAATACAGATGTTTGAAACAGACTACTTGAGTGTTTGGTGACAAAGTTCATAGTGCAGCCTAGTGGAGGAAAGAATAGTCTCATCAATAATTGTGATTTAGTGATAGGGTTGCCATATGGAAAAAATATATTTTGATCTCTACCTCATACTGTAAACAAAAATCAATGCTAGGTGGATTAAAGACTGATTTTAATTTTTTAAAAGTTTTTATTATTTATTTATTTATTTATTTATTTATTTATTTATTTAGAGAGAGTGGGATAGGGGCAAAGAGAGGGAGAGAGAGAATCCAAGCAGGCTCCACACTGTCAGTATAGAACCCAACATGGGGCTCGATCCCACAAACTGTGAGATCATGACCTGAGCTGAAATCAAGAGTTGGATGCCTAACCAACTAAGCCACCCAGACATCCCTTAATGATTTAAATGTCAAAGATAAGACAAAATTTCCAGATCAGAGCACAGGAGGATATGCTAATATCCTTAACAATTTTAAACAAATAGAAATAGCACTAGTCTTCAAGTTCAAAGTTAGATTCCATTTAAATTAGGAATTTCTTTTATCAAAGGACACCCTTAAATGAAATGGTATAATATCTGTGACTCTTGCTTCAGAATAATTAAGTGGTGATGGGAGGGGGCGAGGCGGGGTAGAAATATGAGAGCATAGCTGAAACAAGATTGGTTGTATATCTTGTTTTTGAAACTGGGGTTTTATTGCATACTTCTTCCACTTTTATTTATGTTTGAATTTTCCCATAAATAAAAGTTTAAAAACAAGAGACACTATTAAAAAGGGAAAAGACAAACCAGAGTGAAAGAAGTTATTTACAATACCTAGAACCAGGAAAGGGGCCTATGTCTAAAATGTATAAAGAATACCTACACAAGGGGTTGCCTGGGTGGTTCAGTGGTTGAGCATCCAACTTCAGCCAGGTCATGATCTCGCACCTCATGGGTTCGAGCCCCGCATTAGGCTCTCTGCTGTCACCACGAGCCAACTTCAAATCCTCTGTCTCCCTCTCTCTCTACCCTTCCCCTTCTCACACACTCTCTCTCTCTCTAAAACATAAATAAACATTAAAAAAAAAAAAGAATACCTACACATGATTAAAGAAAAGACATTCAACTCAGAAAAATGAACAAAAACAAGTGAGAAGGCACAAAAGAGGATTTTAACCCAAATGGTTAAAAAAACAAAGGAAAATGATGTCAGTCTAATTAGTAATTAAAGAATTAGAAATTAGGGGCACCTGGGTGGCACAGTCGGTTAAGCGTCCGACTTCAGCCAGGTCACGATCTCGCGGTCCGGGAGTTCGAGCCCCGCGTCAGGCTCTGGGCTGATGGCTCAGAGCCTGGAGCCTGTTTCCAATTCTGTGTCTCCCTCTCTCTCTGCCCCTCCCCTGTTCATGCTCTGTCTCTCTCTGTCCCAAAAATAAATAAACGTTGAAAAAAAAAATTAAAAAAAAAAAAGAATTAGAAATTAAAGCCACAATTCAATACTCACATTCAATGACATAGGTAATTTATCATTTGTTTATATATTTATAATATACACACATGTAATACACACACACACACACACACACACACACACACACACATACACACACACATACATACTGCAGTGAGAGGCCCTCGAGTTCAGCACCAGTACCATAATGATGTTAACCTAGAATGGTGAAGATTAAAAACATTGACAATACCAAGTGTTGGTGAGCAGGTGGTGTAACCAAAACTCTCATACACAGTTGGTAGGTGAGAATTTTGGTACAACTAATTTGGAAAAGAGTTTAGGAATATCTACCAAATTTGAATATGCCTATCCCTATAACTCAGCAATTCCATTCCTAGCTAGATACCCTTAAACGTGTGTGTGTGTGTGTGTGTGTGTGTGTGTGTGTGTGTGTGTGTATCTCCAAAGGACAAGTAAGAATTTCAGTAGTAACAAGTAATATTATTCATAATAGCTGGAAACTGGAAATGACTGAAGTGTCAACAAACAATAGAATGAATAAACAATCATAGTTTATTTATGTTATAGAACACCACGCAATAAAGAAAAATAATGAACTATTGCTACATACATCAATATAGATGCATATAAAAAACACAATATTGGTCAAAAGAAGCCACCCATATATAAAATACAAACTGTGTGATTTTACTTAAATAGCCTTCAAAAATGAGCAAAACTGATCTAATATTACTGTGGAGGACAGAAGAATAGATATCACATATGGGACTTGTGGGTTAGGGCAGGATGATTGTCGAGGGACAGGATGGGGCTTTTGGATTAGGACAATATTCTGTTTCTGGACCTGGGTAGTGATTACAGAAGTGTTTGTTTGCACTTTGTGATATGAGGTATGGAACTGTACCCTTTGAATTTCTGGGGTTTTTTGATATGTAGATTGTACTTCAATAAGGATGTCTATTAAAACAGGAGAATGAGAGGGAATTCTGATAGATGAAAAAGTCACTTCAGTGTAGCAGAATTGTGAGTGAATTAAAAAAAAAATCTTGCTTTTAATTTGGTTGTTACAATAAATAAAATTTGGGTGGAAGGAAAAGTAATGTAGTCTTTGTTCAAATGCAAACTGGACATGGGAGACCCTTGAGTTCTGGGCCAAGATCACAATCATTTCAGCCAGAAAAAATTTTAGAGCTGCTATCAGAACAGCCTCCCAAAGAATCTTGCTCAAAAAGCTGTGAACTTCTAATTTTGAACAATATAGTTTCCAGGTACATCCTCCAAATAAAACCCCACAAACCTACTGCAATATATATCTGAGTAGTTGAATAAGGAAATGAATTATTAGACAATTAAATGTTGAAAGAAAACTAATAATAACTTTGGTTTTGAAAGAACCTCTCTTTCTTCTTTTTTTAGAGTTGAATTTTTAAAATTGAGGTATAATTGGGGCACCTGGGTGGCTCAGTGGTTAAGCATCCGACTTCAGCTCAGGTCATGGTCTCACCGTTCGTGGGTTTGAGCCCCGCGTTGGGCTCTGTGCTGACAGCTCCGGAACCTGAAGTCTGCTTCGGATTCTGTCTCCCTCTCTCTCTCTGCTCCTCCCCCCGATCGCGCGCGCGCGCTCTCTCTCTCTCTCTCTCAAAAATAAACAAACATTAAAAAGATTTTAAGTTGAGGTGTAATTGACATATAACATTAGTTTCAGGTATACAGCATAATGGTTTGGTATTTGTATCTATTGCAAAATGGTCACCACAATATGTCTAGTTAATATCCATCACCATTTACAGATACATTTTTTTCCCTTGTGATGAGAACTTTTAATATTACATTATTACATTGTGATGAGAGCTTTTAGGAGCTACTCTCCTAGCAACCTTCAAATATGCAATACGGTTTTATTAAAAAAACATTTTTTTGTTTATTTATTTTTGAGAGACAGAGAGAGAGCAAGAATGGGGGAGGAGCAGAGAGAGACACACACACAGAATCCAAAGCAGGCTTCAGGCTCTGAGCTGTTGGCACAGGGCTCAAACCCATGAACCGTGAGATCATGACGCTTAACCGACTGAACCACCCAGGCACCCCCAATACAGTATTATTAACGTTAGTCACCACGCTGTTCTCTGTGGTGGGGTGCAGTCCACATCTGGTTAGTAGAATAACAAAATTTTTGAGACGTGATGTTCTTTGTTCCTTTGACAGGAAGATTTTGGGTTGGGGAGGGATTGGTCTTTGCTCCTCATTTTGAGAAATGTTTCCTTTTTTTATTGTCTTTATAATAAAGTTCTAATTTAAATTTTATAAATTATGATGTGTGTACTTCTCTCTTCCTTTTTAAACTAGCATCACAGTATAAAGATGTTTTAAATTGGGAACATGGGGCTGGGTGGGAAGAAAGGGCTTTACCTCATACACGAGGAATCCTGTCTTTACCTGAGCATGGCCACAGCAGATATCTTATCTTGTTATGCTTGGACTTGTACCAAGGATCCATGAAGGATCTATAAACCTAACACAAAGGATTGTGTGCAGTTAGTGTAACTTTGAAGAGGGATATTCTAATTCTCTTCCAGGATCACATTAATTTTCTTCTAATTTAGAATTCCCATTTGATAGCCTAAAATCCTTGGAAGTTCAAGGTAGCTCTTCTTTACACTTGACCCTGATCTTTACACAACAGAAAAGGAAATGGCACTGGATTGGGAACCAGAAAGTGCAGGCTCTAGTCTTGATTTTGCTGCTTACTAGTCTATAGTGATTACTGAATCTCTTTGAGCCTTAGTTTCCTCAGCTCTACGTATTTAATATCCCCTGCTTCAGAGTTATTACATTTTTCTTGAAAAGCCTAAGACACAAGGTAAATATAGGCTAACATCATTATGTTAGTAGTAGTCATTGTTATCTTTCGATCTCATTCTAAATTTAAAAGATAAGGCATATAGTATAGTGGTGATTAGTCTTGGGAAAAATACAGGGAAGTGAAGTCAGAATAAGGAATGGGAAAATGAACACATTGGTAAGTACAGATTTTTTAAAAGGGCAAAATTTTGATGTTAAAAGGTCCAATAACCTTTTAAATTATTTTTCTATGCCACACACTCTCACTTTGGATATAGTAGACATCTGTTGTGTTTTTCTACTTGTAACCTGCCCTCTTCTAGAAACAGCAATCTCTTTCCTTGGAGAATTGCTTTTCCCAAACTCCGTGGTTTTCTGGTGGGCTGCTTAATGACATCACTCCATTCAACTGGCTAGAGGTGGGTTTGCCTGGGGATTTGCAGGTGACCCCAGCCAGGAAAACCAGCATCCTTCCTTGACATTGTTTCCATAGACCCTGATGGGGGAAATCTCTTTTCTCTGGAGTTCTAAGTGGGAGTTTTTAAATCTTGGAACTCCTTTGTGTAATAAACAACTACATCCCCTCATTCTACCTTTCTTGCTGCCTAGACGCTGGTGGTTGGGAACTAAGATCATCTTTTGAGGGATCTGAAACCATTTCTCCTACATCTTTACACTTTGCTTCTAAACACCACATCTATTTACTAGATAATGTAGTTTCTAAGCAGTTAAGAACATGTATTAAAGAGCCACAGATTTGGGGCGCCTGGGTGGTGCGGTCGGTTAAGCGTCCGACTTCAGCCAGGTCACTGATCTCGCGGTCCGTGAGTTCAAGCCCCGCGTCGGGCTCTGGGATGATGGCTCAGAGCCTGGAGCCTGTTTCCGATTCTGTGTCTCCCTCTCCCTCTGCCCCTCCCCCGTTCATGCTCTGTCTCTCTCTGTCCCAAAAATAAATAAACGTTGAAAACAAAAATTTTTAAAAAATAAAAAAAAGAGCCACAGATTTAAAAACAAAAACACCAGGTAACCTTAAGTAAAGGAAAATCTCACACACAATTTTTTTTAAGTTTATTTATTTTGAGAGAGAGAGCATGGGCTAGTGCATGCAGAGAGAGAGAGAGAGAGAGAGAGAGAGAGAGAAAGAGAGAGAGAGAGAGAGAGAGAGAGAGAGAGAATCCCAAGTAGGCTCTGAGATGTCAGCACCAGAGAGAGGCCCTTGGGGCTCCATCCCACAAACCATGAGAACCTGAGATCAAGAGTTGGTCGCTTAACCACCCAGGTGCCCCACTTTCACTATTCTTTTATACCAAGTCTATTTAGTCAACAGTGGAATCTCCAGGTACCTAAAATACTTGTTATCATGAAATAGTTAATAAGCATTTAAATTTTCCAAATTGTTTTAAAAAATTGTTTTAACCTTTGTTTTGTTTGAACTAGGATTCAAACAATGGAGCAAAATGGTTTTTTTGTTGTTGTTTCTTTATCATTAAGCACATGGCCTGGGCCTGGTTACATTTTACCTCTCTTTGAAATAGTTATTTCCTTGAGAGCAATAGAATTTAGAAATTAATTCAAAGTCTCTTCATGTGCTTTACAAATATCAGATGAGGTTCTGGTAATGAAATCATGGGGCAGAAGTAATAGCTTAAAGTTATCCTTGGACATTAGAATCCAAAAGGCAGCCTTGACAAGCAAACACTTTTGTTGATTTTGCAACCTTTGGTGTTTCCTTATCTTTATCTGTTTTGACTTGGTGGAAAACAAAAGGAGACCACCCTTTGGTTTCCCGATATGTAATAGAATATTGAAAATTTCTAATAGCAAATAAATGCATTAATATATTTCCTTAAATATATTTATTAAAAATATCTGTAGCTTTATTTACAACATTATCTTTGCCCTATAAGCCTTTGTTTGTTCTTAATAAAAGACTGAGAGATAGTATCACCCTCTCTAGGTATAAATGAGTATGTTTATTTTGCTTCAACTCAAATATGAAAGGATTAAAAGAGTGTTATCGACAGCCCCACAACTTTCTTCTCCTAAAGTGGAGATGCCAAAGGATGAGGGGTGAAGAGACTTTTACCCATGTGTGATCTCTGCCCATCTCGTCAAATAAATGAACAATATAAGTGATCCACATAACTGCGAAGCAAGCTCACCATTTTGACAAGTCCTGTAGACCCCACCCCTGACAACCAGACCATTATCCTTAAAGTTCACCTGGAGCTAACACTGACCCCAATTATAGTAACCTAACATTTACTTATTTCCGATCCGCACTATCCCTCTATTAAAAAGAACTACAGGTCCAAAACCGGGGTATGGGTTTTGTCTGTTTTAGTCGGGTTGGGTTTTTTTTTTTTTTTCTTTCCTTGGTGGGGGGGGGGCATATATTTATTATTCTTACTTTACTATTAAGATCTGGAAACATTTTAAATAATAATAATAATTAAAAAAAAAACCTGTCTCATGGAGCATCCACTACCAGCATCCACTTTGCCTGGGGACTCCAAAGGTTTAAAAACCATCGACCCAGGCCATCCACTTTTACAGCTCCTTTCCTGGTCCTTGCTTGTCGTATCAGCACTGGGTAAGTGCCCAGGTTCTGGGCTGGGACTAAAACTCATGATCTTCTGGCTCAGGTTCTGTGAACTGAGTCATCCTGGCACGGAGAATATTCCGTGACTCAGCAGGCCCGAAAAGGAGGATGTCAGATCCAGATAATTTCGAGTCTTTTAAAGGCAAGATGGGGAACATAAACAACACAGTGGAAGAATTTCACAGTGGGTCTGCGTACCCAGGGGAAAAATGTCATTCCATTCCCAGCCCTTTCACTTCCTTCTCTGCCCCAGTTAAACGGCGGGTTACACTTTAATTTAGAGGCAGGAAATAGCTTCAAAAAATTCATTTTGAGGCTGCGACCAGGCCCTTTATTCTCCGAGGACCGTGTCAATTCCCTGGGCACCCCCGGGGCCTCTCCTTGGAAAGGGTTAGAGGCGGCCCCGCGCAGCAGGGGGCATTCCCGGGGCGGCCGGCGGGGGCCAGGAGCCCGCGGGCAGTTCCCACCGTCAGGTCCCTCGGGGTCCGGCCCCAGAGTGCGGCCGGCTGGACGCAAGGACGGACACCTGGTGGGGCAGAGCTCCGCGCTGTCGCGGCCCGGGTTGGCGCGGGCCCCAAAGGCCGATTCCGAGTGACCTCACCGACCCAGCGTCGCCCCTTTAAGACTCCCTCCGTTGCCCCTTCCCCAACCGGAGTCTTCGGGGACACGGAGCCAGGGGACCCCGGCGCCCAACTCCCACAGGGCGCTGGCTCTCCTTGGCCACCCCTTCCCTCCCGGCATGCACCGCCCCGGCGCCCCCCCTCCCCCGCTGCCCCCCTCCCGCACTCCCTAGCTCCCCGCCCACCCCTCGCGCCCCTCAAGGCCCCTCCCCCGCGATCGCGCGCCGCGGGCCCGAGCGCGAGATGCCGCCGCCCCTGCCGCCGCCGCCGCCGCCGCGAGTCGCCCGGGCGGACGCTCAGTGCACGGAGCGCGGAGGGCGGGGGAGCAGCTACGGGGGCCGCGGGAGCTGTTGGGAGGAGGCCGGGGCTGGGCTTTCTCCTCCGCCAGACCCCACCCCACCCTGCCGACCCCACCCCCTGCTCCTTCCTCCTCGGGGGCGCGCGCTCGGGCCCGCGCTCGGAAGTCGGGGGTCGGCGCCGAGTGTGGGCAGTGTCCCGGGTGGGTGAGGGAGGCGCGGAGGCGGCGCGCGGGGCAGTGGTCGGCGAGCCGCGCGGTCCTCGCCAGCGGCGCCCACTGGCCCGTCTCTCCGGTACGAGCCGCCACCACCGCCCGGCGCGCGAGTCCGGCCCCTGGGCCCCGAGGCTCAGCCCGCGGAGCGGCCTCCTGGGGACGCCGCTGGGCGAGAGGAACGCGCCCGCGCCCTTGCGTTCGCCGTGGCCCAGCGCGCGGGCGGCGGGATGAGGGGCAGCGAGCGGGCCGCGCCGGCGCTGCGGCCCCGGGGGCGGCTCTGGCCGGTGTTGGCGGTGCTGGCGGCCGCCGCGGCCGGCTGTGCCCGGGCAGCCATGGACGAGTGCACGGACGAGGGCGGGCGGTCGCAGCGCTGCATGCCCGAGTTCGTCAACGCCGCCTTCAACGTGACCGTGGTGGCCACCAACACGTGCGGGGCTCCGCCCGAGGAGTACTGTGTGCAGACCGGGGTGACCGGGGTCACCAAGTCCTGTCACCTGTGCGACGCCGGGCAGCCCCACCTGCAGCACGGGGCAGCCTTCCTGACCGACTACAACAACCAGGCCGACACCACCTGGTGGCAAAGCCAGACCATGCTGGCCGGGGTGCAGTACCCCAACTCCATCAACCTCACGCTGCACCTGGGTAAGCGGTGACAGCCCTGTTCCTATTACTGCTCGCCAGCAGCGCAGCCGCCCGGTCACCTCCACCCCGTGGCCCAGCCTGCGGGGCTCAGACAGCTGCGGGCTGGCTCTGTGCGTCCCAGCGTGGGCCACACGTATTCCCTCCTCCAACTTCTAAACTGGATCTAGCACTTAACATTCCGCGAGGGCCAAGATGCTTCGCTCTAGCATCTCTGTTTGCTTTTCTACTCTTTCGAACTTAACCGGATTCTCGCTCGCTTAGCGATTCGCCGTTTGGGCTGTTTTGTCCCTCTTTTTTTGAAGCGTTAATCAGAAACCCCTATTCTCGCTTTTCTCCCTCCTAGCGGGGCCATCACAGCGCATTCTTGGGTCAGAGATAGGAAGGTCACCTTAAGCACTTTTATCTTGTTTAAATGCCCCTCTCCCTGGGTTTGAGCGTGATTGCTGTTTGCTCTATTGAATAAGCTGGAGAGGAAAGGGTCTCTAGTGCCGGGAATTTGAGGGAAGCAAATGTCTTTACTACCGGTATGGCCTACGCGTAATTAAAATATAAATTCACTTTTAAGGTTATTGTTCTTCAGAGTTGTTCAGCTTTAATTAAGGACCACAGAGCTGTTTCACTGCTAATCCTGGTACAGAGAAAACAAAAGAAAGTGTGCACTCACTGTAATTTCTGGCCACAGTTTGGTCCCTGGGTAAAAAGGCTCTCCTTACTGGATTTCCTTTTACTTTGATTCACAACAAGTGTAGAAACCTTTTGGAAATCAGGAAAAAGGATGTATAGAAAACTGTATTGCTCAGTAGTGGATAAAGATGGACATGTTTATTCTAAGGTATCAAAATCATTTTTGATCGTAATAAGTTTTTCTTCACTGAAATAGAGAAATAAGCAGAATAATTCATTATTGTGTTTAACAGTAAAATATGTGTGAGAAACTGGCACCTGATTTGCAGAGCTTCAATCCTTATTGCAGTGAAAGAATTGATTTTACTGGCCTCTGGTAGGAGAACATAGGGCCCAGGTCATGGTTTTGCATTTTTCTTTCCACTGCTCTCTGGCACATTAAACTTTACATAAGTGGCAAGATTCCAGAGGAAGAATATAACTTACAAAAAGTGCTTTGAAAAGTAGTCCAACTACTGTGTGTGGAGTAAGCTTTAGAAAAGGAGTGTTTAGCACTATTTTATTTCTAGACAAGTTACTAGGAAGATGAACTTTGGGAAAATGAGTTCATAAAGTGAAACTCTGAGGCACCTGTTTTCAGAGATGGAAGAAGCAAACTGTGCTTCAGTGTTTTAAAGGTATTGGAAATGCATAGAACCAGCAGCGTCTTGGAACAGGTGCCTTCCCAGGACACAGCAAGAGTCCCAAGATCTTCTAAAACTTTGTGGGGATGCTGACTCTTTAGACAGCTATATTCTCTTATGTACTGTATATTTTTAAGCAAATGTAATTTGACCAAAGTTATTTTTATTATTTTTAAGTTTATTTATTTATTTCGAGGGGGGAGGAGGGGCACAGAGAGGGAGAGAAAGAATCCCAAGTAGGCTCCATGCCGTCAGCACAGAGCCTGATGCGAGGCTCATACCCCAGAACCGTGAGATCATGACCTGAGCCAAAAGCAAGAGTCGGACACTTAACTGACTGACTGAGCCCCCCAGGTGCCCCTGTATCCAATTATTTTTGTTGAAATTTTAACTTACTAAAATTTCTGTGTTGTATTTTGAATGCCTACAAAGTCTTATTTAACTATTTTAAATAGTAAAATTTCAAAGCAAAAGCATTTGCTTGATGTTTCAAAGTGCCTGAGATTCAATTGAAAATTTCTGAATAAGAATCTGTTATGTAGGTTAAAGTTGGGCTGTCAGTCTTGGCCTTCTGAGTTTTCTGCTGTGGGTACTATGTAGCACAAGGTTATTTCAGGTGATTGCAGAGGTGGGTAAATTACCCAAAGATTACTTCTTTGTTACAAAGGTAACTGGTGGGTAAGACAGTAACAGTAGGTTGTTACTGTTGGGGAGCAGATATATTAATTTTGAGTCATGGTGATTTAAAGGTCAAAAGAAATCTTAGAGGTCACCTAGTTAGGACTCTTACATGACTTTGTACTCTAAAAATGTTTTATGCTTGGACTTGTTTTTGCCGAAAAAGTCTTCAGCTTTTGGTAATAATTCGTGGTAAGTGAAGTTCATAAAACCAAGCGTTCAAATAAAGTTATTTAAAATAGTTTCCATATGAATAGTGCGATTAACTGTAAAAACATTTACTTGAAACTTTTTAGGTAGACAATTTCTAAAAATTTGAGTAGAACTTATTGTACTTTTTCTTGGATCAGAAATGATGTCCTGGAGGAAATTGTGTGTGATGGAAAAGGTGGAAAAGAAGGGAGACTTGTGTAGTGGGGTTGATGTCTCAATCTCTCTCTCTCTCTTTCTCCTCCCTGCCTCCCAGCCCGTCCCCTTTTCCCTGCTCCTTTTTTAATGACAAGGATATATGTACACATGCAGGTTATGGTCTATAATTTATAGAAAGGGCTTTATGTATCATTGTGTGTTTTCATGGTCAGCATATTCAGTCCCTAACTTTAGTTACTCCAGGGGCTCTAGCTAGCTGTTTCCCATGAATTCAAGTACCATGACTGTTTGTGCATCTATTAAATCTCCCATCCAGTTCAAATTTCACATACCCTTAAGCAAGTGATGCATATTGTGCTTTGCCCTTACAGAGCCTGTGAAACTCGAAGTGAGCAGGGTGAAAGACGCAGGGCTAGCCAGCACTTTGCTCTCTTCCTTTTTGATGTTGAACTTAAACACAGTAAACTTTAAGCAGAGTGAGATTGCACTTAAGTCGTTATGAGAAACATACATGTTTTGGCATTAATCATAAGTCATTTTTTTTCTTGTAAAAATAAAACATGACATGGTGAATTGAAACAGTTAAGGATAATGACTAGTGAGTCTCTTCCTCTTCAACTGCTAAGTTGTAGGAGACTACCAGTCAGTTTCTCATGTAGCCTTCCAGAAACTTTTCATGCATACACATGTATCTATAAAATTATATGTTATCCTTTTAACTGCTACCATTGTGTGTGTGTGTGGGGGGGGGGGTAAGGCATATTCTAACTGATAGCAAGGACCAATTAGATCATTGTACCATTATCAACACTAGTACAAAAGCCAGGAAAATCAGTGTTGATTCTGAAAGCAGCCATGTCTTAAGCACCATATACAGTAATCCAGGGTGCAAAGTATCCTCAGATATAATCACATAAAGTTGCTGTGGGAACAAGAATTGCATTTTCTGCCTGTTGAGAGAAAGCTCAGCCAGGCACCCTTTTCTAAAAAGAATTCTTATTTTGCATTCAACTTCTGGATCTTCTTTCCTAACTTTCTATATGGATTATTTGACTGCTACTCAAAAGTTTGGCTTTTGTGTTTTATAAGTTATAGTAAGTCTTATTAGTATCAGTGGGATAGTCGATAGTAAGATTGTAGCTGAGGATTTGCCTTATATTAAACAGCCTTTTTAATTAACTTGATAGTCATTGCGGATGGAAACTTGGCAGGCTGGGTCTTAATTTCGGAGGAAGGTAGTTTTCCCCCTTTCTGAAAACAATTAGATTAAGGAAGAGAGTGCCTATAAACCAACTCAATCAAAGTTTATGGAACTCCTAAAATTTACACCAAGACCAGATTTGTTTCCAACCTCCTCTAAGCTTTAGGACCAAACAGTGATTAAATGATACTTTTTAGCTAATATTTAGCTAAATATTAGCTATGTGTCTATGTGTGTCTATGTCAGAATAATTGATGTATAAGGATATTACATTTTATTCTGTTTCTTTCAGTGTACATTTAAAATTAAACAGCTGTTTTTGTTTTTGTTTTTGTTTTTTTTTCCCCCCAGGACAGTCTTTGCCAGGTAGGTTCTAACTGTGTCAGGGAATAGTTCACTCTGGTGACTTCACTGTGGTATTTGCGTACCCTGAGGGGACACTATTTTAGTTTGTCTCACAAAGGCCTGATTTACATTTTGCAGGTTTCAACTTGAGAAGTTAGGGAGCTCTTCTTTAATGGCCAGTGGTTGTTGAACACGGTTTTGTAAAGTTGCTGTTGGCTCTTTTCCTTTTCTACAATTCACTGCTTTTTCTGTGTATAATCTTCTCCAGGTTTCTAAAGCATTCAGAGAAACAATTTACGCTTTAGGAGAGAAGTTGGAACTATAAGCACCCCTCCCCCCCCCCCCCCCATTATTTTGTGTTCGGTCACATTTGTGGGAGGGTTGGTTTGACTATTTCAATTCTAAATCCTTTTAGGAAGTTGGATATGCCTTCTGCTATGTGCTTCCCCCCCCCGACCCGTGCATATGTTCTCATGTTACTGCCAAATAGTCTGCAAACATTTTTTAAATACCTACTAAATACATAGCATAGTACCTGATAGAAAAGGTGTATAAGATTGAAGGTCCCATTTTTCAGAAGTTTACACTCTATTAGATGGAATTTTTGCATTCTGTTGTAATGACAATAGTAAGTCAAGAGTGCCTTTACAGTTTATGAAACCTCCAGTTTATTTTATCATTGATTAGATTTCCACAACTCAGTGAGGGCAAAGATGAGGATTCTGAGGTTATGATTTGCCAAAAGTCATGGTGGAGGGGTAGGTTTTTGACTCTTTAGTCTAATGCACTAGGCCCTGTAGCTCTTAGCTTCTCTAACAGATCTCTCCAAAGAAGGACTGCTTTATTCCAGGCCAGCTTTAAAATACAAGTTCATGTACACAGTGATTCAGAAATACCAGACTCCTTTGGTTTTCCTCCTTTTCACTCTATTCTTTTTCACTTATATTTTTGGATTCACCCCCCCCCCCCAACTTTTTTTCCCCATGCGACTCACTCTCCTTGAGTGAATTCCTCTTAATCTCAAGGCTTTCTTTACTGTTTGCAAATACCAATTCTAAACTTGTATCTCTAGCCCAGTTCTTTCTCCAGTCCTGAAGACTTGTTGGACATGGTCAGTTTGGGATGTCCAGAGACCATGTCCAAAACTACATTCATTCCTCATTGTGTTACCCAACTCAAAGTTGGATCTCAATGAACACACTACTGTTTAACCCCGAGGCTCTTGACCCAGTCTTTTGCCAAGTCTCCCATAAAAGATAACCAGGCTTGATAGGCTTTCATCAGTAAAATTACTTTGTTTGAAGAGCAGATAGGATCCACTGCTGGAGGCAGGTCAGTTCTGGGCAACGATAACCCCACCCCTTTCTTTCCCACCCATCCTTACTATAATCTGTCCAAGATTGTGCTCTTACCTCCTATATCCAGCCACTGTGTCTCTTGACTCCTCACCTTTATCTCTACCTTATTGTAGCTTTCCATTGAATTTCACCTGGATTACTCCAGTAGCTTTCTAACTACTTGGTGGTCTGTCTGCCCATTTTGCCTCTTCTATTCAGACAGCCACACTTTGGACTGAGTGATGGTTCTGAAATGCAAATCTGATGATGTCATTTCCCAGCTAAAATTCTTCAGTGGTTCCTCAAACTTTTAGGAGAAAGTCCCGACTCCTTGGCATAGTGTACAAGATACTTTAGGATCTGGGCTGTTTTTTTAAACCTCTAGGCTTATGTGTTGTCATTTACATGCTTTGGTTTGGAACTCCTCTGCTAGGTATCACCACCTACAGGAATTCTTCCCTAGTTTCTCTGTCTTTTTACCCTTTCCCTCCTTCTCTCAGGCATGGATTAGGTGTGGTGCTCACACCACCCTATGGTATCTACTGTAGCACTTATCACGTGGTATTATATGTTTCTTGATTTGCCTGTTACCACTTCTTGACCATGAAGTCTTTGAAGGCAGGGTCAGGGACTTAGTCTTTTAATTCATTTCAGTGTAACTAACATTAGTTAATTGCTTGTCA
This sequence comes from Felis catus, assembly GCF_018350175.1. Taxonomy (NCBI): domain Eukaryota; kingdom Metazoa; phylum Chordata; class Mammalia; order Carnivora; family Felidae; genus Felis; species Felis catus. Next base: position 25,081,965 of record NC_058384.1, on the reverse strand, counting down.
TTCCTCAGTACCATACAAATTCCTGGATGTACAGTGATTCATAGGACATTGACCTGACCTCATGGAACTTGTAGCTCGGATGTGGAGACCTGTATCTCTAGACTGGGATATTGGCAAATTATAGCATTCTGGCCAAATCCAGCCCAGGGTTGCCTCCTGTCTTTGTAGGTACCAGGCAAATGTTTTTACATTTTTTCATTCAAAAATCAAAAGAAGAATGAAATTTTGTGACATGTAAAAATCATGAAATTCAAATTTTGGTATCTATAAGTTCTGTTGGAACACAGTGAATTCATTTCTTTTTAAATGTTTTATTTATTTTTGAGAGAGTGCAAGTTGGGGAGGGGTAGAGAGAGGGGGGACAGAGGATCCAAAACAGGCTCTGCGCTGAGAGCGGTGAGCCTGATGTGAGGCTCAAACATCAAGATCATGACCTGAGCTGAAGTCAGACACTCAACTGATTGAGCCATCCAGGTCCTCCAGTGAATTCATTTATTAACCTATTGTCTATGCCTGCTTTTATGCTGTAAAGGCAGAGTTGAGTAATTGCAGCAGATACTGTATGTCTAGTCCCTCAAAATCTAAAATATTTCCTATGTGGGCCTCTACAGCACACGTTTTGTGACTTCTGCCCTAGATCTATGCATTCTGTGTTTAATAATAAGTTCTAAGCAAAAAGGTGCATGCACAGAGAGCATTCACTTACCATTTTGATGGAGGCTGGAATTTTTGTATCTCCAGTGCTTAGCAACATGTCTGGTGTAGTGTTCTGTAAATGTATGTAAGTTAGTGAATAAATGAATGTCTGAATTATAAGAAGTCCCAAAACACTGTACATTAATTTAAATTCTTCTCAGCAATATGTTGGAGTTTGTGTGTATTTTTATTAGGGTCATCTATTTTCTTGAGATGTATGCCACTATAATAGCTAATATTAAATGTGGTATATGGTTCTTTTATTTCTATAGCTTTACAAGATGAACAAAGTTAGTTGTGGAACTAACAAGGAGTTGAAAGATCTAGGATTGTCTTGTTTTCAGTAAAAATTAGACTTTTGTATGATTTGAAATCATCTAGATAAATAGGTGTATACTTATATGAATATGCTATCTTTTCAGATTTGAATCTTACATGTGAATATGTATTTCTGAAATTTTAACATTAATACTGTGTTTTCTTTAGAAATGGGCCTACACATTTTACTTTAAAACATGTACTCACATGTCTATTGTTAAGATACCTTAAAGAGTTGGGGCGCCTGGGTGGCTCAGTCGGTTAAGTGTCCGACTTCGGCTCGGGTCATGATGTCGTCCATGAGTTTGAGCCCTGCATTGGGCTCTGTGCTGACAGCTCGGAGCCTGGAGCCTGTTTCAGATTCTGTGTCTCCCTCTCTCTGCCCCTCCCCCGTTCATGCTCTGTCTCTCTCTGTCTCAAAAATAAACGTTAAAAAAAAAAGATATCTTAAAGGGCAGTTGTGGGGAAAAGTTACAATGAAATATCTTGTTTACTTGTTGTGTATGGCATCATTTTTAGTTTCTCTAATTCATTGGGGTACAGTTGGAGGACAGACATCCTGAAATGCCTGCAGGAAAGTGAAGAACCACGTTATAGTCGTTGGGCAGATGAACATGGTCACTTGTCTGGAGTTGACAGGCGCAGACCCAGCAGATGCTTCTCTACTGGCTCCTGGTCTCCAGCTGTACTTAATTGACAGCTCTGCCGCTGTTCTGTTTGAGTTTCAGAGAAAAGTGTCAGAGCTTAGAGCAGAGCTGTTTGTTTTTACTGTTCAAAATTCCCGAGAAGATTTTTAGGTTAAGGACTTTTTTCCCCTTGCTGCTCTCATGATTCTCTCCTTGCCTGAGTATTTTGTGAATTTGACTCTGATACGCCTTGTTGATGGTCGGTTTTTGTTGAATCTAATGGGGGTCCTCTGTGCCCTGGATTTTGATGTCTGTGTCTTTCCCAGGTTGGGAAAGTTTTCCGCTATGATTTGCTCACATAACCCTTCCACCCCTATTTCTCTCCCTTCCTTTTCTGGGACCTCTATGATTCTGATGTTGTTCCTTTTTAATGAGTCACTGATTTCTCTAATCTTTTTTTTTTTTTACTTTTTTTTTTAACGTTTATTTATTTTTGAGACAGAGACAGAGCATGAATGGGGGAGGGGCAGAGAGAGAGGGAGACACAGAACCGGAAGTAGGCTCCAGGCTCTGAGCCATCAGCCCAGAGCCCGATGCGGGGCTCACACTCAGACTGCAAGATCATGACCTGAGCCAAAGTTGGACGCTTAACCGACCGAGCCACCCAGGCACCCCTGATTTCTCTAATTGTTAAATCGTGCTCTTTTGCCTTAGTCTCCCTCTTTTTTTTTTCTTCATTGTTCTCCATAAGTTTGTCCTCTGTATCGCTGATTCTGTTCTGCCTCATCCATCCTTGCCGCCGCAGCATCCATCCGTGACTGCAGCTCAGTTACAGCATTTTTTATTTCGTCCTGACTAGTTTTTACTTCTTTTATCTCCTCAGAAAGGGATTCTAATCTGTTTTCGACTCCAGCTAGTATTCTTATTATCGTGATTCAAATTCTGGTTCAGACATCTTGCTTGTGTCTGTGTGGTTAAATCCCTGGCTGTCATTTCTTCCTGCTCTTTCTTTTGGGGTGAATTCCTGTTGAATTCTGTGGTTGTGAAGATTGTTGTGTTAATCCTCAAATCAGTTTTCTAGGTGTGCAGGATGGTTTGGTGTTGGTCTGGCTGTATTTCCTGGACGCAAGACACACACAAAACCTCCATGCTGTTCCGCCATCTTGGCTTCCTCCCCCCACCCCTCCCCAGAAGATTTTTAAAGCTAAGGGATTAATCTGTCCCTCCTCTTAAATTGTTGGTTTCGAAGGGTAAAGTTCCAAGATGACTGTGTGCTGGTTCTATCACCATGCCTAAGCTGCTTGTTCTTAGATTTGTAAGAGGGCCTTGCTAGGGTCTGCAAGCATCTCCTTTCTTGTAAAATGATAAAGTTAGATGTTTGTACGTTAGGTGTTGCGCAATAAAATTGATAGCTGACTAAAAGGGGTTACCAGAAAACTCATTTATAGAAATGTCTCTGGGGTTTTAGAGTATTGTGCCAGACTTTGGAGACACTAATTAAGTACATCTGCTTTTCTTTCCATGGGCTCTTCCAGGGGGCCATCCTAAAATAACCGGGCCCAGTCAGCCTGGTGCCCTATGAAGCTACATATTCATGAATTAAAATAAAGCAGACTTATCTCTTTCTTAGACAATGGGGCTCTCAGATCTCTTGTGGGAGGAGAACCTTGTGGCAAGGCTGGGAGATGAATTAGGGGATTTACATGATTTCTTCTAAAACTTTAGGAGTTCTATTCCCTGGGCTCCCTTCTTTTACTCTGTTCCCAACTGTGTGGCTGCTTCCTGTTACACTGAAGGAAACATTGAATTTTTGTTAATACCGCCTTCTTTGGATTTTTGTTATTTTATCTTTTTGTTTTGAAAGTTCTTGGAAATATTAATCCAGAATCAGTCTCCTTCACATTAAAAAAAAAAAATTCTTGAAATAGAGCATACAAATGGTCTCATATAGAGTTCGAGATTCCATAAATTTTGTTTCGGGATAATAAACCACAGAGTGTGTGGAGGTTTCTGTTAACCAAAGTGATTGTGCACGACAGTGACCACAGGGGAGCCTGTCCGTGTTTTCAGGGATGTGGTTAATGACCAGTCCTTTTCCTCCTTTATAGTTCTGACTTTATGTTCTGTATCTTGCATTGGGTGGAGGTTACATAGGTGTAGAATACATATGTGCAAATCCAGAGCTGTGCATTTGATATTTGTGCACTTTATTGTGTGAAATTATCCCTCAGACTAAAAAAAAGTTAAACTTTCCAGTCAGTTGTACAAAATAAAATAGAGATGGTTTTGTTTGTTTCTGATATGATTTTGGCTTCAAATGGTAGAGCACAGAATCTGAGGCTTAATCATCTAAGATCTGTTTCTCTTACTGTCTTTCTGTTCTCTACCAGCAGTTGTTGGCCTTGGTAGGTGTTAACAGATACTTGTTGGGTGCGTGGACAGATGGTTTTAATTGAGGTGGCTGCGGAATGCTTTCTGGAAAGCATTCAGGTGAGCTTCATGGAAGGTCTCAGGAAGCGGAGTGTGGGGAAGGGTGCAGGAAGAGCAGCCGTCTTTGCTCCTCTCACATACCTTTAAGCAGGTAGTGGTTTTGGATGATGCTTTTGTGGCTTGAAGTGGTAAAATCAGAAGTTTGTGGCTTTTGCTTGCAGGCTTAGAGACTCCTCTAAGAATGTCTGCATGGCTTGTGCTTCGGTTACAATGTCTGGCTTTTATATAACTTACTATTTAATTTCTGTGGGGGAAATCTAAATGTTCCATAAATTACTTACAACGAAATGTGAAGACCCCATCTTCTTTCCTTTGACATGTTCTGAGTAGTGGCTTCCTCTCATTGAGCCTTTTATTTTATTTTTTTAAAGTTTATTTATTTATTTGAGAGAGAGGGTCAGAGAGAGAGGGAGAGAGAGAATCCCAAGCAGACTCTGCACTGTCAGTGCAGAGCCTGATGTGGGGCTCAAACTCACGAGCTGCAAAATTATGACCTGAGCCCAAGTCGGACACTTAACTGACTGAGCCACCCAGCCGCCCCCTCTCACTGAGTCTTTTAGAATAAGTCCGAAGCTTGAATTGTGTGGCTTTTTTAGAGATTTATGAAGTTTTGTGAAGTATTTCCAACTAAGTGAAAAGAGCTAGCTACTCAAATTGGGATGAACTTATTAGATTGTAATTCTAATTAGAGGACAGAGGTCCACAGTAAATAAGGTGACCCCGGTGAGAAAATTCTTCATTTATGGCTGTTGTAATATGGGATGTGTGGGTAACAATAGATGTTGACATGTTATCTTCAGGTAATTTTAATGTGTTTGAGGAGAGGAGACAAAGACATTCACACCCAGGAAATCAATGGGGAAATATAAGCATAGTAAAAATAATTCAGTTGAAACTTTTTCACATGAAGGAATACTTGCAGAGCACTTTGAAGAGTGTAGATTGAAGTTAGCCGGGAAGAGCTTCTTGGGTCTTGGAGAAAAGTAGTGGATGGGAATTGGAGGGCTTTCCAGGAAGGGTGAGTTGTTTAAATAAAGATCTAAAAGTAAGCAGATAATGGTGAAGGAATTATGTGCTTTTCATGGAGTAGTGGAGACATGTATGATGGGTTTTGAGGAGACAAGGATCCAGAAAACTGGGTGACAAAAGAAAGCAAGTTACCTTTCATTAAGTGCTCCCTCATACCTTTTTGAATACTCAAAATAATTGAGAACTGTTGTTACCCTCTATGGAATAATCACATAAGATGACTAGTGACTTCTCTGAGGTTGGGATCTAGACTTGTGGTGGATAGGTTATGCTCTTACTGTTCTACCATGTTAGACCCGATGAGTGATAGAGAACTAAAGACAGACCTTTAACTGGGAGTGCAATGAGAGTATACCAAACCAAAGGTTTCCCTGAGAGGCCTCTGCTTGAGGAGCTGTTCGTTTGGGTGGCTACTTTTATTTTGTATTTATTTATCCTAAACATTTGTTTATTTTTGAGAAGGAGAGAGCACGAGTGGGGAAGGGGCATAGAGAGGGGGGGGACAGAGGATCCAAAGCAGGCTCTGCACTGATAGCAGTGAACCTGACATGGGGCTCAAACTCACGAACTGTGAGATCATGACCTGAGCCGAAGTCGACGCTCAACCGACAGCCACCCAGGTGCCCCTGGATGGCTGCTTTTAAAAAGGGCTCTGCACTTGTTTGTAAAGAACAGGGCGTTATTGGCAATGGAAGAATTTTAGGTTTGGGGTACTTACACTAGCTTTATAATTTCGCTGTTAATGCTTCTAGGAATTTCTAAGGCATTTATTGAATTTCGGAATGAGATCCTGGGTTTTGTCAGTGTGTACTGATAGGAAAAGTGTACCACATACTCCATTTCTTGAAGGGTGGTCCGGGGAGTGCCACCTTATCTCCTTTCTGCCTTATCCACGACTCTTCTGGTTGTTGAGAACTGCCGAGTTTAGTTCGGTTGCTTACTTTATCTGACATCCTTCAAGATAAGACTGCTAGGTCCATCTCCAGGTTCGATTTCATTTCCATTCTGCTGCGAGCACATTCTAACTCTTACATGGTAGCTCTTTTGTTGTTCAAGTTTGATAACTAAATAGGTATAACTAACCTTTTACTGGTTGATTTGATACGTGACTAGTATGATCCTAGGAGATTTCTCTGCCAGTGTTTTCATCATTCAGGCTTAGAAAGTGATGCCCTTCACTTTGATTTTTTGTATGTGGTAATTTGTAAACCTGTAACTGTCTATTGAATCCATCTATCTTATCTGTGTATCTATCCTTTATTCAATTTATATCTCCTTAGTTTCTCCAGAGCATGCTGAGCTAAGGTTCAATCGGGGGATTCTTAGAAACCCTAATTAATTAATTAAGTAAAACTGAAGAAGAAGTCATAGTTCCCACTTAGATTTTGTACTTTGTGCCTCTCTCCCACTACGTACTATCTCCACTTCTTGAACTCAAGATTCTAGGATTGGTTTTTCTTTACAGATGTGAGTTGGCTGATTGCATTTTAGTATTACTGAATCATAGTCTTACCTTTTCTGCTTTTTTACTGACTTGCTCAGTACACACTGTATTATTGTGATACATGTGGTTACATCATCATATCCTAGTGATTAATGATTTTTAAAGGTGCATGCCCCTTTCTTATGGGAGGTTGGATGGGAGGGCACCCATTGCTACATTTGAGGGCTGAGTGTTGGGCTTAACATGCACCCATGCCCCTTTTTGCCGGTTGGCAAAATATAGAAGCATAAGTATTTTCTCAAAGCTTTTCCATCCCTTTTCTTCAAAGAGAATGAAAGGATCCTATTCCCAAGAGAAGAACTTCACAGTTTTTGAAGAGGGGGTAGTGATATCTTGATGAAAATGAATTGAACCACTTTTATTGGGCTTTCTATTCATTAGCGGAATTAGGAAGTGATATGTCCGTGTTCTGGCAGCACAAATACTGATTAGAGGGAAGAGTGGTCTGTGCAGATGTTCTCAAGATCTGAGATTGTCTTATTATCAAAACCTGTTAAGGAATAAAGAGTAATTTGGCAATGTAAGATGACTGGATCTAGATCTGGATTTTTATGTTAGGGTGTAATTGCCTTGGTTTAGCAGTTTATCTGTCCACCTGAACGTCAATGCCGTGGCCCCTCCCCCAGTGGCTCCTGCTTGTGATGGACCTTATTCTCATAGGACTGCTGACCTCTGTTGTTTTGGTGTCACTGAGTTTTTAGATTGTTGTTTTTTTAATGCCAAATCTGGACCTGGTAAAGATGAGTATCCTGAAAGGGCGTTGGTGGGGGGAGTGAGCTGGAGGAAGTAGGGGGGGTGGGGAGTTGGAAACCAAAAGAGCAATTGTGTAGTTTAATTGCTTTGGTCATATGATTGCCTTTCATGGGAAAAGGGACATGTTCTGCACGGTTGAGTGTCTAGGATTAACTTTTAGAGTGTCTCTGTACATAGTTTCGAATTTTTAGTGAATATTTTAGATAAAGTCTGTTGAAGACCAAATTCGTAGATCTCTACTGCAGATTTTGAAAGTTTCTGGGAACATCTGTAATACAGCTGTAATAAAATGTGTTTACTTTATCAGGATTGCTTTAGAGGCTCAAGCTGGTTTGTTTACTGCTGTTTTCAGCATTTTTGCCACATGCCAAGAAATAAGTTAGCATCAACTCCTGGAGGAATTTGGGGTCATTCAGTTTTATGACCATTCTAATAAAGTTTTGGTTTTAAACTTATGTCCACTTTAAAGCTCTTATATCCTGGCACAAGATCTGGATGGTGCATTCAGAGTACCAAAAGATGGACCGAGTCTGGAAATTGACATACTTTCCAGATGTTTAGAGAATGTAGTCATGTTTTCTGTGTTGCTTTTTTTTTTTTTTTTTTTAATGTTTGTTTATTTTTGAGAGAGCATGAGAGCAGGGTAGGGACAGAGACAGAGGGAGACCGAGGATCTGAAGTGGGCTCCGCGCTGACAGCAGAGAGCCCGATGTGGGACTTGAACTCACAAAATGTGAGATCATGACCTGAGCCAAAATCGGATGCTCAACTGACTGAGCCACATAGGCTCCCCCTCTGTGCTGCTTTTTGTGTTTTCCTATGTGTACCTGTATCTGTGCTTTCCTGTGTTTTTATAGGAAAGCCCCTTGGGGAAGGGGGAATCTGCTCATTGGTTTGAGAATAAAATAGGTATTAATTTTTTTTCATGAAATATTTTGAGTTGGTGTTGCCATTTCTGTGAGAGAAAGGAGAGGCAACTTTGTTCCCATGAGGGAGATTGTTGGGAAGGGTGGTGGTGGGTGAGACTCTGGAAGTAGTAACTGAAAGCAGACTTATTCACATCTCTAGTGATTTTAAATTATGAAACGGGTCACTAATGTTCTGAATCAGCAGCCTTTTAACCATGCCTGACTAAATAGACCTTGTTTTTGAAATTCACAGCAGTGCCTAGATCCCTGCTGACTTTTTGTCCATCCTGCTAACACACAGCTGTTTTTGTTCATGCATCATTTTGTGTTCAACTGCCTGGTTACTTCCTCAGGTCCCTTTTATGGTGAATAATGAACACATGGGAGTTTGAACACCCAAGTGTGTGGTTATTCAAACAGGAAGTCTCAAGGAAGCACAGTAACCTTGTCAGAGGAACAAAAGATGGAACTGGAAAGGCCATTGATGATTCCAGGCTTAAAACATCTGCCAGGAAACATCTGACAGTTTCTAAGATACACACTGCACCCTCCAAATGGGATGGTTTATTTGGAACTTGTTCCATTTGTTTTAAATGCTTGGAGTATTAAGCCCTAATCTAGAAATGGAGGTGAAAAAAGAAGTAACATGGCGTTGGCATTAAAGACAGGAAGGTGGCTCTGCCTGTGGGGATGACCGAGGGTCCTTGAGAAGAAGGCGCAACAACTCATCTTTACCGGAAGGAGCAATGGGCTGCACCCAGAAACGGTAGATGGGACCTGACGGGGGCTGCCAGAGCTAATGGGGTTGGGTTAAAAAATGATTTTGTGCCAAGCCTTTGATTACTGAGCACAGGAGGAGCATGAGATAAAGAAGAATGTGGGTTCTGCATGAAGAGCGTGTAGTCTAGTGGGAGAGCAAGAATGTGTATATCAACAAATACACTCTGAGAAAAAAAAAAGTGCCATACGAAGAAAAGGAAAAAAAAAAAAAAAGAAATCCCGTGAGACTGCAAACGGGATCTGATTATAGCTGATCAGGGTAAGTGACTTCCCAGAGCATTTATCCAGTGACCTTTCTGATTCCTCCCAACCTTTGAAATTCCTTGATTATGTGATAGAGGACTTAGAATGAGTCAAGTTAATCCTGGTTTTAGATTAAAAAGTGAAAATTAAATCTGAAAGTTAAAGAAGGGGGAACTCTGGGTTGACAGCAGTTCACCTTAGGCAAGTTGGGTGATGTGGCAGCTGAAGAAAATTTGTTTTGGGCTTAATTAGAGGAAGCAATAGTAGTATTCAAGGGATACAGGTTCTGTTCTCTGTGTGACTGAAACTCTGCCCTTGGTTCCAGCCACAGTCAATGTGTCCACACAGCATGGGCACTACATCTTTTCTTGATGCCATCCTTTTTTTTTTTTTTTTTTTTGGCTACCTTCTAATTGTCCTTTAGAACTTATGGCACATTACAACTTCAGGAAGATTGTACTGGTTTCTAATTCCTCCTGCCCCTCCACAGCACATGCATTATGTTGTTAGATCCATTCATTTCTAGAAATCCATGAACATTGTGCATGCCTGTGATGTAAGAGGTACCATATTGTTTTCTGTTTCCCCTATTTGAGTTCATTGAGGACAAGACTCATCTATTGATTTCTTTTTTATATAAATTTTTAACAGTTTATTTGAGAGAGGGAGAGAGAGAGAGAGGGAGCATGCACAAGTGGGGGAAGGGCAGGAGAGAGGGAGAAAGAGAGAATCCTACTATTAGTGCAGAGCCTGACACAGGGCTCAAACTCACGAACCATGAGATCATGACCGGAGCTGAAAATAAGAGTTGGATGCTTAACCTACTGAGCCACCCAGGTGCCCCTCATTTATTGATTTCTTAATTCATTCACCTAACAAATATTTATAGAGTGCTTGTTGTGTAAAAGGCACCACAAAGTGCTGGAGACAGGGCAGAGAAGGTGACATAGATCTTACTTTCTGGGTGAAAAGTCAGAGGACCTGACTTGAGGAGGGTTTCACTGGCTTTCTTTTTTCCATTGACTTTTACATCCGTAGTCTATAATATAGTAGTTTTCTTATAGTAGTAGATGGCTCAAAAGTTTGCCGAATGTATGAATTCCTATTTCTATGAGGGTATGGCCACAAGATGCAGATGAAGGTGAGAAAGGGCAGTTTTTTTCAGATTATCCCAAGATGGAGTTTGCCTTTCAGATAGGGTTCTTGAAAATGGACAGGTAGAATGGGATGGCTAGTATATGGTGTAGCTTCCTCATCAGCATTGTTAGGTAAAGACTAAGGCCTAGTAGCAAAGAGCCCCAACAATAAAGTGGTTTAAAAAGATTGAAGTTTTGTTTCTCTCTCACGTGGTAGTCCTGAGGTAAGTGGGCCGCAGGATGGCTGTGATCCCACAGACGTCCTGGGACCCAGGGTCCTTTCATCTTCATGACCTGCCATCTCTTAGGGTGTTGTCCTTGTGTGTGTGGTGTGGTTGAAGTTGGGTGATGGGCATCTCTGTGTTCCAGATGGGAGGATTCTGCGGAAGAGCAAATGCCTAATTCTTGAGACCGAGACCCGAAAGTGGTATACATTGTTGTATCATCTGTCATTGGAGGGCATTTAGTTACCTGGCCACCTCATACACACAGTGGAGGCTGGAAAATGTAGTCCGGTTGGGCAGCCTCGTACCCCACCATAGGTCTGTGATGGTGACCGAGAGGCAGAACTGATTTTTGCATATGGTTTTGGTATCTGCCACACTTGTACTCGGGCGTTGTTCTTGCCAGCTCCAGTACTGCAGCCTCCTTTCTCTCTCAAATTTTGGTCTCCCTGAAGCACCTTGTTCATAGGGTCTAGAAAAACTGGCAGATGCGCCCTTTGTGGACCCTCATATTCTAGGTCTTCAGGAGAAGACCTGAGAATAAAGGAGGTGCACACTCATTCTGCTCTTCTCAGTATGCAGCTTTCATACCCCACATTTGCAGAATTCATTTTCTGCTGAGTCATCACCAGTTTCCATTCTCATGGTCCCCTCTTGGCACTGAAATCTTACCGTGTTGGTGTTGAGTTTACCTAAACTGATGGGCTCTGTATCAGATCCATCTTGGAGGTGCATGTCCCATGCAGGATCATGAAGTCTTGATTTGCTTGGCAGTGCTGAGCATGTATGTTTACACTCAGCTGTGAAGGATGAATCAAAGCTGTTTTAAAATCCAGATGTGTTTTAGGTATGAGAATTCCAGAAGTGCTAAAACTGTGCCTATTGTTTGTACCTCTCGTTGGTCAATTGAACATTGTTTTTTTTGTGGAATCCTTTTAAGTGTATTTATCTTTTTCTTCAGTATGTCTTCATTGAGGGCAGGAACTGTGTTTTAACCATTAATTAGGTCAGCAACTTAGAGCTAGGTGCTGGACTTAGGGGAATCATAGCAAATTAGTCAAATGGGTGTTTCTACATGGAATGTACTCACATTTTAGGCTGATTAAAGACCATAATGGCCTCACACTAGTTCAGTTTGTGTTTTGTTGTCAGATGGTACAAAAATGCTCTTATGTTAGGCTTTTTTTTTAAAGTTTTTAATTTATTTATTTTTGAGAAAGAGTGAGTGCGAGCAGGGGAGGGGCAGAGAGAGAGAGAGAGAGAGAGAGAGAGAGAGAGAGAGAGAGAATCTCAAGCAGGCTCTGTGCTGTCAGCGCAGAGCCCAGTGTGGAGCTCAAACTCAGGAAACTGTGACATCATGACCTGAGCCAAAATCAAGACACTTACCCGACTGAGCCACCCAGGTGGCCCTGCTGTTAGGATTTTTGAATGTAGAGTCACAGAGATGAAGGATTATGGACTTGCATCACATTTGATTATATAAAGTATACTACTTTTTATAGATAATGATAAGATTACTAAAGACTAAATATTTGGCACATAGTTGGCATTTGATAAATTTGTTATTTAAGTAAGTGAATAAGGTCCATTTAATAGAACTTTTATTTCCTTAGGATGAATTTTAACAGGTTTATTCTAAGTTAATTTGAGTGGAGGGGTTATTAAATTATGGTAAGAATATTTAGAAGTACAATTATGGTATTACATAAATATTTTTAAAAAGTAGTAGTGGGTGGTTGACTTCTAACAAAAAAATTACCTATTTTAAGAGAAAAGTATTTCTTTTCTCTATGGGTGTTAGTTCATTTTTTATTTTTGATTGTTTTGTGTAAAAATGCAGTTTCATCTCCATTGTTTATGCACAGATCTGTTAGGTACCTGGCTGCATTAAAGCCATTTCATTTGAGATACTTTTTGAATTGGAAGTTAATTCTGCTATTCATCTTGTTCTATGATGACTGTGTCCTTCCTCTTGCCACACTCTATGCATCTCCCTATCTACTGACCTACTTAGCAGGGCTTTTTTCTTTCTCTTCAGTTTTTTTTTTTCCTTCAGTTGTTTTAAATCAGTAATAAGTTGGTGTCTCTAGGAATCCTTGAAGAATCACTCATGTTGAGGTGACTATATAAGTGGCTATCAATCATTGCTTTTGCCTGTAGAGTTCCCCTCAGTGTGGTTTTTGCTTTCTAAAAGGTTGTGGTGTCCTTGAAGTCTTTTTTTTTTTTTTCTCCCCCTCCTTGGTCAAACTCACTGTCTATTTACTGAGAGTCCTTAGCTGTCACCCTTTGCCTAAAATATGTTGTCTTCTGGGCTTTATCATCCCAGTTTCTTTTGGAAGGAAATTGCCTTCACTATAAATTCATTTCAACATTTTAGAAGGATGATGATACTTGTTGTACCACTCTTTGATAACTTGAGCATACCACTTTGTTCTGGAATCTTTTTAATGTGTATTTTGTTTCTTCGTATGAGCTCATTGAGGAGAGGAGCTATGTTTTAAACTATTAGGTCAGCAATTTAGAGCTAGGTCCTTGAATTGTGAACTCATAGGCATTTGAATATTCTTTGGGAGACCATGGCTCTGGAAGAGTGTTGGGAAGAGATATGTTTCCTAATCTTTGGAGAAAGACCACAGAGCTGTTTTCTCAAAATTTAAGACATCATCCTTGTATGGACAGTAATAATAGAAGACCTGCCCGTTTGTTCTGATGAGCTTTCTTTCAAGAACAGGAACATAGCTGAAACCAACCATAAAATTGTTTCATTTTAAGCAGCCTCCTCTTCCTTTCCAGGATGCACAATGCCAAGTTAAATACCTTTCTTTTTTTAGAATAGCAGAGTTTCTCAGACGGACACTTTGAGTTTCTGTTTCACGAAATATAAAGTCCTGTAAAGTAGGTGTTTAAATTCCTTCTTCATGGCTTTTGAAAATTATTACAATGCAGTGCTTCTCTTGTAAATACTTAATACTGATTGCCAGTGAACTTAAGGAATATTCTTTTAGGGAGAAAATCCTATTGTCACCTGGCCTACTGGTTCTCAGGTACTTGTTCGTAATAAATGGCATCATCTCTGGAGTTTTTTATGTTTTGTTTTGAAATACATATGGTCAGCCGTGGATTAGTATGAAGTGATGTTTTTGTTTACAGGTAAATACAAGTTAAAACAGGTAATTACATTGTGCAGCAGATACTCTATTTTAGTGCACAGAAATCTGGAATACAAGTGAAAACTTCTCCATGAAGTGGATCAGTAACTGTAGGAACATTTCTATCTAACTTACCCACACCAGGTATCCACTATGCCCAATTTTGTGTTTTATTCTCCTGCTTTAAGAAGAAAATAGTTTTATCATCCCTAAATAATGTATTACTTGTTTTTGAGGTTTTGTTGTTTTTTTTTTTTTTAATTTTTTTTTTCAACGTTTATTTATTTTTGGGACAGAGAGAGACAGAGCATGAACGGGGGAGGGGCAGAGAGAGGGAGACACAGAATCGGAAACAGGCTCCAGGCTCTGAGCCATCAGCCCAGAGCCCGACGCAGGGCTCGAACTCCCGGACCGCGAGATCGTGACCTGGCTGAAGTCGGACGCTTAACCGACTGCGCCACCCAGGCGCCCCGAGGTTTTTTTTTTAATATTTATTTTTGAGAGAGAGAGAGAGCACAAGCAGGGAAGGAGCAGAGAAAGAGAGGAAAACAGAATCTGAAGCAGGCTCCAGGCTCTGAGCTGTCAGCACAGAGCCCGACATGGGGCTCGAACTCACAAACTGGGAGATCGTGACCTGAGCCAAAGTTGGACGCTTAACCGACTGAGCCACCCAGGTACCCTTTGTCTTTGAGTTTTATAAAAATGGTATATGTAGTCATCTGTGATAGCTTTTTTCACTCAGTACATTTCTAAAATGTAGTTGTAATTCATTCATTTTCATTCCTGTGTAGCATTTTCTTAAGTGATTATACTAATTTATTGATTTTCCTGCTGGTGGACCTTTTTGTTGTTACTATGAGGAAAGTTCTAGGAGCATGCTCGTGCTTGTCTCCTGCTGCTTATGTGCAAGAATCTCCTTAACTGAGTTGATGGGTCATAAAGGTATCTTCAGTTTTATGAGATAATGCACATTGGTTTCTACAGTCATTGTGCTGGTTTAGATGCTCACTAGCAGTGTTGGCAGACTGTTGATCAAGACTTGGTGTTGTGAGATTTGTAAATTTTACCTATTTGGTGATGAAAAGTTGTTTCCCATCACGGTTTTATTTATATCTTTTCATGTGTTAATATCTTTCATGTTCCCTTTCCTGTAAAATGTCTCTTTGTGGTTTTTGACCATTTTTCTTACTGATTTGTAAAATTCTTCATCTATTCTGGATACTAATCCTTTATCAGCTACATATTGTTCATGTTGTCTTTTTATTTTCTCTATGTTATTTTTTAGACAGAATTTCTTAATTTTAGTGTGATTGAATGTATCAGTATTTTCTCTGGTAGTTATATGTCTTATGGAAGAAATCTTTCCTAGATTTTATTTTAGGGTCTTCTAAAGTTTTAAAATTTGCCTTTTATGTTTAAGTTCTTAATTCACCTGAAATTCATTTGTGTGTTGTCTTTCTTTCTAGGGCTAGTCCCTTTTAAACTAATTTTTCTTTTTAAGAAATAATTCTAGCTGTCTTTGGGCCTTTGTTCTTTCATGCGAATTTTAGAATCGGGTTGTCAGTTTCCTCACTGACACTATTTGGATCTTGATTGCAATTGCATTGACTTTATTCTTTTGGTTGAATTGACATTTTGATAATATTGAGTCTTTCTGTCCATGAGCATAGTATAATTTAGGCCCTCTTTTTGAATTCCAGTAATGTTTTATAATTCTCTCTATACGAGCTGTGCCTTTTTTTTTTGTTAGATTTAGTTCTGGATATATTTTATTATTATTTTTTGCTATTAAATTTTTTTTCTAAATTACATTTTCTAACTCTTGCTGATATACAAAAATGTAATTGGTGTTTTTATGTTAATCTTTTTTTTTTTTTTAAGTTTATTTTGAGAGAGGGAGAGAGAATGCATGGGAGGTGCAGAGAGAGGAAGAGAGAGAGAGAAAGAGACAGAGAATCCCAAGCAGGTTCCGCACTGTGACAGTGTGGAGCCTGAAGTGGGACTCCAATTCACAAACCATGAGATCATGACCTGAGCTGAAATCAAGACTCTGTCGCTTAACTGACTGAGTCACTCAGGCGCCCTTGTATATTAATCTTGTAGCCTCTTCCTTGTTCTAATGGTTTGTCTTTAGATTCTTTGATTTTTACATGTAGGCAATCATCATCTGTAAATAATAACCATTTTGTTTCTCTTTACCAATCCTTAACTCTTTATTTTTTCTTTTCCTTGTTGATTAGAATGCTATACAAAGTTGCTGTTAAACATTACCCTTAAGGTATGCACTATGATTGTACAAAAGTTTTGCTAATTTGATAGATGAGAAATGATTTTATTTTAGGTTACATTTCTTTTGTAATTGTGGAGGCTATTTTTATTTTGTTGCATAATATTTATTTTTATAAGCTATCTCACTTCCTTTTTTTGCAAAGAGATGTATTAATAAAAATTTTTTTTTCAGCTTAATTTCCAACTTTTTTGCTGTTAAACCATTTTAAGAAATGCTTTGGGTACAGGTTTTAGTGAATTAAAATAGCTCTAAAATATTAAATGTAGTCATATACAGGTATTTGGTAAAATCAGCTATCAAATTTGTTGCTATTCATACTGTTTGGCATGATAAGTGGTAATTTGGAAAATGAAAACATTGTTATAAAATTCACTGAAGACTTGATTAATACATTAGTTCCCCTAAGGAATACAGCAAACTGTTTCAGTGGCAACTTTAGGAAGTATTTACAGAAAGACCTGGGTTTTATTTTGGCCTTCATAAATGAATCATTCTTGATTTCAGAGTTTGATAAGTTCTCAAGCTCCTGAGATGTTTCGGCCAGTCTTCATGGTTTTCAAAACATTAATGTGGGTCATGCACTTTAAGCTCTTGTCCCTCTTTAAGTCTGTCTTAACACACTCTGAAACTTTGTTTATAAATCTGAGCAGTTTTAGAACAAAGAATGCTGGATCTATGGGATTTTGTAGAATGATTGTCTTGTACAATGTAAGATGTGATAACTGTGAGTCTTTTTAAGTTCTTGGGATAGATAAGCCCCATGTGTCATTCATCTGTAAACCCCACAGAAGTGGTTTTCAGAGGGCTGTGGTAATGTCTCATTAGGGGCATTTAGTGGGCGGGAGGCATGGAATATGAAGAGAGAAGAGAGGAGAGGCAGTCTTCTACAACAAAGAATTACCCAAATCCTGCCCAATTTGGGATTTCTCATGGGACATTTGTGCTATTAAAAAATCCGATTATAAATATCTGAGCCTAGAACATAACTCTGTCTTTACACATAAACACAGAATTTTCTTTTATATGATTTTGTTATACATAATTTTCCATGAATACAACCAATATATAAATAAATATTTTTTAAGCTTAGCATGAGTTTGTACACCAATTAGGAGTCATTCCTCAGTCACAGGTGCCTCTTCTGGTGTTCAGGTTGCTCATATAATTCATGTGTAGGTCACTCTGAATTTCTAGCACTCACAGAGTGATTCTGTGTATATATTTGTATATTCTTAAGTAGCCTTTTTTTTTCCTGAAACATGAAATGTAAAGAAAAGTGTTGATAATAATCAGTTGGTATTTTGAAATTTGCTTTTACAGCTCTTCCTACACATGACTAGTTACCGACATGCCTACTCTGCCAACATGTTTTTTCTTATAGAGCAATGAAAGCAGATTAAGATTAAGTGAATATTTTATAAGGAAACATGCTAATAAAGTTGGCAGATATACATCATCCTTCCTCATGTTCTCCACTTTGACTGCAATTTGTCCTAACATGTTATACCTACTCAGTTAAAGTGATATTCCTCTTTATCATAAAACATACAGGTAGACCTGGTCTGTCATTATTTTTTCTGACACCGGGTTTTACTGCCATGTCCATCTGTACTTTCTCCTTCGTTTTTCTGTATGTCTTGTACAGAATGGCACCACTCCTGTTTTTAAAAATGCAAACTCATTTGTTATAATAAGTAGGTACAAATGTCTGACGGCCTTGTTACTGCCCTCTAGTGTAGTAATCCCTGGGCCTTTATCTGTTGAAATGGGTATTTTAATTCTTTTAATTTCTGCTTTATATTGTGGTTAGGGCCACACACACACACATGCACATGTCACTTAGAAGTTGTATACGTTGTAGATTGCATAATTTATGGATTTCATTTTGGGATGATAAAGGGGAGACATTATAAAATATTTGTTATAAAAGCAGGCATGTGTCTGCTAGGCTTGGGAATCATCGCATGGCACATCATCCTCATGTGTGTGGTCTTCTAACCTGTGTCTTGCCTTCATGTTCTCCTTCCCCTCCAGTCTTTTGTACGAGGAAAGCCAGGGCATCTTTCTAAAATACCAAATGTCACTTCCCCAAGTGCAAACTCATATTAACTTTCTGGGGTGTATACTGTCTCACCAACTGGAGACACGGTAGGCAGGGGCTATACCTTAAATTTGTTTATGTCTCCAGGATTAACATAGTGCTTTGTGCCTAGTGTGTACTCCAGAAGTGTTGGCTGCTAGTTTTAGTCTGTTTTTCCCTCCCTCTGATAGAAACTAGATGTGGAGAAAGTTCTCCATGTTTCCTTACTAACTCTTCCCATTTTTTTTTGTACACGACTGCTCTTTAAATGGGTCTCAGCAGCGAATGTCATCTTAATATTTTCCCTGGCGAAACAGCACGTACACCATACCTAGGTGTAGAGAAGATGTGCAGAAATGGAAAGGCCTTAATACTGGTCTGATTGTAATGATTCAGAAGTCTTTTTTAACAATATGTTTGCCTGTGGTAAAAGTGGTCTTAGTTTCCAAGTTTATCTGAAAGGTTATGTCAACACTATATTCTTAATTTTTGTTTTGGTGACTGTTTTCCCCAATTTGGAATTTGATTTATTGTGTACATTTTTGTTTCGTTTCCTGGTGAGGGAATTTGCTTCTTTTCTCCTTACACACTAAACTCTCCCATTCTCAGCAAATTAAAAAAAAATTATTCTGGAACTTCTCTCTTCTGTGTCTCTTGTATCTATTTTGTTAAGTTTATTTATTTATTTAAGTAATCTAAACCCCCAGCATGGGGCTTGAACTCAGGACCCCGAGATCAAGAGTCAACATGCTGTTCTGACTGAGCCAACCAGGCACCCCCTTGTATGTGTTTTTTAACCTGGCTGCAAAAAGTTTGGGAGGTATCAGTTGTAAGCTAGATTTGTAGTGGGTAGTGTTTTCCATATGTTTCCATGCATTATTCTTTCAAATTCAGTGTTCTTGCCTGATACACTTAGTGTCCTGTGTGCTGCAGAGTCACCAGTGAAGAAGGTATTATCTTCTATTTGATCAGTGTCATCAGATTTCAGAGTTGCCATTGATCCACTGTATAGGATTTGATTACCTGTTATATTGCTTAATCTTCTTTTAAGAGACATTTTTGTCTCTATATATTTAACCCATGTAGAAATATAGATTAGAAATACAGATTACTATATATAGAATAGAAATATAGGTTACTTCTACGTTGTGACTATTGTAAATAGTGTTTTGATGAATTGACCTAACTTTCTGTGCCTATCTGCTTGTTTTTTAGATTAAATTCTTAAAGATGGAATTATTGAATTAAAGCCCGTGAATATTTTTAAGGCCTTTAGTGTTCAGTTCTTAAACTCTTAAGTAACAGCATCTAAGAGTATTGCTGTGGGAATTCCCTTTCCTCCTCTCCTAATGTGAGGTAGGCAAATGAATTTTTCTTCATCTGGGTTTTTTTTAAGTCCCTATATTCAGTAGTTAGTAAATTATGGCTGCCTAGATGCAGCTCCGGTTTTGGGTGTTTTGTTGGATTGAAGATGACTGGAAACGCTTCGGCACTCCTCCCTTTGCGTGTGTGCTGGTGTGCGCTGGCGTGTGCTGGCCTGTACTTTGCGTGTGCCCGTTGACCATAGGGACTAGCAGGTGTGATGATATGCCAGCTCCAGGCTCATCCTCTGAGAGGAGTGGCCTCTCTTTCCTTGGCCTCCTGGAGCCTCGGCTGCCATGTAGAGGTCCAGCTACCCCAAGACTGGCAGGCACGACATGGACAGGCCCTCCAGCCTCGTACCTGTCCCCATCGAGGCACTGGGCCTGAGCAGCTCAGCTGCCAGCTGAATACTTCCAAGTGACTTCAGTGAACACCATGTGGAGCACGAGAGTCACCCGGCTGAGCCCTTCCCCAGTTTCTGACTCACAAAATCATGAGATGAAAATGGTGGTAGTTACAAGTGACTGAGCTCGCTGTGCAGCAGTAAATAATTGGAAGAGTTACCGAGTCTAGAGTATTGAGTTGGAGAGCTTATTTCCCCAAGAGGAATCAACATTTATTCCTTCCCGGAATGGTTGCTTAGAAAGAACCTGTAGACTTTTGGCAGGCACTGTACTTCTAAGCTTCAGCTAGAGAGTAGTGGGAGGGGAGCCAGAAGTATCCTGAGGCTGTGAGAAGTGAAGCTTGGCTGAAGTTTCAAACCAAATTACTAACACAGGACTCTTGTGTCTGAGAGCAGACTCTTTTCTGTTCCGAATCGTTTTGTGTCTACCAAATGGGAGGCGGGAATAGGGACCCATCTTTAAGATGATCTCAAGGAGCGTCGTAAGTGTGGGTGACCATAAGACAAGCTGTGTTCAGACTCTTGGTATCCATAGTTCCTGCCATTTCCTCAACCAAAGAGCTTCCGTTTCATTGGCTGCCAAAGAAAATGTACATTCCCTGGTTGCTCTTCAGGGCACTCTGTAACCATAGCCCTAACTCCCGCCTGTCTCCCACAGGTGTCCCATTAGCTACCTGTGCATTTTTACTGTGCTTTCATGCCTTTTCCTTGCTGTTCTCCCTCCAGAGGCACCCCACTCTCCATTCCTCATTCTGTCTTTCCCAAACAATGCCAATTGGTATTCTGTTCATTCTAAAAGGTTTTCAGTTACTTTCTTTTTCTTAAAATCTTTCTTTCTTTTTTTTTTTTAAGTTTATTTTGAGAGAGAGCACATGCACATGGGGGAGGGGCAGAGAGAGGGGGAGAGAAAGGGAATCCAGGTTCTGCACTGTCCGCACAGAGCCTGATGCGGGGCTCGATCTCACTAACTGTAAGATCAAGAGTTGGACGCTTAATCAACTGACGCTTTATCACCACTCAGGTGCCCCCAAATCTTTATTTCTTTATTCTTCCTGCTTGTGTCCTCCCTCCCTTACCTTGAACACAGTCAGCCTGGCTTTTGGGTATTTGTCTCATATCCCTTAGTAGATTATAAGCAGTTTTGAAGACAGAGAAGGTGTTATTTATTCATAATAAATGAGAGTGTTCATGAAATTATTTGGATTATTTTCTATATTTGCATTTTCCTCTCTCTTACTCAAGAGATTTCTTAAAGAAACCACATGAAAGTTCTTTAGGAGTTTAATGGCTACAAACTTAAGAAATTATTGTCTTGAGACCATGTGGCTTTCCTTTTGCAAACATAGGTAAAGAGGCAAGAGACTTAGACAATGAGTATTCTGTACTTCCTAGTGTTGGCTGGAGTTCTCTGTAATTCTGCTTCCTGTCCAGGGAGGAGAAAGATCAGTCATTTCTGAATATATTTGTTTGAATTTATGGTACAAGAATGCTATAAATTAAATCTCTTGTTAAGGTTTAGGTTTAACTGCATTAAATCTAAAAACTTGAAAAATTTGCTCAAAAACTTGAAAAACTTGGTTTCCTTGTCTATTTTTAATCAGTTTTTCCCAGATATATATAATATACATATTTCCCCATATATGTACTATATGCTATATATATATATATATATATATATATATATATATATATATATATATTAAAGAACACAAGCAGGGGAGAGGGGCAGAGGGAGAGAGAGAGAATACTAATAAGCAGGTTCCATGCACAATGCAGAACTCAATCCCACGACCCTGGGATCATGACCTGAGCTGAAACCAAGAGTCAGATGCTCAACCAACTGAGCCACCCAGGCACCCCTCCCAGATAGTTTTGACTGTAGCCCATTATAAGCATATTTTCTGTTGCCACCTAGTCAATACATATAACTGAAACAAGTTTTTTAAATCTTACCTTTTTTTCATATATTGTGCTTTAATATTTTCTATTCTAATTAAAAAAAAATTTAAATGTTTATTTTTGAGAGAGAGAGAGAGAGAGAGAGCAAGCATGAGTGGGGGAGGGGCAGAGAGAGAATGAGACACAGAATCCGAAATAGGCTCCAGGCTCTGAGCTGTCAGCACAGAGCCTGATGTGGGGCTCGAACCCACAAGCTGTGAGATCATGACCTGAGCCCAAGTTGGACGTTTAACTGACTGAGCCACCCAGGTGCCCCTCTATTCTGATTTTTTTAAATACTGGTCTTGACCTTAGAACTTTTTTTTTGTTTGTTTCAAACAATTGTGTTATTTGAAATGTACTCAGATAATAAAGGCTTGAATAGTAAGGGTCTGATTCTGAGGTTAATCAGCTTTCCTGAGAGAATTGGTGTTTTTAAAGACCACATTGGTGGATGAATCTGATCAGAACAGTCACATTTTATAAAGATCTTGTGTAATTCAAAATGTTGCATGGTAAAAGGTAGATTTTCTAATTGGGAAGAAACATAGGCGGGATCTATAGTCTTTGGTCAAATGATGCTTTCTATTTTCTTGGCACGATCACTGATTTGTAGAATGTTCTCTCAAAGTAACAGCACTGCCAACTGAAGCAGTTAGTTTTGTATTTTTTCTATAAATAGTTTTATCATGCCCAGTTTTCTTTTTTAAGTTGTTGATTTTCAAGTGTATTCATAATACTAGCTTCATTATTAGTACCCACACTTAACAGTTATCATCTATTGAAAAGTTATGTGCCATGCATGGTGTTGAGTGCTTTTCTTTTTTTTTTTTTATTAAATTTGTTTTTAATGTTTATTTTATTTTTTGAGAGAGAGAGAGAGAGAGAGTGTGTGTGTGTGTGTGTGTGTGTGTGTGTGAGCGGGGGAGGAGCAGAGAGGGAGACACAGAATCCGACGCAGGTTCCAGGCTTCGAGCCATCAGCACAGAGCCTGACGCAGGGCTCGAACTCACGAACCGTGAGATCATGACCTGAGCTCAAGTCAGATGCTTAACCAACTGAGCCACCCAAGTGCCCCAAGTGCTTTTTTTAAGTTCATCTTCAGAGCACACCAGTGGGGAAGGTAAGCTTTCCCATTTTACAGAGGAGGAAGCTGAGGCACAAAGAGCCACACACCTTGTCTGTGGGGTCTGGTTGCAGAGCCCCCTTCTCTGAACTGGCCTGTGGTTGATCGTACCTCTCAGGATGAAATGCCTTGTATAAAATGTAGTTATACTGCTTAGGGCTTTTGGGGGCTTGTTAGTACTTGTAACTCATCCCTAAAATTTGAGAATTTGAGTTTCACTTCTAGCATTCTAATGGCAGTGACACTATACCACTGCCCCTAGAATATTGATGTTCTGGGATTATGTTAAGAATGAAACATAAGTAAGGGCTAAAGTAAGGTTCTTTTGGTATTTCAGTGGACTTGGTTGATAAAGGGTTCAAGATTCATGCACCTTGTTTATCTCATAGTAAATCCGTGGTGAAGTTTCTCCTAGCTTGAAATTTTTTTTTTTAATTTTTTTTAACGTTTATTTATTTTTGAGACAGAGAGAGACAGAACATGAATGGGGGAGGGTCAGAGAGAGAGGGAGACACAGAATCTGAAACAGGCTCCAGGCTCTGAGCTGTCAGCATGGAGCCCGACGTGGGGCTCGAACTCATGGACCGCGAGATCGTGACCTGAGCCGAAGTCGGATGCTTAACCGACTGAGCCACCCAGGCGCCCCTCTCCTAGCTTGAAATTTACTTAGTTGATAAACATTGAACTTTTGGAAAAATTCAGTGTGTACCATATGCCAGACCCCATAACTGGCTCTAAGATTACAAAAATGAGTGTAGAAAATTGGACTCTGTTTAATGGATAAGACATTGACTATTCATGGACTCCTAAAACCACAGGCCCCTGAAAGATTTTTTTTTTTTTCCACTTTGCATCTTCTAACAGTGGAAAAACAGGACAGGTTATCAGGGTTCCTTGTTCTTTGTGTTCTGTTGTGTTGCCTTCTCTCCTGCTGGCTTATTCCTTTGGTTAGTGAGAATTCTGCTTACCATTTCTTTTACCAGTCTGTGAAATGTGGTGGTGGGTAATTTTAACCATTTACTAGTGGTTGATCTGTGTTGTTGACACTTGCTAAGGATGACTTAGCCCCTTGAAGCCTGTTTTCTCATTTGAAAAAGTGAGGTAATAATGACACCTATTGGTAGGATTGATGTGAGGATTAAAGCGAGTAAGTGCATTAATAGTGTTTACATGGTGTTTGCCACAAACACAAATACAATCAATGATTATTTTTAATGAGCTTAATAAAAGTGAGACTCTAGTTGGGGACTCTTTTTAAAAGGTATATTAGCTATTATAAAGACACTATTGCGTTAAAAATCTTGTGTATGAAATGAGAATTGAGTACTGTTTTCATATATTTATGTTCCAGTCTTCCTTCTTGAGCGAGACTTGACTGGAATTGGCCCAGCCCTGTCTCTGGCTGCCCAGCACTACCGTTGGGCAGTGTGGCGCAGTGGAGAGAGCATGGGCTGTGGTGACAGATGGAACTTATTCCAGTCTTGCTTCAGCGGCTTGCTACCATGTGACCTTTGTAAAGTCTCCTCAGGTGTAAAATTTCTTAATTTTCTTGGGTATGAAAAGTGAATCGTAGTACTTTTCTTATAGGATTGTGAGGATTAAGTAGTGAATGCAGAGCAGGCAGTACAGCCCTCACCACCCTCTGCTTGCTTTGCCTTTTCTCTGACACTTGAGGCTCATCCTATGAACAACCTCACTTCCCCAGATGCGGTGTATTTGTTGTCCACTGGACAAGTGGCACTGTTTTCAAGCCTGACATGAGCCGTCTTCATCCTGAGGGCTTCTTTACCGCTCCCACCCCACCTTCCGGATCGTACCCTCCCTCGTGAATGCTCCAGTACCACCTGCTTGGCACTTAACGAACCCCAAGAGGCAGCATAGAGGGACCTCAGAGACCTCAGAAGACATTTTATTGCCCACACTCATTTTACAGATGAAGACACTGAAGCTCAGGCGAGATCGTGGTTGCCTAAGATCAGGCTGCCCACTTCTCCACTAGGGCCCTCTCCCCTCTCTGTGCTCCATCTCAGGTTTTGAGCTTATTTAAAAAAAAACAACAACAAATAAGTTATGTATGCAGCCTCTTCTGAGTGTGCTCAGCGTCCATCCTGCTCCCAGTCTATACACCTATTTTATTTAGGTGGTAGGTAAAATGTTTGAGTAATTTTATTTTATTTTATTTTATTTTATTTTTCAACGTTTTTTTATTTATTTTTGGGACAGAGAGAGACAGAGCATGAACAGGGGAGGGGCAGAGAGAGGGGAGACACAGAATCGGAAACAGGCTCCAGGCTCCGAGCCATCAGCCCAGAGCCTGACGCGGGGCTCGAACTCACGGACCGCGAGACTGTGACCTGGCTGAAGTCGGACGCTTAACCGACTGCGCCACCCAGGCGCCCCAGTAAAATGTTTGAGTAATTTTTATTGAAAATCACAACACAAGCGTTAATCATAATTGCTAATATAATAATCACTAAGCACCTATTACGTGCAAAGCATTGAGGACTGTGACCTTTACAAGAAAGAGAGTCTGTGCCTTTGGAGAGCTCACAACCTCTTGGGCGCTAAGAAACCATAGGGATCGGGAAGATTCTGGAGCAGGACCAAATGTTCTTGAGCTTGCTAGTGTTCTGACCCCAAGACAGATGCAGAGAAACACAGATTGGTGTTCACCTTGTTCTCACCTCCACTTCTTCAAGAGCAGGTATTTCGCAGAGGCAGGTATGTTTGTTTATATTTCAAAGCCATGGTGGTGCCCACCTCATAGCTTTCTGGAAGCTGCCAGGGACTTTATTTGGTCAGCTGTTGTTCCTTACCATTCCCTTAGCCATCTTTGGTGGGGAAACATTTTATGATACAGGCTGATGTCCAGTTTGACTGGGTCGCCTCTCTCTCTGGGAAATTTCCCAGGCCATCCCAGACCGTATAGAATTTCATTTAAAAATTTTAACAGCTGTGGGGCGCCTGGGTGGCTCAGTCGGTTAAGCATCTGACTTCAGCTCACGTCATGATCTCATGGTCTGTGAGTTCGAACCCCACATCGGGCTCTGTGCTGACAGCTCAGAGCCTGGAGCCTGCTTCAGATTCTGTGTCTCCCTCTCTTTCTGCCCCTCCCTTGCTCATGCTCTGTCTCTTTTTGTCTCTTGAAAATAAATAAATGTTAAAAAAAAATTTTTAACAGCCGTCACACTGCAGCCTAAGCTAGCAGGGTTGGGAAGCTGAAAATGCACATACAGATCATCCACATTCTGTCTATTGAAGTTTCTCTTATTTTCTCTTCTCAAAACAATATTGTGTGCCTTAACCAAACATAGCATATATTTTTTTATGTGCACGCAAACACCTGAGAAGTAACTAAGTCATAGTCAAAGTCATCTTTAGAAGGATTGGCTCTGGTTTAGCAAATAATAGCAGACTTCATCTCTTTCTAAAAATATGTCGTCAGTTTATGTCATTGAGTATATTTGACCCTTCTAAAAAGAGGCTCTCTCTCCTCTCTAACATGGAAGGACATTTATTTTTTTTTGCCTATGATGTGGTTTTCCAAAAGTTCATTACTATTGGCTGCTTCATTTCTGTTCTAAATATAGCAGATTCTTGCAAGTATACTTAAAGAGGCAATTTAAGGGTCTTAAGCCTGGTTGATCGTGTGGTTGTGAGTGGTCCATTGCAATATTTCACACTGACAGCACAGGGATATTGGGAGTGATGGAATTTGAAATGCTTTGCAGTTTTCTACATTTTTATGTCTGACTGCTTCTTGAAATGAATGCATTACTTTTTGTAGCAAAGACTCCTCTGTGGTTATTTTAATTTTCTTGGCAGGTGTGAATTTTTCTGGTATCTTCTTTGTAGTTATTTAATAGTAGAGAGCCCAAGTTTTGTTTGTTTGTTTTGTTTTGTTTTTTGTCCCCAGAAGATAATCATCGAAGTGGAGAGTGATGGATTTGGTAATTCAGGAGCCTGGTGTGTGAATGAATCATTGAGAAACACGTTAAAGGATTCAGGCTTAAGTTTTGTAGTTCTACATGTCCCATTTTCCTGTAACATTTTCTTATGTCTCAATAGATAAATATTTTATCTTTACTCATACTCATGTTTCTTGTTAACCAAATTATTTCCTAAGATTGTTTATGTAGACTTGAAGTATTTTTAATGTCTCTGGGTGTGGGTGTTCTTAAGTACCTCCCAGAAAACCTCCAGGAATTTTTGCCCACCTACTTGGTTTCCCTGGAGGGCGAAAGAAGATGATTAGTGGAGGAGAAAACCTCACAAAAAGCCACCAAGAAAAAGCTGCCTACATGTCTGTTAAAGGTAAGCCCTATGGGCTGCAGTCTCAGCAGCCCCACGGGCTCTTCGGGTAAGGTAATATCTATGTCGTTCTGTTCTAGAACATGTACGGTTTTCTTCCCTCAGAATAAAGTCTCAAAAGATTTTCTTGAAAGATAGCTATGTTTCGACAGGATCTATTTTTGTCACGTGTCTCAGTTTACTGGAAGTTTAAAGTGGATGATTGCTTCCATTGTGTTCCCTGTACCCTATTGCTTATCTTGTGATTTTCTTAGAATCACCTGGTAGTGAAGTGGCCTCTGATTCAAGCCTTCACAAGGAAAGCATCTATTGCTTAGGGGAGGCTGTGTTAAGAGAATAAGAAACCTGCTCAGAGGTAAAAAGGGGGGCTTCATTGTTGATTGCTTTATTAACTTGGGCTCAGGTTTCTGCTCTGAGAGATGTTCCACAGAAATGTTGATGGAGGGACTATTAGTAAGTTATATCACGGTGAACTGTGGCATCCCAGACCACCTCAGCCCTCGTGCCCTGGCTGACTCTAAGTGCCTTTATTGTAGAAGTGTGGTGGTTAAATAGGATGACGGTATGAAACGTCTGGCCCGGCGCATGGGAACTGATACGTGTTTCATAATGGTAGCGGTGATTGTTCTGGTAGTTTAACGGGGGCCAGAGGCATGGAGAGAAACGTGACCACTGTTGTATGTAGTAGGAGGTGTATTAGGGCCCTCCAGAGAAACAGACTCAACGGCAGATACACATCTACAGAGATTTATTGTGAGGAATTGGCTCATGCTATTAGGGAAGCAGAGGAGTTCCATGATGTGCTTGCTGCCTGCAAGCTGGAGAGCCAGGAGGGCGGGCGGTATAATTCCAGTGTGAGTCCAGAGGCTGAGAACCAGGGAGCCCCAGGTCCAACGGCAGCAGAAAACAGATGCCTCACCTCACGCTGGCAGACAGGCAGCAAGACGGTGAATTCTTCCTTCCTCTGCCTTTTTCTGTTCAGGCCCTCAGTGAATTGGATGATGCCCACCAGCATTGGGGAGGGCCGGCTGCTTTACTGAGTGCACGCATTCAAATGCTAATCTCCTCTGGAAACACCCTCACAGACACACCTAGAAATAGTGTTTATTTGGGGCACCCCATGGCCCAGTCAAGTAGACAGGTAAAATTAACCATCACAGGAAAGCGTTATTGATCTTGAAAGGAGAGTCTTTTAGAGCAAGCCTTTAAAATCTTCACATCTGGTCATGTCACTGCTTAAAATCATCCCTGGCACCTCATCACGTATCCAGAAGTTCAGGGTGACATGAATGTGCTTTCCAGCTTTACTTCTGGTGTTTTAGTCATGCTGAATCTCTTGCAGTTTCTGGAACATGGCGTGCATTTTCATTTCTTTTCTTAAGTAGCAGCTGCCGCTTTAACCTGTCCCTCCACTCCCCATTAGTCATCCTTCAAGACTTAATTCAGATCCCATTTCTTTGGTGTAGTCTTTTGGATCACGGTCTCCCCATCCCACCTTCCTTTTTGGTGAATCACTACTTGTATTGTGTTTCCATAGTACCCTCTACACAACACTACAGCAGTTACTAAAGTGTCCTAATGATTTGTTTAGTGTCTGACTCACTAAATAATCATTACATTCCCTGAGGACAAGGATCAGGTCTTAGTCATTTTTATATCCCTAGCACTAGATCGGTGCCAGCACGTAGTAGACGCTCATTAGATGCTTGTAGGTGGGAGGGAGAGAGGGAGGGAAGGAAGGAAGACAGGAGGGAAGGAAGGAAAGAAAGAAGGAAGGAACGAAGGAAGGAAGGAGTTATCCTAATGAGAGATTGTCCTAAGTTGGTATAACAGCATGAGCAAAAATAAGCCTGCAAAATTAGCATCATTTTGATGGGAAGAATGAGACAATTTGATTGGAAACGATTTGTGTTGAGAAGTAAGCTTGTGTAGAAGAAGTTATGATCCCTTCACTTGGAAGGCTTTGCATATGAAGCAGAAGAATTGAGATGTGTTATGGAAGGGAGCCATTTTAGGATTTTGTCAGAGGAGTGATGTGGTTACATAGCAGAGTTACAGGAAAATGAGTCTTGTGGCTGGATGGTTTGGAATGAGGGGAGGTTTGGGTCCTGGGGTACTCTTTAAATGATTGCAGCAATAATGAGAGCTGAGCCTAGGGTGATGCCAGTCAGAAAGCCAAGAGGAGATACATTTAAAACAACAAATCACAAAATTCTGACAAATCAGTTCTCTTTAAGATTTCTCACATTTTGGTTTGCCAGAGTTTTTGGGTTTTTTTCTTCCTCCTTTCAAAAGTGAAGGTTTCTCCATTTGATTCTTCAGGTATTATTGCCTAAAAATTCCACCTTAATCTGAAACTCTCTACTCTGATTTTTTCAAAAAGGAACAGAAGTTCTTTCAATAACTTCTGTTTTCGTTTAGTTTTTTTGTTTTTGCTTTTCGGTCTGGGTTCATCTCTGCTGGGCTGTGGGCCCAGAAGGAAACTTGGGAAATAATTTGTCAGTTCTCTTTGGCATTTACAAGATGTTCCTATAGTGTCCTTATTAGAGCATGGCTTCCTGACATTTTGATATGGTTGTCGATGAGAGTGCTTATTGAAAAACGGTGCCTATATCAGTTTTTTCTTTCTTTCTTTTTAAAGACATCTATATCTTTTCAAGTTTTGTATCTTTGAGATATTCTTATAAGGTCTTTTATTCGTGGATTATGAAAAATGTCGAATGAAATTCTAATCAGACGTCAGTTTTGTTCTGTGAACTTGTACAATGAAAAAAAGTTATCTAAATGATAAACCTGTCTCATTTTCATTTAATATAGAGGGCCTGCTCTACTCCAGTCTTGGAGCCAGGGGCTCCACAGACGTTATGTTGAATGCTTCCCACACCTGGGAAAGTAAATATTTAATGATTTACTTTGCTAAGAAAAGTAAGGATTTGGGCAGTTGTGTCACTGTGCATAATTGGTAAGTGGTGGGAAAGGAAAACCACATCTTTTTGAATATACCCAGTTGATGCTGTACATTTGCATATAGCAGTTCTCAAACTTTCTTAGTGATGGGACCCTTCATCCAAAGAAATAGACTTCCTGATACGTAAAATGGATAAGAATAGTGTTCTATTGTATACATTTATTTTAATTGACATACTAGATTTCAGGTTGAGAGTTAATGTTTCAGTCTTCAGTCAGTTTCATCATATAGCTTATTTTTATGCATGTAAGATACATAAGAATTCAAATAAGAATTCAAAGTCATGTGGATAATTCTAATAGCTTGTTTTTTCCTGTATCAATGTTATTGTTAAAAACACTAATAATTACAATATAGCTCTTTAATTGCTTTTTAAAATAGTACATCTGGCAGTTTCAGAGCAGTCTGATTACACTGATCTAGAAAACTGGAAGGAGAAATGGTAGGAAATTTTGTTATAAAGTTGAATTACTGATCATACCTATTGTTGTCCACATTACTTACCAGTTAATGAAGTTCATGGCTGGGGGGTGGGCAGTAAGGAGCAGGCAGGGTGTTAGGGAATGCCTCCACATCTAGTTTCATTGTTTGGCAGAAAACTGTTTTTGAATATGCCTTATAATATTTTAAGATGTTCATGGTTACTTAAATCAAAAGACTGTTAGCTTTTCACTCAGTTTCAGGAATAGTCAAATTTATTTTGTTTTACATGTTGAGTACAAACTAACCTCCCTGCAGTCCTTACTATAGTAAGATTAGAGCTTGCTCAGCAGGACAGGCAAGTTAATGCATATATGTTTTATTTCAGAGATAGTTAATTAATGGAATTTATCAACCAAAGAGTAATTCTTTAAAATTCCAAGAGATAAAATTCCAAATAGAGATTTTTAAATCAGTACATTGTTCCAGAGCAAATAGCAAGCTTAGGTATGAAAAAGAAAGTTGAAATTGTTTTATATGGGTATAGAAACCTTGGAAAATGAACGTTTCAAAGATGGTTTAGTGAAATTTTATGGCATTGCCCATTACTATTTGGAAGATGCTGGCATCTAATACTTAGTATTGACCACTTGAAGGTACTTTAGCAATTGCTTTTGTAGGAGCTATGCTACTCCTGAGGTCTTTCCTATCATTGCATTAAATAGTATGATGTAATGACTTATAAATCTGCCTTATATTTTTTGTAGCAGAAACATGTTACAAAAGCAAGCAAGACAGGCACATCTGTTTCATCAAACTGAATTGTTGTAAAGAGTTTGGTCAATTTCAGACATGGAATAAACTCAATCAAAGGGAGCTCTTGCTAAGAATCTTCCCTGGGTGGTGTTCTGAGATAATGCTATTAATTTTATTTTCATAATATTATGCTCATCCATCAACCTTAATGCTATATTATTTCTTCTCCTCCTCCCTTCTTCCTTCACCTTCTTCCTTCTCTTCCTCCTCCTCTTTCTTTCTCTTCCTCCTCCTCCTTCTTTCTCTTCCTCCTCCTCATTCTCCTTTCTTCTCCTCCTCCTCCTCCTTCTCCTCCTCCTCCTCCTCCTCCTCCTCCTCCATCATCATAATGTTTGCCTGTCATATAGCTCATTCTGTGATATGATTGACTTTGAATGACAGAGTACTTAAATTTTTATGGTGAGGTTGTAAGTATAAAAGACTGTAAGTCCTAAAACTTTAAATCCGCATTAAGGTTTTATGAAGCAAAATGGGTAACATCTTTATTATTGAAAGTTGACTCTTATACTGTGGCAGGTGCAGGCAGCCGGTGGGCAGCTGTGCTTAGGCTTTCCCTGGCATTTGAGTGTGACACACAAGGACAGTTTGATAGTGTGTGTGCTTATACAATTTTATACAAATGGACAAACCCAAAACTAAACTCGCATGAAGACAAAGCGGAACTATAAACAGTCTAATTAAAGACATATGTATAAGTTGAGATATATCACAGAGATGGAGAAGAGTTTTTCCAGTGTCTGCATAAAAATGAATTGTCTGTATCATTTAGTGCATTTGATAGTTAAAATTTTACATGCAATACATCTAAGTGTATGTATAGTCTTCAGAGAAACAAAACCAATAGATACATATGTGTACATATATATTTATATGTAAATATATACACATAATGTTTAATATATATGTGTGCATAAGTCAATACATAAATACATATATATTGGTGTATGTTACATATGAATTTATTTTAAGGAATTGGCTCACATAATTGTAGGGACTAGGAAGCCTAAAATCTATAGGGCAGGTCAACAGGCCAAAATTCAGGTAAGAGCTATATTGCAGTCTTGAGTCCAAACGCTGGAAACTCAGCCAACATTTCTATGTTGGAGTTGGAGGCAAAATTCCTTAATCTTAGGAAACTTTAGTCTTTGCTTTTAATGCCTTCAACTGATTGGATGAGGCCACCCATGTTATGGAGGCTCATCCTCTTTGCTCTGAGTCAACTGATTTAAATGTTAATCACATCTAAGAAATACCTTCACAGCAACATTTAGAATAGTCAAACACTTGGGTCAAGATGACACATAAAATTAACTATTACAGAGTGTATTTTTAATTGTAAGTTTTGAAACATTAAAATAATTTAAAAATTAAATTTTGTTCATTGTGACTACTTCTCTGGAAGCCCAGAACTCTGACAGGAATGAAAAGTAGTTTGGTATGGAAAGAACAAAGAATTGTAGCTGGGCAAACTTGGGCTTAGACCCCAGCTCTGCCATTTACAATGGGAGACTTTGGTCAAGTTTCTTAAATTTGATTTTCACTTTCTCCATTTATAAAATAAGATTACTTCATCAGACTACTTTGATAATTAAATGAGAGAATGCTCATAAAAGTTCCAGTGTAGTGACTGGTGTATAGTGGCATTCAGTACATGATAACTTAACATTGTGATTAATACTATAGACATATTCATATTGCATTTTAAAGTTTTTAATTTCCCTTTATATCTTTTACACTGTAGCCTTATGCACAAGCGTCCTGTTGAGCACTGTGTTGGCATTGTTTGTGAGGAAAAATGGAATCAAATTCATCATCTTTAAATTTTATTCTTTTTCTAAAAGGACTATTATAATTGAACATCCAAGAAGCGAAGTGACATTATGACCTCAGAGTGTTGTTTGAAGATTAATGAGGTACCCTGAAGAGCATTTGCTACAGAGCTTGGGACCCTAAGTTATTTACTGTGTTTTTCAACGTTTTTTTTTTTTAATTTATTTATTTTTGGGTCAGAGAGAGACAGAGCATGAACGGGGGAGGGGCAGAGAGAGAGAGGGAGACACAGAGTCGGAAACAGGCTCCAGGCTCCGAGCCATCAGCCCAGAGCCTGACACGGGGCTCGAACTCACGGACCGCGAGATCGTGACCTGGCTGAAGCCGGACGCTTAACTGACTGCGCCACCCAGGCGCCCCATTTACTGTGTTTTTGAGCATCGGTACATAATTTTTCTGAAGTCATGGGTTATGGTTAAGTACATTGTAAGAGTGCGTCCAAACTTAATTTCTTGTTTTGATATTAGTGTTCATTGAAATGGAACCATATTTATAGAAAATCTTTAAAGCAGTTCATATTCTTACCTAGAGCCTTACTAACTATTGATGACTTACTGACGGGCTTTGGGATTTTGTTCAGAAATCAAAAGTAATTTTTGATCTATTAGGTTTTCAATTTTGTTTGGAATTCTTTTTTTATTTAATAAGTACATTTTTAAGGTTATAAAAGTACTTTTGATTTTTTTAAAATAGTGTGACTCCCCCTAAAGTTGACTGTACTGCTACACAATGTATTGTGTGCAATTCTTTTTTTGCTGTAGTTCTGGACTGTGTGTTCTGTAGTTTGTCAGTATTAAGCATAATAGTGTTGGGAGTGTACGATAGCAAAGAGGGCTTTGGAAAGATCTGTCATTGGGGTCTTCACATGGGTGCTGCTGTTACTGAATGAATGGGAAAAAGAGACTTAACTCTATAGCTGTCGCTTCTGATGAATCTCCCAGGAAGAGTGGATTGGAGTCCATTAACCTGAGCTTCCTATAGCATAATGGGAGATATGCTTAGGGTCTGTTTCCTGGTAACCTCCTGACGGTCGTAAGGGCTAGATAGAAAGTACCTGGTAATGCTAAGTTTCTTACTTGAGGGTGGGGTTTAAAAAAAAGAAGTCTTTTGTTAAAATCTTTTTGCTTAAGATGATACATATGAATGGTTTTTGCGTTGTGGGTTTCTTTTTATGAACCATGACACTGGATACAGTTGTCCTCATCTCAGATGCTTAAATGAACTTAAAGTATAAGATAATTATTTTCATGAAAATTGAAGTAGCACCTGGGATATCACAGTCCTAGGTAAGAAGTAGAAGCCAGGACTCATTTATAGTACATCAGCATTGGTAGGTAAGGACATCCACTCAGCTGAGAATGAACAGCATCCAAACCAGAAAGGTTTTAGGGGTATTGGTGCTCTTCAGATTGATCCAGGCCAGCTAGCAGCATCCACTGACTCCTAGAAAGGACCTGCTAAGCGCAGGCACTGTGCTAGTAGTTTATGTGTAGTCAGAACTTCTCTAAGCAGCAGCTACTAAATTATCACAGGTCTACAGTCACACATCTAATACTCTTGGAATAAAACGTGTTTTAGAATTACGACTTTCTGGATGTTTAGAATATTTTAGCATGTACTTTATACTACATATTCCCCCTCCCTCAGCAGTTTTTGGCCAAGTCCCCCGTAATTGAACATGTGACTATTTCTGTAGTGAAATACATAAAAATTCACACATAAGTGGGGATAATGACTACAAACAGCCCGGCTCTATGTCATTCAGGTCACATTTTGCCACAAATGAGTTTTCTACCAAAGGAGTTTGCTGTTAACTTAGAACGAAAACTGGTTTATAGAGCTTTGGAAGTTTCAGGCTTGAGGAAAAGGCATCAGAATTTCTGTTTTTATAGTTAAGGAAGTAATGGCATGAAAAATAATTTTCCCAAGACACTTGAACTCCTACATTTACCACTATACCACTATAGTAGGTAGTATATGGTATTACATGGAATAAGAACAGATACGTACATATGATGTCATTTCATTTTTTTCTCTACCTTTTTTAGTCACCTCAGTGTTTGAATTCTTACACATCATTGAGCCCTAAAGACAGTATAAGTCAGTATTGGCTTTCCCACCTCATTCTTTTCCATCTAAATTAATGTGCATTTTGAGCTGGTTTTAGTGCATTATTGGGAAATTTCAGTACTGCAGGTGAAATTAGGAGATTTCCTATTTTAAATACTTTCAAAGGTTCTTTATAATTCATAGTCTATGGGGGTATTTTGTTTGTTAGATATTTTCCATTGGTAGGTTTTTATGAACCATCTCCTAACTTTATCTCTTTTTCACAAAATATAAAAATAGCTTATTTGGCAATAAATCAGTGCATGTTCACTAGTTTATATGTAGACACAACAGGGTGTTTAAGATTTCGCCCAGTTTTCTAAGGGTTCAAAACATACTTGTTAGTGTTTTTCTTGGCAGTTACCTTCCATATAGTTAGTGTTTGGGGAGAATTGAGAAAACTTAGAATAGGCTCAAGATGTCAGGGGAGAAGATTCTGAGGGCTATACAGCCCCACTGCCTGAGTTCTACTCCTGCTGCCGTCTCACGCCTGTGATACTACTGGTTTTGAAGGGCTAGCTGAAGGATCAAGTGAAGAGGTGCTTGCAACAGACTGAGCCTGTCACCTGGTGCATACTCCATGTTCACTGTCATTGTTATCCTGAGCAGAACTAAGGTTTTCTTCTTCTTCTTCTTTTTAACGTTTGTTTATATTTGAGAGAGAGAGAGAGAGAGAGAGAGCGAGCGCGAGAGAGCGAGCGCGAGAGAGCGAGCACGTGTGCCCAAAAGTGGGGGAGGGACAGAGAGAGGGAGACAGAGGATCAGAAGCAGGCTTTGTGCTGACAGCAGAGAGTCTGATGCGGGGCCCTATGACAGGGGGTAAGAGGTAAGATCATGACCTGAACCCAATTCCGACACTTAACCGACTGAGCCACCCAGGTGCCCCTTCTTTTTCTTGTTTTTTTGTTTGTTTTTTAATGTTTATTTTTGAGAGACAGAAACAGAGAGAGAGAGAGAGAAAATGAGAGGAGGAGGGACAGGGAGAGAGGATCCAAAGTGGGCTCTGCACTGACAGCAGCAAGCCCTATATGGGGCTTAAACCCAGGAACCGTGACATCACGACCTAAGCCGAAGTTGGACACTCAACCTATTGAGCCCCTTAGGTGCCCCGGGACTGAGGTTTTCTCACCTGACATAATTCTTTATCAGATTTGCATCTAAATTGAAGCAGTTTGTTGTTGATTTCACCTTTCCCCTCACCTTCAAGTAAGTGGCCCCTCAACCTTTTCCCGGCCTTCTTATTCCCAAGAGCTGTACCATGAGATCCACGACCAGGTGTGGCAGTGATACTCCGTTGAAGGAGGTGGGGTGTTTGGGGTGCAGAGACTGCAGACGTTCTCTCAGAATTGAGGGAATCTGAGTGTGTTCGTTGGTTTCTGCTCCGTTCTCTGGGTGCCCTGCCATTGAATCAGTGAATAAGTAGTCTTAGTGACTAAGCTTGCTAAGTTTCTTACTAGGATGTTTTAAAAAATATTTAAGTATTTGAGATAGTCACCTCTGATGAGAAATGTACCAAAATACTATGGTCTGACAATGAAGAATGAATCCAAAAATGTTTCTTCATGTGACTATTATTTCTTGACTAAGGAAAGAAAGCAGGACATGAGTTTACATCTAAGGTTATACTTTTAATATTCCAGTTCTGTAATTATTTAAACCGTATAGTATTTTGTAAGTTGCTTTAGATAATATGTATTATGTATGTCATATTGTTACAAATTTCAGTCAGTCCTAGAAGCTTATGTTTCAATAAAAGTCAAGAATTTGTGGGTTCTTACTAGTTTACTTTCATGAGGGTGGGGTGATTGTTATGTGCAGGCCCTTAGTAAATGCTTTTACTTGAAGAAGTGATTTTAGGTGTTCTGTCCGTATAAAGATAATAAATTGTAGGGAAGCTTTTGAAGACTGAGTTGTGAATTTACAAAATATTTCTAGGGTAATGATTTGAAAATGCTTGCGACACAAATCCAGCATTCACAGTGAGTTTTTCTAATTCCCATACTCTCCCTTTTCTCTGTCATGGTGATCTTCATCACCTTTTTTCTTTTAAATCACCATGAAGAAAATCAGAATTTGTTGCCACATAACCCTACTTAATATTTAACGTAGCCTGGTAGTTACTGTGGCTTTGTAGATTTTTCCGATGTGATGGTTTCTTATGCTTTTACAGAGTATGTCAGAAAGCCTTATTTTGAATAGGTTTGCAGGTTCATTTGCTAATTTGTCAGTAAATAAAAAGGAGACATTATCTCATATTTAAAACATAAGTATGCATTATGAGCCGTTTTCTAGTCTATATCTACTATTCAGTTTGTGTTTGATTTCAGATCGGATTCTTCTCATATTTTATGTAATGCTCTAGAGTTAAGCAAAACCTTTCAAAGAGAATGTAAACCAACTTGAACTAATAATGAAGTTAATTTATTCCCCTTTTATATGAGCAGTTTGCCACTTAGCTTCTAATTCTATTGGGTGGCTCTTACTGGACTGTGTTATTTCTGTAAAATATAGAATCACTAGGAAATAGTGTCTGTGGAGGATGGATCTAGGTGGCTTCCAAAGGTGAGGCTTTTTTTTGATGTAGAAACATTCTCAGCCTTAGAACAGAGTCAGTGAGGTTCTCGTTAAGTAGCAGGTGTCTTGATAGATGACGAAGAGAGTTCTTACAGGAAATTTATTATAATCAGTAAAAATATGTCAATCATGGTCACTGGAGAGTAGGGATAGATAATAGTTAAATAGCTTAAAAACATTGATGCATTTGAATATTTGTGCCTCAGATGATGGAAAGAGTAACAGATGAAGTGTACTTTTTAGGTTGTATTGTTTTTATCCTCAGAGTGAGAGTAGAAGTGGCAGGGCTGGAAAGAAGTGAGCATTTGCATCCACGGTTTTTTAGACGTCCTCAAATAGTTTTAAAACATACATTCATTGATAGAATAGACATTTATTAGAAGACTATTATATGCCTGGGACTGCAGGAAATCCTGAAGATATGCAATTGAGGAACACAGCCTCGGAGGTGAAGTCTTAACTTTTAGAAAGCCTTTTCCAACACGTGTTGAATTATATGCCTTCCCTTTCTGTGTACCCTGAGCATTCTTCTCATTACACTGATCCGAGTGCTGTAAAACTCTAGAAGTAAACATAGGGTAAATTGTTGTGACTTTGGGTTAGGCATTGGTTTGTTAGGTATGACACCTAATGCATAAGCAACTGACGGAAAAAACAGATAAATTGGACTTCATCAAAATTAAAAACTGTGGTGCTACAAAGGGTATGATCAAGAAAGTGAAAAGATACCTCGCTGGAAGAAAATATTCATAAATCATCTGTCTAATAAGGATCTAGTATTCAGAATTTATGAGCTCTTACAACTCAACAATGAAAAAATAAATAACTGTAGAATGGGCAAAGGATTTGAGTAGACATTTATCCAAAGGAGATCTGTGAAGAGACAATAAGTACATGAAAAGATGGCATCATTAATCATTAGGGAAATGAAAATTAAAACCACAACAAGGTACTACTTCACACTCACTAGGGTAGCTACAGTTAAAAAATTAACAAGTGTTGGTGAGGATGTAGAGAAGGGAGAACCCTCATGCATTGCTGTTGGGAATGCGAAATGATGCAGCTGCTTGGGAAAGCAGTTTGGCCATCAAGGTATAAACACAGAATTCTCATAGGGCCCAGCAATCCTACTCAGGTATGTTGGATTTATATGTCAGTCTAGCTGGGACATGGTAAGGTGCCCAGGTATTTGGCCAGACGCTATTCTGGACCTTTCTCGGGTGTTTTTTTTTTTGGATGAGTTTAGCATTTGTATCTGTGGGCTTTGAGTAAGGCTGATTGCCCTTCATGTTGTGGGGGGACCTCGTTATTGAAGGCCATAACAGAAAAAAGACTGACATCTCTTAAGCAAGAAGGAATTACACCAGCAGACAGCCTTCAAGCTTCAGCTGCAACACTAGTTCTTCCCTGGTTCTCCAGCCTGACGTTTTTTGGCCTTGAACTGCAGTTTCAGCTCTTCAGTGGGTCTCCAGCTTGCCAGCCCACCATGCAGATTTGGGGCTCGCCTGCTACCGTAATCATGTGAGCCAATGAATTAACATAAATGTCTCTTTCAATATATGCCTGTCCTACTGGTTGTGTTTTTCTGGAGAACCCTGATTTATACAATGCCCAAAAGAATGAAAACCATGAGTTCACACAAAAACTTGTACACAGTGTTCATAGCCTCATTATTCATAATATCCAAAACATAGAAACAACCCAAATGCCCATTAACAGATGAGTAGATACACAAATGTGGTATAGGCATAAAATGGAATACTATTCAACCATAAAAAGGAATGAAGTACACACACACATTCTCTCTCTCTCTTTCTCTCTCTCCCTCCCTCCCTCCCCAACATGGATGAACCTTCTACACGTTATGCTTAAAAAAGCCAGACACAAAAGGCCACATATTGTAGGATTCCAGGTCTATGAAAAATTCAGAATAGACAATTCCATAGAGACAGGAAGTAGATTAGTGTTGCTAGTAGCTATGAGGAAGAGGAATGGGGAGTGACTGCTAGTGGGTATGGTGTTTCTTTTTGGGGTGATAAAAATGTTCTGGAGTTGGGTAGTGTGATGGTTGCACAGCCTTGTGAATATACTAAAAACACTGAATTATATATTGTGGGTGAATTTTATTATATGAATTATGTATTGATTTAAAAAAGACCTATTCTCAGAGAGCTTTCACCAGGTATATTGTACTTGGCACATTAATTTAAATCTCTTTGGCTTTGTACATTTTTTATTTGCACAGTAAATACTGAGTTATTCAGTTGACATGTCCTACGTACTCTAGGGAATAAAGAGATATGTCAAAACACAAATGCCAGCTTATATATTATAATAACATAACCCATATTTATGGATAGATTTGTCACTTATAAAAAATTTTACATACCTTATTTGATCCTTACTACAGTCTTGTGATTTGAGTAGAACAGAATTAATTGGTTTCTTATCTGTTTTCCAAAATCTTTTCATACCTTTTACTATGACATCTTTCTTCACAATAGCATATCTCAATAAATGCACTGTGACTAGAATGATTTATCCCCATTTTCTAGTTGAGAAAATCAAGACTCTGGGGTTGAAGGTACAGGCTCATCTTCCCACCCTGGGTGGGGGCATTTTGTTGCTGTGGAGTGGAGTCTATGCTGGGATCTTTCCATTTTTCCTCACTTGACCATGTACAAGAAAGATGATTATATGCCACAACAGAAGTTCTACCGGAGGAATTCTGAGGCTTGGAAGTGAAGGCAGTGAGTTGTGAATGGAGTTGTTGTTGTTGTTGTTAATTTTATTTATTTATTTATTTATTTATTTATTTATTTATTTATTTATTTATTTATTTATTTATTTTGAGGACCGGGGGGGGGGGGGGCGGCGGGAATTAGCAGGGAAGGAGCAGAGAGAGAGAGAAAGGGAGAGAGACAGAATCCCAAGCAGGTTCTGCACTGTCAGTGTGGAGCCAGACGTGGGGCTCAAACTCATGAACCCATGAGATCATGACCTGAGCCAAAATTAAGAGTCAGAGCTCTGAGCTCAGCCCAGTCAGACTGAGCCACTCAGACACCCACGAATAGAGTTTTGAAGGAGTTGGTGAAGCAGGCATTTTAAAATTAAAATTAATTAATTTAAATAGAGAGAGAGGGGGCAAAAGTGAACAAGGGTGGAGACAGAGAAGAAGAGAGAATAAAACCCACAAGGAGCAGGGAGAAGGAGAGGGAGAGGGAAAGAGAGAAGTGGGGCTTACCTGATGCAGGGCTCAAGCTTATGAACCGTGAGATCATGACCTGAGCCGAAGTCAGATGCTTATTAACTGACTGAGCCACAGGCGCCCAGAGGGCATTTTTTGTCTAATA
Organism: Felis catus; assembly: GCF_018350175.1. NCBI lineage: Eukaryota > Metazoa > Chordata > Mammalia > Carnivora > Felidae > Felis > Felis catus. Next base: position 25,040,529 of record NC_058384.1, on the reverse strand, counting down.
AGAGAATGCTTTTAATGTTTTGCTGTTGAGTTTGGTACTAGCTGAAGGCTGTTTGTAGATATTAGGTTAAGGAAGTTCCCCTTTCTTCCCACTTTAAGGTGCTGGAGACACTGGAGAAGAAGAATGCTCATCGGACACTTGTTACTTTTTGTTGGTTTTGCTAAGCTGGTGCTTTGGGAATGTAGTCTACCTAAAATGAAAAAGCCATTTGAAGGCAGAAATTGGAAAATACAGTCTCAAAGCCATTATGGTGACCAAAAGTGTTTTAGAGAAAATGATCTCAACATTGTGCTTTTCCTACTTTGATGATACCTGTTTGAATACCTTATGCCTGGGGTATAAAGGTTTTTAAAATTGTATTTCAAGAGTTTGTCAAAATTTATAGCATAAACTCTAAATATGAGTTTTGGTAGTAAGACAAACCTGAGTAGGCTTCAGTTTGGGCACATTTGGAGAGAAGTACTATGTGTGGTGTTGGGCAAGGATTCAGATTTCTACTGTGTCACTTCAGGAGGGTGTAACATTTTTAGATCTGTTTCCTTAAATCCTAAAAACCGGGTTCTTTCAGGGAGTAACTTGCCATGAATCTGGTAGTTAATCTTGTGGTCCTGGGGTATTTGAAATGATATCCAGGTGGTGGTTGTAGTTAGAAATTGTGATAAATCTGGGGCCCCAGAATGGCTCAGTAGGTTAAACTTCCAACTTCGGCTCAGGTTCATCTCATAGGTCATGAGTTTGAGCCCTGCATTGGGCTCTGTGCTGACAGCTCAGAGCCTGGATGGAGCCTGCTTCAGATTCTGTGTCTCCCTCTTTCTCTGTCCCTCCCCCGCTCATTCTCTCTGTCTCTCTCGAAAAATAAACATTAAAAAAATTTTTGATAAATCAGATTACTAGAAAGCTTATCAATTACTGGGTGAACCATAAGGGAAATTTCAGCAGTATTCCTGTTTTAGAAAGAATTCATAGGGAATGTCTGGAGAGTAAGCTTTTTTGTTTGCTTGTTTTTAAAATTCATGGTTGAACTCTGCCTGGTTTATATACTTTAAAATTTAATTGTGTGCTTTCACATTACAAACTGTTATACCTGTGTTGTCAGGACTTTAGGTCTCTTTGTATGCAGGCAAATAGGCATATTTTAGTGTGTCTTTCTTGACAGCTTTTTTTTTTTTTTAATTCATTTTGGGAGAGAAAGGAAGAGAGAGCAGTGGCGGTGGGGGGTGGGGTGGGGGGAGGGACAGAAAGAGAGGGAATGAGAGAGAATCCCAAGCAGGCTCCACATTGCCAGTGCCAAGCCCAATGTGGGGCTCGAACCCATGAACCATGAGATCATGACCTGAGCTGAAACTAAGAGTTGGACACTCAACCAACTAAGCCATCCAGGTGCCCCAATTGCTAGAATTTCAAAACAGCATTGTATGTGTCTAGGAACAATAACTGTAGACTTTCTTTATCACTGTTGTGCTAATGCATGTTCAAAGTGAGACAGATGGGACATCAAGATATATAAAACCTGATTATTAAATGGCGTTTGATGTCCTACTGTGTATGTTTAGAAGTAGAAGTGGAACTAGGATGGGGCATCCCAGAGAGACAGAATAACATGGGCAAAGGCTCTTAGTCTAAAAAGAAAATGGCCTGTTTGAGTACAGATCTTCCTAGACCTACACTGGGGTTATGTCCCAATAAACCCATTGTAAGTTGAAAATATCCTAAGGCAAAAATTCATTTAATACACCAACCTACTGAACATCATAGCCTAGTCTACCCTTCCTTAAACATGCTTACAACACACACATTCACCTACGGTTGGGCAGCAGCATCTAGCACAAAGCCTGTTTTGTAACAGAATCTTGAATATCACATGTAACTGAAAACAAGTGAAAAACAGAATGTAAGCGTTTCAGTTGTTGAACCTCAAGATCACATGGCTTCTAGAAGGTGCAGCTGGCTGCCTCTGCCCAGCAGGAGAGAGTATCATACCGCACACTAGTTGCCTGGGAAAAGATTAAAATAAAAATTCGAAGTGTGGTTTCTACTGAATGTGTCTTGCTCTCGCACTGTCCTAAAGTTGAAAAATCAAAGTTGAACTGCCCTCGGTCTGGGTCAGGGACTGTCTATAATCTTAAGTAATTTGGGAGGACACAGTGGCCAGCACACAGTAGACTCTTCAGAAATAGTCACTCTACAAATCATTGAGGGAATGAACTGATGAATGAATGAATGAATGCACTGGATTATAGAGTGAGTGTAGGGTTAGTTAAGAGATGTGTACACTTGGCCATGAAAATCTCTTATGCCATGTATTAAGGAGCTTTTTTTTTAAAAAAATTTTTAAAACTTTTATTCATTTTAGACACAGAGAGAGACAGAGCATGAACGGGGGAAGGTCAGAGAGAGAGGGAGACACAGAATCTGAAACAGGCTCCAGGCTCCGAGCTGTCGGCACAGAGCCCGATGCGGGGCTCGAACTCACGGACCGCGAGATCATGACCTGAGCCGAAGTCGGTCACCCAACCGACTGAGCCACCCAGGCGCCCCTTAAGGAGCTTTTTTAAGTCCAGTGTGCTTTGGGAAATTATAGAAAGATGTGAACAGGGGAACAAAATGACCAGATTTGTATTTTCTAAAACTTGGGTAATTTTATTGCCTAATAATCCTTCTATAACCCCTTTATGAGGCAAATACAAGGTCAAATAGTTCAGTCTGTGATTCAGTAGTTTTATCACTACATCATTTACTCTCTGGGCTGTGTCTTCACCTGTGAGGGAGGCAAGTAGACTTGGGAATTTTTCTGTCCCTTCCTCTTTAGAACATCTGTGATTTTAATTAAGGGGACAGGCAACACTGCTACTGATGGGACTTCAGACCTGAGCCCTTTCTGTTGGGTTCCACCTCCTGGCTCTGGAGGCATCTCTCTGGGCTGTCATAGAGTTTAGATGGCTAAGGTGCTTTGTGGATGCCCAGATGTTCCTGGGATGCTTCCAGTTTTGTGGGTGATGGTAACATCTGTGTGTTCTTTCTTTGTTGTCTGGGTCATGATCTCATGGGTATAACCACCATTTGTATTTATTTGGTCACTTTGATCTCTGGGGCAGTGAGGTAAAAGCTCCTATTACATTTTTATAACTGTAAGTAGAATAAATGCTGCATTTACTTGGTAATTAGGGAAACCTTACTCTTTGGAGGTGATTAGGGGAAAAGGATTTAACAATTCCTTGAGATCTTAATGATATATTTTTAAATTTAGGTCTCAAGGAGAAGATGTGGTTTTAGGATTTTTTAAAGGAATTTAGGAATTTTTTTTTTTTTTACTTGAATTCAGTGGGGTCTTTCTTATCAGAATGTCACCTTTGGCAAATTTCTTCTGTTAATATGTAAAGAATAGTGCAACAGGTGGAAAGGGTCACTGAATAGTGGGTGGGGGTGAGTTAAAAGAAGAGAAATCCTACAGATGATGGCTGGTTGGATGATAAAGATGTGGGATTGTGTGTTGATATATTCCCTGTGGTGGTCTGTAAATTTGTGTGGGAGACATTTGTTCTCATTTCCTGTTTCATCACACCCTGCCACCTGCTGTGTCGCTATACAAAGTAACAGTACTTTTCAAGATTGCTGTTTAGGAAATGTGTTTTATGCGTCAGGAAGCCAATTTTGTTGTTGTTCACAGAAGGCTGATCCAGGAAATGTCTGTCAAGGCTCTAAATTTGAAAGGTGTGTGTGCGTGTGTGTGTGTGTGTGTGTGTGTGTGTGTGTGGTCAAGTTAGGGAATGAGTTACCTTGGAATTGTGTGTGCATAGATGTTTTGTCCACAGTGGGTGGAGGAAAATGCTTTACAGTGTGTCTTGTAGCTATTATCCTGTGGGATTTCTCAGTTAAAAATTGAAACTGTATCCAGATACAGCTGTAATTTAAAATAATAATAAGGATAATACAGTCTGTATTTTTGTCTTTGTGGACACTGGAATGACAGAACAACTGTGTTGCTGTTTGAGGTAAACAGAGAGACTCTGTAAATCCATCTTCGTGATTCGGATTTGGTATTTATAAATTCACCTACTTGCTAAACGATATTTGTAATCCCCAAATCAATATTCATGACACTTTTGTGGTTATTTGGGGCCATGGGCAGAGCAGTGAAAAAGTAGGGGTCCCCTGGCAGGCTCCTTCTCAGCTGAGGTTCAAGTGGTGCTCTGCCTTCTTTCTTTAGCTCTCATACTGTAAACAAGAGTCCTTTTTTAATTTTTATTTATTTTTTGATGGGGAGAGACAGCACAGGATCAGGGGAGGGGCCAGAGGGAGAGAGAGAGAGACAGAGAGAATCCTAAGCAGGCTCCACAGAGCCTGATGTAGGTCTCAGTCTCATGACACTGACATCATGACCTGAGCCGAAATTGAGTTGAATGCTCAGCTGCCCACCCAAGTGCCCCAGGAGTCCTTTTCATGGTCTGTTTAATGCCATGTTTTGTGCTTTTTGTTGGTGATTTTGCTACCTTTAGGTAGCATTTTTTTTTTTATTAAAAAAAATTTTTTTTTTCAACGTTTATTTATTTTTGGGACAGAGAGAGACAGAGCATGAACGGGGGAGGGGCAGGGAGAGAGGGAGACACAGAATTGGAAACAGGCTCCAGGCTCTGAGCCATCAGCCCAGAGCCCGACGCGGGGCTCGAACTCACGGACCGCGAGATCGTGACCTGGCTGAAGTTGGACGCTTAACCGACTGCGCCACCCAGGCACCCCACCTTTAGGTAGCATTTTAATGACCCTCAAGTGTCTGTTGTTCTTTTTTTTTTTTAACGTTTATTTATTTTTTTTGAAGGAGAGAGAGACAGAATGTGAGCAGGGGAGGGGCACAGAGAGAGGAAGACAGAATCTGAAGCAGGCTCCAGGCTCTGAGCTTTCAGCACAGAGCCCGACACAGGGCTCGAACCCACAAGCCGTGAGATCATGACCTAAGCCCAAGTCAGATGCCCAACTGACTGAGCCACCCAGGCGCCCCCAAGTGTCTGTTTTCTTAAGTGGAAGAAGGCTTTGATGTGCTTTTAGGGAGAAAATACTCGTGTTAGATAAACTTTGTTCAGGCATGAGTTTATAAGTACTTTATAAATTTATAAGTTGTTGGCCATGAGTTCAATGTTAGTGAATCAACAATGTATAATAAATAAGGTGTCCTAGAACAGAAACATACATAAAATGAGGTAACGTATTGATCTGTTGGTGAAATGTTGTGACTAGAGGCTTATAAGAACCTAGTCTTGTATGTCTCCTAGGAGCAAAGCATCAGCATTCACAACTACTTCATAGAACATACTTACCAGGAATAATGAGAATTGAGTCTATTTGGAGTAAGAGCTTATTGGTCTTACTCACAGGTCACATGTCTAGGTGAACATGGGGAATTTCTGTGCGTTTGAAAAGATAAAGTAAAAATCTCTTGAGAATTAAAGGAGCTGTTTAATTTGGAGCTAAGAACAAATACTAGTGCAAAGGTAAAATTTGAGTTTCTGAGTTCTTTATTTAAAGTTTGACCTTCTGAAGTCTGTTATTTTGGGGGCACCATCTGTGATCACATGACCGTGGTGAGCGTCTGACTTTTGATAAAATCTTACTACAACACATTCCAGAGATTGGGAGACTTGGGGACATTTATTTGAAGTGGTCCTTACAAGGTCTGCAGACAGCTCTTGGACTGTCTCAGACTCTGGGACTTGGTCGTGGCTGACTGTGTGTATGTGTTGGCTTCATTAGAGTGTCTGAGGTGACAGCCAGGGAGCCACACATTCCACTGGTTTTCAGACACTATTTCTTTTACTGAGACCCTTCTTTATGGGGTATGGTCCTTCCAGAGCAACTGCCTGACTTGAATCTAGGAAACGGTGGGAGAGAATTTTCCCACATTACTAGCATTATAGAGCTGTGAGAGAATGGACTTGGATGTGGTGAATTGGATGACTTTTGGGTAGAGCTGGTTAGAGGACAGAGTCAGCTGGATATCATTGTAGCATCATTGCTACGTGGGGTTTTTCTTTTAATAGCACTAAAACTGAAGTTTTGTTTTTTATTTTTTTAAAATGTTTATTTTTGAGAAAGAGAAACAGAACATGAGCAGGGGAGGGGCAGAGAGAGAAGGAGACACAGAATCCGAAGCAGGCTCCAGGCTCGGAGCTGTCAGCACAGAGCCTGACATGGGGCTCGAACTCATGAACCATGAGATTGTGACCTGAGCCGAAGTCGGACACTCAACCAACTGAGCCATGCAGGTGCCCCTGAAATTTTGTTTTTTTAAATTCACCTGCAACCTTTAGTGTCCTTCCTCTTTGTTTTATTTCATTTATTATTGTTTGAAGAGTACTCTTTAAACCAGTCTTTGAGATTGAATATACATGGGAACTTAAAAAGAAAGGATTAGGCAGAGTGAGACTAAAAATGCCATTTGTGTAGTTTCATCTAGAAGATTCTCTCTGGCCATATGCTAAAGGAACCTAAAGGAGATAGACTCGTTTTTATATGAATCAGATAATTTAGGAGTTAGTGCCTAACTTTTGCAAGAGTTGGATACACCCCAAATGTTCAGCAATGATTTGCTTTGTAAATTATTTTCCATAAAAATTGTTAAATGTAAGTCAGCTTCCAAAATCTGTTTGAAATGGTACTTATTATGTACTGAATGTTTGTATCCCTGCAAATTCATAGGTTGAAGCCCTAACCCCCAATGTGATGATATTTGGAGGTGGGGCCTTTGGGAGGTAATTTGGTTTAGATGAGGTCACGAGGGTGGGGCCCTCATAGTAGAATTATGCCCTTATAAGAAGAGGAAGAGAGACTAGAGTTCTTTGTTCCTCTCTCTTACATTGAGGAAACTGAGTAGGTAGCCTTCTGCAAGCCAGAAGAGGGTCCTCACCAGGAACTGAATCTGCTGGCACCTTGATCTTGAAATTTCCCAACCTCCAGAACTGTGAGAAGTAACCGTCTGTTGTTTTGTTTTAACAAAACAATACTTTGGGATTTTGTTATTACAGCCTGAACTCAGACAATACTGCATGTGCTAGGATAATATATTTTAACTTTATCCTTGGCTCTTGGTATAGAGCTTCAAAAACTCTGAATTTCCTGAATGAAGTGTTTTGTTACACTGATGGAGTGACTTATGGTTGTCTTTAGATAGCTTCAGGATGGGGGGTGGGGTGCTGGTCACCAGAAAGACCAACAATATGATTAGAGGCTTGGAGCTTTGGGCCAGCTTGACCTCCAGGAAGGGCGTAGGGACTAGACATTGAGCTCAGTCACGTGGCCAGTGATTTAATGAGTCGTGCCTATATAATGAAACCCCAATAAAAACTCTGGTTGCTGAGGCTTATTGGAGTGTCCTGGTTAATAAACTGATTATACTGAAAGGGTGACAGTCCTGGGTTCAGTGAGGAGAGTGCACAGAAGCACTGCATTTTCCCTACCCCCATCTCCCTCTATATGAGTTTCTGTTCAGCTGTTTCTGACCTGTAACAGGTATGTGAGTCATTCTGGGTTCTGTGAGTCATTCTAGTGAATTATCAAATCTGAAGAGGGTGGGGAGACTCTTGAATGTCTTGTCTGTTGGTCAGAAGTATGGGTGGTCTGGGGACTCCGGAAGTACAGCTGGCATCTGAAGCAATGGGCAGTCTTGGGCAGGACTGAGCCTTAAATCTGTGGAGTTCAGTACTAACTCCAGGTGGTTAATGTCAGAAGTGTATTGTAGTACATCCAGTTGAGGGTCAAAGTGGAATATTGAATTTATGTTTATCACAGTGGAAGACTCACTACTAGCTCATATAGTTGATAGTACTTTATGTTGATGAATCTTTTAATTTTTACCAATCAGATGTGTGCAAAATGGTATTGTGGTTTTATTTTTTATTTCCCAGATTTAAAAGCCTGAGCATGTTTTGTTTATTGGCTGTAAATGTTTGTCTACTCCTTATACTTTTAACTGGCTTTAGTTTCGTGCTTGGCTAGGGTTTCTAGTATGATGTCAAGGAGTTAGGCATCTTTGTTTTGTATTTTCATGGAATTCACCTTGCCATTGAGTGTGATGTTGCAAAAGGAAACTTACTCCTTTTAAATTCAAACACAACCTTAATCTCTCTTAAGTTTAAAAGAATCCTACTGAAATAATTTGTCCATGGGTTATATTTTCTTGGCTAATGGAAAATATTTTCCAAGAATAGATTATTAAAATTGTAGATCTGTTTGAGCAAGAATGAAAGAGTGTTACAATTAGGAAGCGAACTCTCAGATTATCTCAGAGTCATACCCAGTATTTGAGTCTCTTCACAGGCTTGGGCTCCAAGTGGCTCTTGGCCCTATAGTCTTTCAACTTTCTTGATTGAGCACACTAGTAGTACAGTATTTCTTGGCATATATCCATAATGTATATTGACTAATTTACAAATGCTACACATATATGCTATAGTAATTATGTACATTACAGGTATAGTAAATGGAAAGTTTCAAAGGATAAGATCAAACAAATGTAAATACAGTTTCTAATATTTTCTTCTCACACATCCCAATGGGCCATCTTGTTGGCTCATTTTGGATAGCAGTGATCTGGCCTCCCTTGTCCTTCCCCCAGAGATGGGGAATTTGCAACTTCTAGAGTTAGCTTGCTTCAGGTGTGGTGTTAATTTGTGTAGTACAGTGATTGGAATGAACAAGCATTTGGTCAAGGAAATTCTCATATCCTTGGAGAGTTTTTAAAACTTCCATTTCCTTTAAATCAAATCTTCAGATTCTGGGTGCTTGAAATGTTTTGGCTTGTAACTCTCAGCCGCCTCCTGTGTGGAGAGGAAGGGTAGGAGATAGGTGTACAATCACAGTTTCTTAATCTCTTGGCACACTGGGAGTATGAAATCAGGGGATTCGACATCATGTTGTTTGGCCAGTTTCTATAAATGCTTCTGCAGCTGTCATAAGCCATGTATCACAAAACCTCATTCTGTCATTTTATCAGATCATACAGTTATTATAAAGAGAGAACTTTCTCCCCTTGGCAAGTTCTTTCCAACAGTGAATCTATAATATACATATGTCTCCATGATAGTTAAAAAAAAAAAAAAGAAAGAAAGATGGATGTGAGGAATCCATTCACCATTTGAGAGGCTATTTGCTTTCTAAGCTTTTTTTGTGATTATGAGACACACCTCATGTTTATGCCTTCAGTTCCATTTCATTTGCCTTTATCTCTGAGTAGGGAAGGATATTTTGTTTAACTGAGCTTTGCCATTTTTATTTTTTAGCAGTAAGGGCCAAAAGAATGCTGTCATGGAGATTTTGATGAAAAATGAGAAACATGAGGGCAAACACTGCAGTACTTCTCTTTTGTTCCATCACATGTCCAATGTCTATTTTACTACAAGGATTTTTAATTTAATTTAATTTAATTTAATTTAATTTAATTTAATTTAATTTAATTTAATTTAATTTTAGAGAGAGAGCAAGCAAGCGATCAGGGGAGAGGGACAGAGGAGAGAGAGAGAATCTTAAGCAGGCTCCACGCAAAGGGCAGAGCCCAATGTGGGGCTCAGTCTCATAACTGCGAGATCAAGAGTTGTACACTTAACCGACTGAGCCACCCAGGGGCCCCGGTGACCATTAGTCTGTTCGTCATCCTTTGGCATTTCTGTCCACCACTCTAGGAAAACAGTGGAACCAAGCTGGGGCTTGGGGTAGTAAGGTGGGAGGGGTTAAACTACTTTTCTCTCTTCCCTTGTTCTGTGATGGCTGAGAACCAGCCTCCGTGCATCGGCATCTCCTTGCTTCAGGACCATTGTAGACCTTGAGGATGAGACACTGTACTTGTCTCACACTTTGTCTAAGACCACATCAGAGCAAAATCAGTCTCTACTTGTTTTCCTCAATTTTCTGCTATCTCAGTCACCAGTTCATTATGTGAATGTACTCTCTAATTAATGTTACAGTTTTGATCCCTGGTTTTTGAAGCTTTGATATAATTTTTAACAGAAAATCACTTGGCATTCAAAACATCAAAGCGCATGCAAAAAATGAAAAATTCATTTTTCTCTTACAGACCCCCATATGTCCCTCCCCACCGTCTAATGCTTGTAAATATTTAAACGCAGAAAAATATTTTAACTTTATGTCTAACTAATTAAAGAAGGTCCTGTTGATTTTAATTATTACCTAGTGATTGACCTTTTCGTTACAGTCTCTTGAAGTAGCTTGAAAAGCCAAGGATGTGCTTCATGAGTTCATGAGTTTTGGAAATTGGTGTAATAAAGAGGTACTCTGGAGAACAGCAAGGATTGCTTCTTTCTAATTTAAAGGGAACAGAAGAAAGGACCTAAAAATGCAAACAGGTACACTTACTGAAAGGTTTGGGGGAACTGGAGCTTTCTTTGAAGTACCTGACAGAATAATTCCATAGCAATTTTTTCTTTAAACACTGTGATCCCAGGGGCGCCTGGGTGGCTCAGTCGGTTAAGCGCCGACTCTTGATATTGGCTCAGACGACTTCCTGAGTTTGAGACCTGCATTGGGCTCTATGCTGACAGTGCGGAGCCTGCTTGGGATTGTATCTCTCTCCCTCTCTCTCTGCCCCTCCCTGCTCACACTCTCTCTCTCAAAATAGATAAATAAAAGCTTAAAAAATTTTATAAACACTGGATCCCAGAAGTAATCTTACTGAGTTGTTTTGAACAGGGAGACTTACAGTTGTGGGGCATTGCTGACTGTTCGCAAGAATAACTTTTCCCATACCCTCTTCTGGGTTCATCCAGTTGTTCTTTGACCTGTTGCTTGTGTTGACTAGCTCTTAACCAGTTTTCTGTCTCATCTGTTGGGAGTTTACTTATTTGGAGCAATAAAGTTGTATTTTGTTTTTTGTTTGCTTGCTTGTGTTTGCATATTTAATGTACTTTTTTCCTTGATACTTTAGATGTGGATTGAAATTATGAAAGATATTGGTTCAAAAAGGTTATTCTTAACAGAAACTTTATCATATTTGTTATTTTTGACTAGTTCTAGATCCTGTGAATTTCTGCATCTGGAGATAAGGAGTTAACTGGAAAGATATGTATCACATTGGAATGTTAATTGCTTTTTTAAATGCATTTAGGTCTAAAAATTCAAGTAATGAGATAAGATCCTCAAATCCCCAAGTCTGGATTCAAGGTGATAAAACTAAACCTGTAATAGAAGGAACAGTTTTAAACTCATTTTTATATTACAGTTAAAGGCAACATTGTGAGATTAAGGGGATCATGACATACAGTTAATATAAGAAGCTTTAGTGACATACAAGGGATATTGAAAAAGGAGAAATGAGTAAAAATTTTAATCTGTGCCTCCTGTGCGAAGGAGAGTCTTCCAATTTTAGATAACTGGTCTGATTATTTTTAGAATTATCTCTAGATCAAAGAAGGGCAGTTTTCTATAACTTGATAGAACTATTGCCTAGGAATGTTCAACTCCCATTTGCTCCAATTTTCTGCTTACCAAGCAACCTATTGATCTTGAATTTTTGGTCTTCTGTGAGGACTTGCCCTGTGCAGATACCTGCTTTTATTATTTCAACAACAATAACAAAAAAACCAACCTTCCCCAAACTGTTTTGTTTAAAAACAAACATGCAGTTGTTTATGGTATAATCAGTTTGGTTGAGTTTGGTTAGCACAAGTCAGCTCCCAAGAGACTAATCATTTGATGGACTGATAAGAATTAAATTTCTGAATTTCTAAAGCTGATGATCAGATGATTTCATTTGAAATAACCAGTGTTACAGTCTTGATAATAGATTCCATGGAATTCTGTTGAATACAAATATAAATTTTTGTCTATTACTGTAGTCCTCTTATAATGAAGGGATATCTTATTGAATAATAGTAGTGCCATGGAAATATAAAAAAAAAGTTTTTATTTTTCTGGCTGTTTTTTCCACAGGTGATATTTAAGATGCCAACATAGTTTCTGTAGCTTCTTGGCTGGATCCTTTATCTTTGGTTACCCATTTCTGAGAACACTAGGTTGAACAGTGAGGAAATATACATGGGCAAAACCTGGAGGTGTGGACACTTGTTTTAGCTGTAGGTCCTGAGGAGGTTAAATTCCTGGATTTATGTGGCTTATTCCTGGAGTCCTCAGAGGATCTGCCCCACCTTCCTCCATCTCCAGTTGTTTGCTCTGGACCTTCCTGTAGAAGCTAAGGCTTCCCTGTTCCCTTCTCACGTTCTCAGACTGCAGCCTTGGGGGTCAGAAGTGTTGCGAGTACCCTCAACTACACTAGTAGTCACTGGGTTGAGTACTGCCTTCTGGGAGCCAGAGATTTTGTTTCTTTCTGTTTTCCCCAGACCCAGGAGCTAGTATGCTAACTATGAACCATTATAGCTTGATTCTAATGTTTTTGGTACTATGTTAATAGGGAAATCTATGTTGGCTAGACAATTTTATTAGTGTTATTTATGTTAGATTGGTAATATTTTATTTTTTAGTTTTTTTTTTTAAATCAATACAGTCTTTATTTGGACTTTAAAAACAGGCCATAAGACAACTTTTTGGCAGTCCATTGTTCTAAGATTTTAATACTTTTGAATGAAAAATGCCTTGAAAGGCTATAACAAAGTTCATTTGGCTTCTAAAACAAGTCTTTAAGTGAAATTAGTAATGCTGTTTTTTTAATTAGTAGACTTTTATTTTGTTTTTTTTTTAATTTATATCCAAGTTAGTTAGCATATAGTGCAACAATGATTTCAGCAGTAGATTCCTTAATGCCCCTTACCCATTTAGCTCATCCCCCCCCCCCACAACCCCTCCAGTAACTCTCTGTTCTCCATATTTATGAGTCTCTTATGTTTTGCCCCCTCCCTGTTTTTATATATTTGCTTCCCTTCCCTTGTGTTCATCTGTTCTGTGTCTTAAAGTCCTCGTGTGAGTGAAGTCATATATTTGTCTTTCTCTGACTAATTTCGCTTAGCATAATACCCTCTAGTTCCATCCACGTAGTGGCAAATGGCCAGATTTCATTCTTTTTGATTGCCAGGTAATACTCCATTGTGTATATATACCGCATCTTCTTTATCCATTCATCCGTTGATGGACACTTGGGCTCTTTCCATACTTTGGCTATTGTTGATAGTGCTGCTATAAACATTGGGGTGCATGTGTCCCTTCAAAACAGCATACCTGTATTCCTTGGATAAATACCTAACAGTGCAATTGCTGGGTCATAGGGTAGTTCTATTTTTAATTTTTTGAGGAACCTCCATACTGTTTTCCAGAGTGACTGAACCAGCTTGCATTCCCACCAGCAGTGCAAAAGAGATCCTCTTTCTCCGCATCCTTGCCAACATCTGTTGTTGCCTAAATTGTTACTGTTAGCCATTCTGACAAGGGTGGGGTGGTATCTCATTGTGGTTTTGATTTGTATTTCCCTGATAATGAGTGATGTTGAGCATTTTTTCACGTGTTGGTTGGCCATCTGGATGTCTTCTTTGGAGAAGTGTCTATTCATGAGTGGACTTTATTTTTTTTTCAATATATGAAATTTATTGTCAGATTGGTTTCCATACAACACCCAGTGCTCATCCCAAAAGGTGCCCTCCTCAATACCCATCACCCACCCTCCTTGCCCTCCCACCCCCATCAACCCTCAGTTTGTTCTCAGTTTTTAAGAGTCTCTTATGCTTTGGCTCTCTCAGTGGACTTTATTTTTAAGGCTGGTTTGGATGAATAGCAAAGTCAAGCTGCTACAGAGATGTCCCATGTACTCCCTCTCCCCATCTATAAACACAGCTTCTCTCATGGCCAACATCCTCCACCAGTGTGGTACATCTGTTACAACTGATGAAACAACATTGACTATGTCAGTATCCCCCAAAGTGCTTAGTTTACATTGGGGTTCTCTCGGTGCTGTAAATTCTGTAGGTTTGGACAATGTTTAATGAAAATTAACCTCCATTACAGTATCATACAAAAAAGTGATACTGCCCTAAAAATCCTCTGTTCTCCACCTGTTCATCCACAATCTTCTCACAAATTCCTGGCAACCACTGATCTTTTTATTATCACCATAGTTTTTTCTTTTCCAGAGTGTCATAAAGTTGGAGTCATACAATCTGTACCCTTTTCAGATTGGCTTATTTCATTGAGTAGCATGCATTTAAGATTCCTCTGTGTCTTTTCATGATTTGGTAGCTCATTTGTTTTTATCCCTGAATGATATTCCATTGTATGGATGTACCACAGTGTATTTATCAGTTCACTTGTTGAAGGACATCTTGGTTGTTTCCGGGTTTTGGTAATTATGAATAAAGCTGCTATAAACCCATGTGCAGGTTTTTGTGTGGATGTAAGTTTTCACCCCATTTGGTTAAATACCAAGGAGCACCATTGCTGGATTGTATGGTTAGCAGTATGTTTGATTTTGTAAGAAGTTACCAGACTGTCTTTCAAGTGACTATCCCATTTTGCGTTCCCACCAACAATGAATAAGAGTAGTAATACCTTTTAATCCTAAAGAGACTGATATGCTAAATGTATTTTTGATGACTTCCTTGCGAGGATATCATTTTGGCAAAGGACTGTGAAGTTTGAAGGGTCAGGGTAAGAGGGTTGACTGTGGTATGTGACACACATGTGCATGCATGTGTCATATCCAGAAGTAATGGAGTATGTTTTCCCCAGAAAAGTGCAACATCCTTCTTTTACAGATTGCCACAGCTCGTCCAGAAATTATCTTATGTTTTGGAGTCATTGTTGGAAATAGAATCATGCTGTTAGTGTGATTATAGCACTAATGTTCTTTCATTATAATAGTACTGATGATGAAAATATCTGTGGCATTTTAGGCATATGACTGGACCCCCAAAAGGTGTTTATTCTGGTTTGTTACTGTTTACTAGGGTGTATTATGATCTCGCCAACTGTATCCTAGCGCTGGGAGTTGAAGTGAAAACTGTGACTTTGGACAGTGCTCTTTAAAGTCAGGATAGTTTCCTGGTTCCCTCAGCTCAAGCCTTGATGTGGACAGAATCATCATTTGTCTTGTTAATGGTACAAATGGGGCGAGGGCTCTCTGGCCTTGGATCGCACAGCTCCTGCAAAGTTAGCTAAATGCTCACATTTCTGCAGTCTCTGCTTCTGACTTCCAGTATGTTTGCTCTTCACTTGTATGGTGAGGGGACTTTGAAGGAAGCAAAGAAAGGCAACAGTTTTTTGAATTGGTACAAGACAAATAAGAGAAAAAAAAAAAAGATTTTTCCCTCCATGTTATTATTACCATAAAGAGTATGTTCCATACTGTTGCTCTATAATGATTCTATACTGATGCTTTTTAATTATATTTGCATTGATGGTTACTGATCTGCCTTTAAAGTCGACTTTCCTTTTTAAAGTAGGAATAAAATGAGAAGAGGGGGAAAAGTCTCAAGCAGGGCCTTCTTCCACCCGGGTGCCTTATAGGTACTCCACGGGAATAGTACAAATCACACCTGCATGAGTGGCTGGCCTACCAGCTGTATGTTACCTGACTTGTCCTGGGATCTTCTGGGACTGAAACTTTGGTGTGGGTACTGCTCTGTTGAATATTGGACTGTTCTCATACAGAATCCCCTTGGAACTATCATCATGCTTCTTCTGAGTCATAACATGAAATTTGCCATATGGCAAATTTGCCATTTGCCATTTGTGTAAAAGACAACCCTAATATCAGGCTATTTCTCATTTTCCCTTTGAGAAGATTTTTAAAACAGGCTTATGCCAACTTGAATATATAAACATTTTAGGAACGTAGGTGAAATAATCATTTAAAATATTTTATTTATTAACTTACATGTTATAAGTAACATATATAAAAAATTAGGATTGTTTCCCATATTCTTACATCTTCTGGAGCCATTTTATCCCAATTCTTTGAATACGTCTTTGACATCAGTGATCGTTATAGTCTCATTTTAGCCATCAATCAGTAGTTTCCCAGATCATATTATATTCATTTCCATGAATAAATTATTTATGACAGTATACTTTATTTTTTTTATTTATTTTTTTAAAGTTTATTTATTTTTGACAGAGATAGAGTGTGAGCATGAGCGGTGGAGGGGCAGAGAGAGAGAGGGACACACAGAATCAGAAGCAGGCTCCAGGCTCCGACCTGTTAGCACAGAGCCTGACGCAGGGCTCAAACTCACAAACCGTGAGATCATGACTTGGGCTGAAGTTGGACGCTCAACCGACTGAGCCACCCAGGTGCCCTGCCCCGATAGTATACTTTAAAAATTTGTGAAAGAGTGCTATCATTGGAAATTTTAAACCACATATACTGATCCATGTTATATTAGCATGCACTTTCCCATTTCTCCTTTTGGTTTATATTTTGGATCTCCACAATATAACCACTTATTCTCCCGCCTAATAAACTATTTAAAAAGCTTGTTATTTACAGTAAAGCCATACCTCCCAGGGATAATTACATAAATCTGGTTTAATCTCTTTGCCTCTTAAAAAACAAACAAAATAAAAATCTTCTATTATGAGTCCTACATAAGCTTCCAAAACTTGTATTATTTGAGGTCATTTCAAGCTAATTTGATTTCCCCACAGTAATATGTGGTCTAAAATGCAATAACTGGGAAGCCTTGTAAGAACTAGAATACAAAGTAGTTCTTTCCTTTCTGAAAGGGAAATTTAAGGGAGAAATTCTTTTATTATATTAAGGCATATGGGGTATGTAGAACTAGTCTCTGTCCTTATCTGTACATGTATTCATAGAAATTCTCTGTGGTTTCCTTACAATGCTCCCTTCTTTTATTCTGGCATTAGGAATGGAAATGCCAGGCATTTTACTCATCAATATTCTAAAAACTCATATAGTAAGATTTCAGGAGAAGCACTGAAAGAAAATGCAGTTGAGAGTATATATTTTATTGATCTATTGTGTCAAAACCACCCACTCGTATCTTATCAGTTACTCAGAAAAATCTACATTTGTTCATAACTGGTTTTTAAAAGTTTATAAAATCAGTCTGCCCTGTTTATGTGTTTGCTGAAACTTAGTACATCCTTCTTTGCGTTGCACTTTGACTTGCGGTCCCACTAGATGGTAAACTTTTTGACAGCAGAGAACACATTCATCTTATATACTCCATTACTTCTGGCATTTAGGATGTGCTTAGTAATTAAATTAGAAAGTAGATGCCCCTAAAAGTTTATAGACTTGATTTATAAATTCTAGAGAAAACTGGTGCTCTTTGGTTCACCTTCACGCTCTCCCTTTGCTGTTGTTTTTACCACTTAGCCCCTTCCCATTTTCATTTTCCTTTCATTTTTCATTATTATATATAATTAATACTATTATATTATTATTAACATTAATTTAGGTTCTCCCTGGACATTTAAGAACTCGGAGTGTTTGACTTTTAGCACATGTCCACTTAATCTGGCTTTTTATGAGACCTCTAAGAGGGTTGAAAACAGTACCGAGTATAAGCAGGCAAATAAAGTAACTCCTGTCTCTCCACTTAAAACTATATAGACA
Organism: Felis catus; assembly: GCF_018350175.1. NCBI lineage: Eukaryota > Metazoa > Chordata > Mammalia > Carnivora > Felidae > Felis > Felis catus. The sequence continues at coordinate 25,023,008 of NC_058384.1, read as the reverse complement.
GGCCTGTTTTATGCTAAATCACACACCTATGTTATATGGACTCGAACTTTTACTGCTGTGGAATGAAGGAAAATGGGGAAAAATCTAGAGAAGGCTTCCTTGACTTATCAGCATGGAATCACTGTGCAACAATGTGCTACATGACTGCCTTGCGAGTCTAATCCGCCTACACGCGTGAATCAATGGGATCTTTGTTCTTGGCTTGCGGAAGAAGGCAGGAGCCAAGTAGTGGTGGGAGTTCAGTTTAGTTCCAGTGTTTTATAGATTGGGCTAATTTGCAAAGGGATCCAGACATTTGCTTTTTCAAGTGAGAGAAGCAAGAGCAGAAAATCCATTCTTTCTTGCTACTGAAGAACTTAATCTAAAACGTTACGTGTCATTTGTCCCTCATAGCTAGATGTGGACAGAGATGTATGATTATTTGTTTAGAGCCTGGAGATTGAACTGCTTCATTTTTTTATGGACATAAAAACCAAGAGCTCTCTTTTTCTCAGCCAAAGATGGAAGCAGTTATTTGAGAACCCTGTACTCAGTCATTAGAAACTCTCAATCTTAAAAATGGAACCTTAATTTCTGTTATCCTTTGCAGATTATTCAGTATATTCTCCTGCGGCTGGGAATACAGGACTAGACCAAGCGCAGAATATTGGCAAAAGCACTGTGTATGTTCAGAAAATTATTTACTTCTTTATAGAACTGAAGTTAATTGGAAACCAGCTGATGTCATCATGTCTCTGATGTCATTTGTGTTTGTGAAATCAGTTTTTACACATTTTTAACATTTCTCTAAAATGTCATTGTAAGAAAAAGTATTAAAAAGATCTGGTGAGAGAGGTACCATTAGAAATGTTGCTGACACGTAAGATTGTACAATCAAGCAAGATTGTAGAATCAAGATTGTAGAATCTAGATGGATGTTCAACTTTGTCTTGTCAGAGTTCTTTATTTTATGGGAGAAGAACACAGATGTCTGATTGCTCCTTACTCTCTAATATAGTACGTGTCTTACTTTGCATTTTAATTATTTTTGTCTTCCCTCATATATCATATAGAATTACTTTAGGGCAAGGACTGAGTCTTATTTCATCCTTGTATCTTCAGTGCCTTAACTAACTGCCTGGCACGCAGTCCATTTTGGCGTATTTTCACAAAATGAATCACGGAATGAAGAACCAAACAGCAAATCAAGCTTTAGGCCACTGTCTTTCTCGTATAGGATTGCTGCTTATTTTACCAGTCAGATATTTTTCTCCCTTTAAAAGACAGTAAAAACATACCTCAAAGTAAAGGGATAGCCGGGGATAAGACAAGACCTCCTGGTCCTCAAAAGGTCACTCTCATGCCTGGGGGAGAAAAGGGGGACAAATAAATAAAACATGCAAAAATAAAAGATAATTCCAATGATATCCAATGAAAAAGTGCCATGAGCATGAGGTAGAACTGTGTTTCCCAGGATGTAACCAAGTGTCTTGTCTTTAGTAGAAATCTAACCCCAGAATCCGGCATTAGTCCATCTATCCCATGGAGAGGAGATCCTTGCTACCACCCTGAAGGCTTAGCCCAGGCTCATGGTTGAAGTTCTTCTGGAACCAGAGCTGCTAAAAAGAACTTCTTTGGAAGGATTGGTTCAGGCAGGATTGGTCTCAAGGATGCCGTGTCGATGAATGGGATCTTTAGCCTTTTAGCTTTAGGAAAAGGATTTTTTTTCCTTTGATCTTGTTAAAGGCTGCCACAGACAAAGGCTCTTTTTAAAATATTGCCCTGGTTTTAAAATAATTGGAACAAGGTCTTAAAAGGCATCACCTTAAACTTTGTCAGTATCCAGAAAGCATCATTTCATTGTAGAATTCTGACCTGCTGTGTAATAGATGAGTCAGTTTAGTAAACAAATATTTATCGAGCACCTGGTTTGTGTCAAGGACAGTGCCTGAGGGATTGCAGAGTTGTGTTTTCTAAATTGTGGGTTACAACTCCCTAATGTCATAAAATCAATTTAGTGAGCTGTAACTAGCATTTTATAACAAATAAAATGGAGAATAGAATAGAATGTCAAATTGCATCATAGATAATATTGTTTCATCAAACTTGAGTTTTAGTTCTGTGTGTATGTGTGTGTTCTGGGCTGCAATATAAGGTGGGGTTTTGTTTGTTTTTACTATATGTCATGGTCAGAAAAACTTGAAAAATCCTTTAGTAGAGGATACCCAAAAAATATAGATTCCTTGCTTTTGAAAAAGTTACTCTCTTGTAGGATAACAGAAACTTACACAAAGGAGTAAATATTCAAGTACTGAATTCTGTGGTTTGGTTAGTGAGTGTTGGGTGTTCTGAAAAGTAATTGTCAAGTGTCATGGAGACCATAGTACTTGAACTAGACATGGAAAGATAGGTAGGCTTGGGAAAGAGTAACTTCAAAGTGAGAAATGGTATATGGATAAAAAAAGATGGCAAGACTGGAGTAGAAGTTTTAGTTTACATTGGAGAGTTTTAGGATATGGTTTGAAGGTATAAAATGAAGCACACTTGTTCAGATTTATGGATACCTTGCAATAACATGCCTAAGGAGTTTGCACTGGATCAAGTAACTTGCAAGGATCAGTAAGCTGGGGAGTGATAGGATGTAGGATGGGTTTATACAGTATTTATACAGTTTATACAGTCCCACTCCTTCCCAATTCCTCTTTGGTCCTGGAGCTCCTAAGGGAATTTCTTCCAGGTGGGTGTCGGGTACCAGGGCTCTGGCATCAGATCAAAGAGAGCTAGAGAGGACTTTGGCTGCTCTCCAGAATGTAAATAGAAAGGTAGAAGAAGTCCCATTGTGGTGCGTGTGAAATACTCCCTCGGATGAGAACTGAAGCACTGTCTGTTTGAAATATGGTGAAGGATGGATTTGAAGAACATTTCTTCTGATACCACTGCTAAATGTTTGCTCTCAATGTAGAAGGAAAAGCAGATAAGAAAAGCTTATGTTTTTGAAGTGCTGGGAATGTGACCGACCTACCTGAAGTATGCTATGTAAGTAATTTGTGAGATGATCTCTTTGCCTTCAGCATCCCTTCACTGAATGTGGTATATACATCATTTATAAAAACAGTTTCAGTAGTGATCATAAAAAATTTCTTCTTGCTGGAGAGGGACATTGAAATTCCTTATGATTTTCTAATTGAGAAACTTAAAGAAGTTTCTGGAATTATAATGTACATTAATTTTTTTAATGTTTTATTTATTTTTAAGACAGAGACAGAGCATGAGTGGGGATGGGGCAGAGAGAGAGGAAGACACAGAATCTGAAGCAGGCTCCAGGCTCTGAGCTGTCAGCACAGAGCCCGATGCGGGGTTTGAACTCACAAACTGTGAGATCATGACCTAGGCCAAAGTCAGATGCTTAACCGACTAAGCCACCGAGGGGCCCCTGGAATTATGATGTACATTAAAGGGAGGATGCTTTAACTGGAAAAGAAGCATATTTGAACAGGACTACTTAATCTGTAACACTAAATGCACCAATAATTTAGATTGACTTCTTGTTGGAAGTTTTGATTTTTGTTGCAATAGATCATCAAATGTTCAAAACTGAGGCTATACTACAGAATCTTCAATGTTTAATCTGAGTCTTTAGGAAGAATAAACAGATGCTTGCATCTGGGAGTGCAAGAGTGTTTACAAATACTCTAGGGAGATTGTGGGGTGCCTGGGTGGCTCAGTCGGTGAAGCGTCCAACTTCGGCTCAGGTCATGATCTCACAATTTGTGACTTCAAGACAGCTCAGAGCCTGGAGCCTGCTTTGGATTCTGTGTCTCCCTCTCTCTCTCTGCCTCTCGCCTGCTTGTGCTCTTTCTCTCTCTCAAAAATAAATAAACGTTAAAAAAAGTTTCAAAAAAATCTAAGGAGATTACCTATACTGGATATTTGGTAGGGGGCATAATTTAATCAGGAACACAATAGCAAGTTCAAATACGGCCCACGAGAGATGAAGGGACGTGAAGAACACAAACTTTGGTTTCTAAAAGATAGTATGTTGGGTGTGCATTTCCATTCCACTGCAAAGAGGGTGGGTGAATGAAAAATGAAGGGGGTATTCGTTGATACTTATCTTATGAAGGCATCTGCTTACAATCGGTCACTTGTGGAGAGAGTGCCAGCTGGCAGAGTATTTTCATGATGTAAATTGTCCATCCGCTCAGAAGAGCAGAAGTACAAGGAGGCCTGTGTAAAGGACTGAATTCCAATCCAGAGGACAATGGAGGGAGGTCCTCGCAGAGATCTAAATGGGATCTACTTGCATTTTCCACTTTATTTGCAGTTATCAACATGTCATTTTTCCTGCTCTCCCAGCGATGATTGCTGTTTGAGCTGATTTCTCCATTTCCCTCCTTTCACTACTGTTACTTCCAATTACATCTCCACTTGGGATGTGCTCCATGCCTGGAAAAATGGTGCTGCTTTTCACTGTACTGCTGTCTCCTCTGTCTTTCTGATTGGCTGATCTATTTTTGTGGGCTGTACCAGGGCTAAAGGTCATTACAGATGTGATTTTCAAAATGAATTACATCTCCATCCCCTCCTTTTTTAACTGCTCATCTTTTTGCCTGTTCATTTGCCAGAAAGGAAACAGGTGGCATTTTTTTCCCTATGAAGTAATACGTAATTCTTATATCAGATGTATTAGAATTGTTATTAATCTTGTAAAATTTCGGAATAAGCTTTCTTCATATATTTTTGTGGCAATACAGGGAAAATTCAATTTTCCTTGGACCAAATTTTCAGAGTTTGCCCTGCAGAAAAGAGGAAGAAGAGGTTTTAATAGAAATCTTTGTTCTTATGGTCTTTGATTTCTTAGATCAGGATTGGCAAGTGTTCTCTTTGAAGGGCCACATAGTGAATGTTGTAGGCCATGCATTCTCTTTCACCATTGCTCACCTCTGCCCTTGTCGCCAGAAAGCAGACATAAGTTCAAATGAATGGGTGTGACTTTGTTCCAGTAAAGCTATTTACAAAGTAGGTGGTTGGCTAGATTCAGTCTGCAGGCTATAGTTTGTCAGCCAAGGCTTGGGTGTGGAAGGAGATGGGATCAGTGACCTCAAAGTATTTCTTTTTTCTTTTTAACGTTTATTCATATTTTTGAGAGACAGAGAGTGAGTGGGGGAGGGGTAGAGAGAGAGGGAGACAGAATCCGAAGGCTCCAGGCTCTGAACTGACAGCACAGAGCCCAATGCGGGACTCAAACTCACAGACTGTGAGATCACGGCCTGAGCCGAAGTCAGATGCTTAACCGACTGAGCCACCCAGGTGCCCCTCAAAGTATTTCTGAAATGAAAAAAGAAAGCACTCCCTACAGATGAGATGTGAATGCTGTGAGAGTACTTAAAATCCGGAATATCTGCGTGCCGCGGTGGCTCATTCAGTTAAGCATCCGACTTCGGCTCAGGTCATGATCTCATGGTTCAGTTCATGAGTTTGAGCCCCGCATTGGGCTCTGTGCTGACAGCTCAGAGCCTGGAGCCTGCTTCGGATTCTGTGTCTCCCCCTTTCTCTTCCCCACCCCTGCTTGTGTTGTCTCTTTTTCTCTCAAAAATAAATACATATTAATAAAAATAAAAATAAATAAAATCCAGAATATCGAGTCTGGATTTTTAGTGTTCTTAAAATTCCTCAATCTCCAATCTCCCCCTTTTCTCTCTGTCCCTTTTTTTCTTCCCCTCCCCCTGCTCCTCTCCCTCTCTCTAATACTAATATGAACTTCTTGTACTTTGCTCTTAGGCCCCCCTTGACATATATAGATATAAATATAAATATAAATATAAATATAAATATAAATATAAATATAAATATAAATATACACACACGTATATATAATCTATTTTTAATACCTGAAATTTCTTCTCTGAAAAGTACATATTTCTACACTGGTATTTAACCAACAGAATGTAATACCCTCCCTGAAAATGCCAACATTACCTGGCACAGACTAGGGTTAAACAAGTTCTAGGCTTTTAGACAATGAAGAAAAAGTGTTTTCTTATCTTTTTGAGTGTACTGAAGCAGAAGTTAATTCTTTGCTTCCAGATTTGTTTCTTGCCAGTGAGAATTGCTGTTGGTTTTGTATCATTTTATTAAATACTACTAATTGTTGGGAAGAGGAAGGAAGAAGTAGAGAAGCCAGAGGGGATAGGGAATTTGGTTTACAGGGAATCTTGACCAGTATCTGCATGGGAAGAACAACACTGTAAAACCCCTGGCAGTAGGCAAGTTTTCTCAAAATAGAAGTGTATATTTCCACGTGCCTGGGAAATAGGGCCTTGAGGATACAAGTTGAGTGATAGGAAACTGGCATGGAGGAAAATGTTGGGGAGTTTGGGTTCAACTGGTCCGTCGTCACCCAGCCTCCTCAGATGTGAAGTGAGCAAGCCCTGTGAGTTTAACGAGCCCTGTGAGTTTAACGTCTGAATGTGTCTTAAAGATGGCTGTCATTCTGGTTCACTGCTCATGCCTGCACAGTTAACAGTTGCAGTAAATTTCACCTTGAAATACTGACGTGTGAAAATCAGTCACCGTTCATGAGTGCCTAAGTTCATTCTGCAGGGCAGCACTAAGGTCAGAACTCTTTCCCTACCTAAATATTTGAAGCATGAGAACCAAGATGAAGAAGAGTTTACAGTAGGGCAATATTTCTCAAATATAACTGTACATAAAAACTCACCCAGGTTGCTTTTAAAAATACAGATATGGGGAGCTCACCTAGAACCTTTAAAAATGGAATTTCAGGAGATGAGGCTCAACAACTTGCATTTTTTTCAGAAGTTTTCCAGGTGATTCTGATAGGCAGTTGGTCCTTATCATGGGCTAGATTATGGGTCTAGGAAAGACTAGACCTGGGCTGGCTCTACTGGGGAGCATCCTTCCGGAGCTTCTGTGGTTTTGGGGTACCAGGTAACTTTTTAATCTAGATACTTACAGTAACCCTTGTCCATTCCATTATTTCTTCTTTCTGGAAGGAGATCTATGAGAAGTCTCAAAGAACTTTATTATGGACCAAAGTGGGTCTCTTTTACACACTTTCATTTATCTACACCGGGAAAGAGCCTCACTGCTCAGTGTAAATTCAGCTGCTGCAATGAATCGTTTTTACTAACATAACACATACTGTCTCCCCACCTTCAAAAGCAATTTCCTCTTGAACCCTTCCTTCTCTCCTCCAGCTACCACCTTATTTCTTTATAGCAATATTACTCAGAAAATTGTTTTTATTAGCTGTCTCCAATCCCTGCAGCCCCTCCCCACCGGAGACACACACACATACACACACTCACACATGCGTGTGCACGCACACACACATTCTCTGGCTTTCATCCTGTCATTCTACCACACCAGTTGTTGTCAAGGCAGCAGTAAATCTCGAGGTTGTCGAATCCAGTGACCAATGGCTCAGTCTTCATCTTTCTCATTCTTTTAGGAGTATTTGACTCTGTTGGCCATTCTCTTCTTCTTAAAATGTGTTTTAAGACTTGGCCTCTGACAAGGATGCAGGGAAAGAGGAACCCTTTTGCACTGCTGGTGGGAATGCAAACTGGTGTAGCCACTCTAGAAAACAGTATGGAGGTTCTTCAGAAAATTAAAAATAGAATTACCCTACAACCCAGCAATTACACTACTAGGTATTTTTTTTTCAACGTTTATTTATTTATTTATTTATTTTGGGACAGAGAGAGACAGAGCATGAACAGGGGAGGGGCAGAGAGAGAGGGAAACACAGAATCGGAAACAAGCTCCAGGCTCTGAGCCATCAGCCCAGAGCCTGACGCGGGGCTCGAACTCACGGACCGTGAGATCGTGACCTGGCTGAAGTCGGACGCTTAAACGACTGCGCCACCCAGGCGCCCCAACACTACTAGGTATTTATCCAAAGGATGCAAAAGTGCTGATTCAAAAGGACACATGTGGGACTTAAGGGGAGAAAAAACATGAAATAGAGGAAGGTAAGCAAAAATAAGATAAAAACAGAGACAGAGACAAACCATAAGAGCCTCTTAAATATAGAGAACAAACTGAGGGTTGCTGGTGGAGTGTTCAGGGGGATGGGCTAAATGGGTGATGGGTATTAAGGAGGGCACTTGTTGGGATGAGCACTGGGTGTTATATGTAAGTGAGGAATCACTAAATGCTATTCCTGAAATTATTATTACACTATATGTGAATAAACTTGGATTGAAATTTTTTAAAAAGCTGAAAAAAAACCTTGGTCACTGAAATTCTATTGATTTTTTTTTTTTTTTCTGCTTCAGTGGCTGTTCCTTTTTGAGTCTCCTTTGTTGGGTCCTTTTTTTCTTCCCCCACTTCTAAATGTTGGTATGTCCCAAGACCCTGTTCTGTACCTCTCGTTTATCTATATCCATTCTCTAGGTGTTTTTTTTTTTTTTTTAATCTAACCCCATGGCTTTTAACATTATCTGTATGGTGGTGACTTCCAGATTTCTCTCTCTTGCTTGGAGCTCTTCTGAACCCCAGACTTGTATACATTAATTGTCAACTTGACACCTCCACTTAGAAGTTTTATAAGTATCTCAAAATATTCAGAGCTTAACTCCTAATTTTCTTGCTCTCCATCCCCACACCTGTTCCTGTCATATTCTTCACTAAATAAATGGCACCTTCATCTTTCTAGTTGCTTCCACCACAGCTTACACCTCACATGTGATCAGTATAACTGGCTCCCTCTAGCCTCAAAATGTGGCCAGAATCTGATCACCGCTCACTGATCCCAGCCTGGACCAACCTACCATTATCTTGTGCCTTGTGCAAAAAGCCCCTCATTAGCCTGCTTGTCTCTCTGTGGTCCCCTTTATAGTTTTTTCTCAGTAAAGCAACCAGAATGATCCTTCTAAAACACCAGTCAGGTCATGTAACTCCCTTGGACAAGATCCTCCAGAGGGTTTTCGTATCATTCAAAGTAGAAGCCCAAGTCTTACAGTGGCCTACAAGGCGTACATGATTGGCAATCCCTCCTTCCCGTCAGTTTCTCTGACCTCATCCCCCACACTTTCCTTCTTTTCCACTCTTACTTCAGCCCCACTGGCCTCCTCACCATTCCCCAGAACTTGCCAGGATTCTCCTGCCTCAGGGGTATTCGCATTTGGTTTTCCTAGAATGCTCTCTCCCAGAGGTCTGTTTCACTTCTTCGTTCTCCTCAAATGTCACCTTATCCAGGTCAGTGAGGCCATCTCTGGTGACAGTGTATTAAATGGCACTTCTTCTCCTTGATTTCCACCTTGTTCTTCACTGTGTCATTTATCATGTAATGCATTACGTTTTTGTTTTGATTTGTGATTGTTATCTATCCCTTACCTACTTCACTCCCTACTGTGCTGTCAGCCCTACAAGTTTGGGACCTTGTCTGTCTTATTTTCTGCCCTAGTCCTATACTTAGAACAGTGCCACAATATGTGCCTAGTAAATATTTGTTGAATGAATGGAAGAATTTGGACTTGGAATTATCAAGAGCAGTTTGGCTCTGATCCTTGACCTAATGGGTGGCTGTGGCAAGAAATTAAGCAATTGTGAAAACTGAGAAAGATATTTTGGAATTTAACATATTTTGCAGTATTTGTAGTTGTTTCTTCTTTTGAGGACAGATACAAATAGTATGTAGGGAAAGACAGGGCCAGGTTTATTATGAATTAAACTAGAAAGTAAAAGGCATTGTAGCAAAATGAAGGATTGAGTATTCTAAATAGCTTGATGGACTTTCACTTAAACTCACCTAGCAAATAGTTGTTAAATAAATAAAAGTACACGGTTGGTCAACTTTCTTTGACTTTGGGGAGTGGAGGGTTTATCAGAGTCGATCTTAGTCTGTTATTGCATCATCGTAATTGTATATGAGAATCTTTTCCCCCTTAGATTTTCTCACTATTCTTTTACCATTCTTTATTCTTCTGTTGATAAAAGACAAAAATTAGTCAATTCTTAATAGTGCATGGATGTCAAAGAACAAGAAATAGCCTCCCATAAAACTACGGTGTCTTTTTTCTTTTTCATATCTTAATAATTAGACTTTTTTAACGTATTGGTTTCATGCTGCTTATATTTCATTGCCTCTTTATTTCTGTTTCCTTAGTGTTATAATTAACTTCTTTATTTTCTTTATGTAACTCCATTAAATTCCACATGTCAGTCATTTCCTAATAGTTAGAACTCTATTGTTCAGCTGAGTGGATTTTTTGCCTCAGCTTGGCTGAGTGGGAGTAAATGCTGGCTTCATTCCTTTAGATTGGCTCAAGGATTTCAGGCATGCTTGTGACCCACTAGCCTGAATTAGAGTCGGTACTGAGTCTTATAAACATGAGGTTTGGGTTAATAAAGCATATGCCCAGTTCTTGGAGTGCAATTTTACTTGGCAGTTTTGTTTCTTTTGGTGAAGGTTTCAACTAAAATGATAAGGATATATAAGTGAGGATAAATTTGTTGTACGTCTAGATGATAGAAAATATCTGTGACCTCCAATAATAATTTGCACCTATTTGAAAGTACCGTCCAAGACTATTTGATATTCTAGTGTTAAGAGTCCTCTCTGTTCACACATTGGCTGTCTGATGATCTCATATTTAATTAGTGTGTTAAGCCAAATCACTAATTTGCTAAAATGTATATGGCATTTTTCGGGTATTGCAGTTGGGTAATACAAGCAGCAAGATTTTACTTTTTGAGGATTGCTGTACTAGGTTGGTGCCTTGGTCTTATTCAGCACTAGCACCAAGTTACCAGTAGTTTGTGGGGGGAGTGGTAGGGAGAGAGTGGAACTGTCTTCTTTGGCTTAAACTTTAAATTGGTACTTTATGGAAACATCTAGTTTCCCTAAGAGATTATGGGTTTGTCTTCCCCAGATCATGCCAATCAACTTCAAAACTTCTGTTTTCCCCTTAGCTCCATTGTTACAGCCACAGCATTACTTTTAGAAATAGCCTTTGGTACAGAATTTTAGCTTTTAAAAGAATTCTAAAATGATTATCTTCTCTGCTCCTTTATCTGCCTGCTTTGTATATTTGGGATTGAAACTCTCCATGGCCCAGCGCCACAAATCTGAGCATGCCTCTGTCGGGACAGTGGCACATGTGTGATAGGAAGTGCTCATTGCGTGTATTCAGGAAGTTTGCACTGTTGAAGCCTTTTGTTTATTCATTTGATAGGGATGCTTTCCTCAAATTGTAAATTCCATTGCATTCGCTTCAATAAATTCAATTTAAAATGACTGTTTGTCAAAGCTATGAAGGTTACTTTTCCTCGACTGTAAGTTGTGCTGATTTAGATATGCCTCGCACAGAATTGTCCCCTTGCACTGTTGGCATTTAGCTGATTTACAAGAGAGGGGGATGAAAAAGGAGCACCAAAATTTAAGGGAAAGAAGCGGGCTAATAAGTTTTTAAAAACCACCTATTCTGAGGATGAGTTTCAGGCCATAGAAACTAGCCTTTCAACGGGTGGTTCGGCCTGAGTTTTCTAGTGGTTGGCATGAACTCCGTGCACCATCTCACCTCCACACATTCTGTGTGTGATTGTTCCCCTTTATGCTTTCTGATCACCCATCTGTGTCCACTTGAGGATCCCACATTCAGCATTCACTTGGCCCTGGGTCATCTTGACGGGCCAGGCCGTATTTGCACAATCTGTCTGCCGAGGTGGAACAATAACAGCTGGTCCGCAGCTGTACACGTTGTCCTGGGAACTCTTATTTCAGCCAGCAGTTATACTAACAGAAATGAAAACGTTTTCAAATAGTTGCCTTCTGTGACCTCCTGTTTGTGTTAACTGTTTGGAGAATCCCATTTAGTAGCCTGAGCGTCTGCCATCTCTAATTGCCTTTATGCACCACAACCTTACTGAAGTTGTGTACTCCAAACGTCCAGTTTGACTTCAAGGAGAACAGTCACTTTCTGACTCTAAGGAGTTAGCACGTAAGAACAATAGTGAATCAGTGACTCCTGATTTGATACTTTAGAATGAACCGGTTCTCTTCGTTGAATTCAGGCCGTGGAAGGGCATTGTCAAGTTCTGGAAAATTCTGTATAGCCATTGTCGTTCATTACCTCACTGTAAAGGGGGCTGTTTCACAAGATCCTCATGGAATTCTTCTGAGCTGCACATAACAGAGAGGCATTTATGTTCCCCAGCAGTCAGTACTTGAATCCAATTCTAAGACAGGAAGGGTTTCTCCCCTACTCAGAAAGATTAGAAATACTTAACCACGTAGGAGGCTTAAGCAGAATTCCTTGGCTTGGCCCTGCGTGAACAAAGGCTGAATTCTCATTGTTCAGACACTCCCCCCCCACCCACCCCCCCGCGTCCCCTTCTCTCGTTCCCTCAGCCAGCGTGAACTGTAGGAATCAGAGCAGGAAGTAATAGTTAATTTTGTGTGCCTCATTCTAAACATCTGTACTTGAGTCTTTTTGTTTATGGAAGGAATGTGTAAGGGGGAGGGGGGAACGCAGTAGAACATTCAGAAGCTAAATATTTTCTTGAGGGTGTGTATATCTATGGTTAGTCTTCATGTGCATGAACGTGAGGTGAGTTGAGGGGAGGAGGGGGGATGTTCTAGTTGTATAGTTGCTGGAATACTTTCCAGACGTCTACTTACTGATTTTCTTAATTGTTTGGCTTGGCCTCTTTACCTTAAAGTCATACTGCCTACTTTTATATGCTCCCACAGTGTAAAAATAGTAGAGAAGCTATCATTGGACTAGAAATCAGGAGACCTGGTCCTGTGTCCTATTTATCTACCATTTAACTGGATCTTTTCATTTTGTCCACTGTGAAACGAGTAGGATGGATAGATAAAGAGTAGGGAGGTATGATGAGGGAGAAAGAGAGGAGGAGAGCTACTGTCCATGACAGGTCTTGACTGCAGCTGTTTAATGGAATAAAAGCCAGCTCCTTAGTTTCCCAGTTTTTGATTATCCATGACTACAGGTAATTGTGGATAGAAAACTCAGGCCTTGACTCTTCCCCATTTTCTGTATTTGCTTCCCTATTTATTCAGATTAGATTCCAAATCCTTGATGTAATTTCAGTCCCCTTTTCTTATCCACAAAAGGGGTATGAAGTGGCTGTAGAAAATTGCACCCACACAGAGATGTCTGTGCAAAGTCTGTACCCTGTTCTTGGCAGCCCTGTTTCTGCCCAGCAAGGATTCTTTTCCTCTGGTCCACTTTCTCTGTGGTCTCTACAGTGGCTCTTACGAAGTCTCTACCCTCTCTTCAGATATTCCCACTGGCTTTGCTCTCAACCCCTTAGCAAGTACCTGTGATTTTCACTGCACAGAAAAAATAAAGTCATCAGAACTCTTTCAACTTGCATTCCTTAAAACCTACTCAGTCATTTGCATTTGCTCCCACATAGAAAGTAAGGGTACGGGTTTTCTCCTGTATGGAGCCAGTTCTCTCATTAGCACAGAATCCCATTCTTATTTCCCAGCCTTGTTTCCACATTCAGTCTTTCCCTGTCAGCTGACTCAACCACAACAGCATATAATACAACCTCATATCTCCTATCTAAAAAAACAAAAAGGAAAGAAAAATCTTCCTTGACCCTACATTCCATCCCCTTCTCCTCATTCTCTGCCCCCCACCTTGCCAAATGTTATAGCAGGTGACTACACTCGTTGTATCTTCCATCCTACCTTTTATCTGCCATTCATCTTCAATCCCACCCACCCTGCCCACAGGACTGCTCTAAGTACAGCAGTGACCAATGGACACTGTAGCTTGAAGCCAATGGACATCTCAGTCATTGTCTTACATGACTCTCTTAGCATATTTTAATACCAGTGATTATTCTTCCTCAAACCTTCTTGGCTTCCATGATATTGATGCTCTTACTTGTCTCCCTCTCTGGCCTCACAGCCTCCTCTGTAGTCCTACCATCTGCTACTGTGCTTTAAATGTTGATGCTCCTGAGAGTGATCTCAAAAGTCAACTCTCTTCTCACTCAGCACACTTGCTTCATTGGTCTCAACCATACCCAACCTTCACCATCCATCTACATGCTAATCTATATATCTGACTCAGACGTCTCTCTTGGGCTTTCAGACCACTCCACCCAACTTCATACTAGACATTTCCTCTTGTTTAGATGACCCACAGACACCTCAAAACTAGTACATCCAGAATTGAACTCATGTCCCCATCCTGCCCTCTACTGCTGCCTCCAGTCTTGCTTAACCTCCCCTGTCCTCTATTTCAGTGGGTGGCTCTGTGCTCCATCGACTTGTTTGTAAATTAGGAAACTGAATGTTATTTTAAATCCTTCTACCTTATTTCTGGAAAAGAAGCTTTGACAGTGAAACAACATGTCAACAGAGTAAAAGAAGAGGAGGCTTTCAGAGGTGGCTCCTGCTCCCTCTTACTCTCCATTGGTCACCAAGTTACTACTGCGGTCTGCTTCCTCCATCTCACCCAAATCCACTCATTTCTTTCCATTCCGGCTGCCCCTATTTTTAGTTCAGCCACCGTCATCTCTCCAGGATTATTGCCACATCTTCTTAACTATTCTCCCTACTTTTAATCCTGTCCCTTCCAACCTAATCTCTACCCAGTAGCCAGAGTGATCTTTATAAAAGTCAAATCTGATCATGTATTTCCTGGTGCAAATCCTTCAGCAGCTCACCATTGCCCTTAGGTTGAAGTTGCTCTTTAACATGGCCTCAGGCCTGGCCTGCTGTCCTTCCTGGTGAGTCCATCTCCAGCCACTCTCTCCAGTTCCCGCTGTGTTACACAACTCTGATTCTCAGTGATCACTCCTCTGTGTTCTCTGGGCTTTCATACATGCTGTTTCATTTGCCTCGACCACTGATCCCTGTTTGCTTGGGTAATTCCTCTACATTCCTCAGGTCCTGGATGTTGATGTTACTTCCTCTAGAAAATGTTTTTTGACCCTGCAAGTCCAGGTTAGGAGACTTTCCTCCATGCTCCCAGAACTTTGTGCACTTGTCCTGTCAAAGCACTCATCACAGGGGAATTGCAGTGGTCTGCCTCCACCACTGGACTGACTCTAATTCAGAGGGCAGTGTACGTGGCCGTCTTGTCATGTGGCATGTGTGAGCCTCCTTTACCGGTTGCCGCAGAGCCCTTTTTCTCTTCCAGCTGTGGCCGTGGGTTGGAAGGAAAAAGGCAGCTCCGAAAACAAGGCTCAGTGAATGCGGCCGGCACCAGTGAACTAGTTTGCTTCAAAGTTTAATGCTAGTAGCAATGTTGCTTACTCACCTTCTGCCTCCCGGTGCTATGTCTGTGGCAGCAGTGAGAGGGACCACAGAAGCCCATTTCTTTCAGAGTGTGGCTCTGTGATGCAGATTTTAGTCTGGAACACGACATACCCAGCTCCATTTTATCTTCTCTCCTTTGATCCAGTCTCCTGCAGGTTGGGTTGTTAAAGAACAATGAGATGTCAGAAATGGAGACAGAGAGTAGAAACAGCAAGGGTAATCTGTAATCCACAGGTTAGTGAGTAAGCCTTTGAGCATCCCAGACCACCTGTCCTGAAGAGAACTCAATTGTTTTACCATTCCAGAATGTCTTAGATCATCTCTGGCATGCCATAGCTACTATATTAAAAATCCACGCCCTCATTCAAAGGGAACACACCTTAACAGTTTTGATACAGCAGAGATAGAGGTTAAATTTTCATTCTTTTAACAAGACAGTTGCAAACTGCATTTTCATAACCTGTGTCCAGCAAAATGTAGTACTGCATCTTAGGGAGAAGATCCAGATTTGTGTCCTACTCTTTAGCAACTATACTAGGTAGTCCCTGGCCCAGTCAGACCTTTACATGTGAACATATTCAGGATCCTAATTCAGGATTTTTTTTTTCTAAACTCCATTATAATAATGCCTTATATTTGTATAGAGTTTTACAGTTAACCAAGTATATGTAAGATCTTAGTTTGTCCTTTCAACAACACTTTGAGGTAAATGGCTCAGGAGTCATCACCTTCATTTTTGCAGAGGAGAAAATGGTGGAACAGAAATCACACAGCTAGTCATTGAAGGAGCCAGGACCTGAGCTCAGGTCTCATAATGCCCAGTCCTGCGTTCTCTCCATCATGCCACACACCTTTGTGTTCAAAATTGTATGTGCGTTTCGTGTATATGGGGGACAGTTAATTAAACTTCTCTTTTAAGATCTAGACCGCCTAAGAAATAGTTAGATATGGCTCATCATAATAGTTTATTGTAGATGATACTGGACTAAAGAATACAGCCTGGACACATGAGAGCTTTCTGCTCTCCCCCCGTCCCCTCCTCTCCAGCCCAGTTGAACTCACCCACTTAGTCCCGCATCTAGTAGTAGGACAACAGCAGGCCTCCCTGGCACAGAGGCAGACGCACTGCCTTGCATTGAGGAGTCCAGGACAGGACCTTAGGCAGGCAGCTGGAGAGTGAGCTGAGGAGATTCCAGGCCACACGTGACCATCACTCGTCCCCTGAGGATGAGCAGGTACATGGAAGTAAGAGGATGGCTTAAGTCTCTCCTCAATACTTCTGAGAGTGTGCAGGAGTTCCTCCTCTGTGAGCTTTGTAGGAGAGGACCGAGCTGGTTCTTCCTGTGGAGTTAATCCACTTGGGGAGGAAAGACTGTAAGGTCTTTGAGTGCAAGGACCTTTTATGTCTAACACATTCTGTGCCCCAAAGTGTATAGTGTAGGACTGAACATGTAGTCGTGCCCAATAAATACTTGTTGGCCAGTCTGTAATCTTCACTATAGCATGGAAGTTGCAGAGGATAAACATTGTCAGAGAAAGACCCAATTTGTGAATGAAAGGTGATTAAAAACAGTTGCACATTGTCTTTTTGAACCACCTGAAGGCACACTGGCTGGCAACCAAGGTGTCCCAGCCATCAGACCACACCCTGGCTGCCACAGGGAGCTGTCTGACCGGTGGCTCTTCCTCCAGAGAGACAGCAGCCCAGCTCCTCCCTTTTGCCGACTTTCCCTGCTCAGATCTTGCATATTCTCCTTTGAACATATTCAAACAAGTTCTTTAAACTCCCATTCTCCTTTTCTCTCTCTCCCTTTTTTTCTCTTTGTTCAGCTGCTAGAGGAATTTTTTTTTTCTTCCTTTTCTACTCCCTGCCCCATCTCTTAATCACTGTCCTTTTCTCTTTCTCAAATCCCTGTCTTAACTTGGTGGATAAGTAGAAGAATAGTGCTGAAGATAGTCCTCCTGCATCAAGAAGTAACATTATAGTTAATAGAGTGAGTTTTTAAATACCTTGAAAGTTTCCAGAATACTGATCTAGAAAGTCAGCAAAAATTTTCTTTTCTGTTTTTTTAAATTAAATTGTTTATGCTGAAGCACCAGCATTAAGAATAAATGTACTTTTTAATTCAATTTTGCTTTTGTTTGATAGAAGTACAGTGCTACCATTTTTCATGGCAAACAAAATTTCAACAATGCATGTCCTAAACAAGCTTTTATGAGCCAACTTATGAACCCAACTATAACTTGTCATTTCTCAGGGAAAACGCCCACTATTTCCAGGTTTCCAATTGCCTAATGGACACAGCCAATGTGTCGTGTGTTCTGGAACCATCTTGGTCCAGGGTGCACAGGGCATTTTGTGTCCTCTCTTCGTCAAGTTCCAAAGCAAACTGGGAAGAGAGGGAATTTCTTTGCTTCCTATGTATGACTTTTGAACGTCTTGTTTGTCTCACAGGAAAAGCTTTTGACATCACATACGTGCGCCTCAAGTTCCACACCAGCCGCCCGGAGAGCTTCGCCATTTACAAGCGTACACGGGAAGATGGGCCCTGGATTCCTTACCAGTATTACAGCGGCTCCTGCGAGAACACCTACTCGAAGGCAAACCGCGGCTTCATCAGGACAGGAGGAGATGAGCAGCAGGCCTTGTGCACAGATGAATTCAGTGATATTTCCCCTCTGACTGGAGGCAATGTGGCCTTTTCAACCCTAGAAGGAAGGCCGAGTGCCTACAACTTCGACAATAGTCCGGTGCTGCAGGTAATGCATCCAGAAGTTAGCTTTGCCTCCGGTTAGTTGTTCCATGTACCTTCGGGATGCAGGAAGATGGATTGTATGGGGGCCTTTGGTCCCACTAAAGAGGGAGGGGGTGGGTGTGGAATCTACCCCAGCAGGACGGACAGGTGGATTTTATCCTGCTCTCCTGTAGATGCTCAGTATGGGAAGAAGAATCGTTTTGTTCCTGCTTCCCAAATGATGTTCTTCTATCCCTGTGCACGCACCAGTGATTTCTGGGCTACAGCTTCTAGAAATCTTGAAAGCCGAACAATTTTAACTTGGCTCTTTACTCACAGTGCAAACATTTTGCTTCTGACCTTTTGAATAGAGTATTTGAATCTACCCATTATTTTTGCATCCTTTCTTATCTCTTCTCTGATTTGACAAAAGGAAAAGTATTTTTTAGTGTTTGCAAGGGGGAACGATTGGAGCAATATCTGAGAACGCCGTCCTTCTTCGTAACCATGCAGGGAAATTTGGACTGGGTCTGTCTGGCTCTGTTGTCAGTCATAAAAACTTATCATCATCTAAAGGCACTGGTGTTTGTGACAAGATATAAATTTAGGTATACATGGTATAGTGCCTGAGCATCAAGATAGAAACTTTTCCCCATTTAAGCATAGAAAGAATTAAAGCTGTCCTTTTTCTCGGAAATTCTGTGCACATATTCCTTATATGCCATAATTTGGAATCTTTCTGTAACACAGAATTGGAGATGCTTCTGTCATGTGGCTGAAGTTAACATCTAAATGGGGACAGCCTGTATTAATTGACTGAGACAAAGACTGGATGTGGGTTTGCAAATGCTGTGTACGTTTTATGAAAAGCTGTTGGGATTTCTAAGTAGGGAGTCCGCTCATTCTTCTGGGCTTCATGCTTTTGTGTCTTCTCACGCTTTCTCTTTGAAATTTATTATATTCAGAGACTTTCTAAATTGGTTGTATGGTTTTGCATGGTGTCAAAAGATGAGAATCTATTTATTTCTCTGTGGGTCCAATTCTTCCCTTCCATTATATTTCTGTAGTTTGCTGGGAGATTTACATCTTGATCATGGTAAAGTCTGAGGTTATGATGAGCAGTGAGTATGTCTGCAAAGGCCTTTGAGTAACGTGTTTCTTGCAATGGTGATAAGATGTATTCAAAATAAGTAGGAAGAATTAACTGCTTTTGATAGATGAAAACACAGAAGACTGAATGTCTAGGGCAGATGTGATCTACAGTTTTCTTAAGCTGATCAACTAGCAAACATTTGCTAGCTTAGTTTCTTACTATCCAGATTATTCTATTTTACTGTCCTGCAGAGACAATGGTATAGTCAGCGGGAAAAAGCAGTGACATAATGTGACTGTGATTTTATGGCACCTTTGCTAACTGTATGCCTTGTCAGCCTACCTTGAAGCGGTTCCCCCAGCTGTAGGGATTCTGTTTGCTACTCTCTCTCTCTCTTTTTTTTTTTTTTAAAGTACTACTCCCAGTGTGGGGCTCGAACTCATGACCCTGAGATCAAGAGTTACATGCTCTACCAACTGAGCCAGTCAGGCACCCCTGATGTTTGCTACTCTTTATGCCATAGGAACTCATGAGACTGAATGTGGTGAAAATGCTATGGGCATCTGTAATCGATTTGGTCAGTTGCTGTCATTATGCAAAAACATTAATTATCTGTCTCTGAATGTAAGAGGTCTGGATTTCATACCCAGTTGCCAAGGAGGATCAGCTGATTTGACTTTAGCTGATAATGACCCTTTTTCCTCATTGCTTCCTATGCCTCTCTCCAGAAGCTGTGATCTCCCAGATGGGAGAGGAGACCCTTCCTGGTTTCATTGTATATGAATATTATTAAGCATATACTGATTTATAATAATAGTCAACTTTTATTACAACGCTTGCTGTAATGTGCCAAGCAGTGTCCTGAGCCCTTGAGATATATTAGCTATATGTACTCATTTAACCCTCATAATAACTCTACATGTAGACACTTTTAAAATTCTATTTATTTTTATTTTTATTATTTTTTGAAAGAGAGTATGCACGAGCAGGGGAGGGGCAGAGGGAGAAGGGGGAGACACACACACACACACACACACACACACACACACACACACACAGAGAGAGAGAGAGAGAGAGAGAGAGAGAGAGAGAGAGAGAGACAATATCTCAAAGCAGGCTCCATGCTTAGCACAGAGCCCGACATGGGGCTTGAACTCCTGAAACTGCGAGATCATGACCTGAGCCAGAATCAAGAGTTCGGCACTCAACCAAGTGAGCCATGCAGGTGCCCCTCCCTTCTTGGGGCGGGGGGCAGGTAGACAGTTTTATTATCTTCATTTTACAGATGAGGCATGGGCATTATTTATCAGGAGAGGTAAAGTAACTGATCCCAAATTGCAGTTTTAAGTAGCAGAAATGGGATCCAAAACCTAGAAAGGCTAGCTCCAGAGCCTGTTCTTTTTAAGATGCCCATTGTGAAAAAAATGACTTAAACCTAACTCTTGAGAAGCTTTTATTCAAGGGAAGCTGTTATAAAGATGAAGCTCGAAGGAGAGATAATAAGCATTAAACACAGAGATATGTTTAGCTATTTACATTACAGACGACTAAAAGATTCCTAGCATTGTGGCCATGAGTGGGAGTTGTTATTGGAGCTCCAGGTTTGCATGCGGTGGAATCATCATCTCTTCTCCTTTCTAATTATACTTGGAGGCTTCACGGGGATTAGCTTTTATGAGGCCTTGATGTTGCTCTGTATGCCAGGTGTTTGGCATGGTTTAAGCTGTGCTCCTTAATCAGGGGTGTGCCTCCCAGTCTCATGGGGAGCCTCCTGGAAACACAGACGCCTGCTGCTCTGCACTTGTTGCGTCTCCACTGTTGATGCCCACGTGTGGTCCCACGATAGGAGTTTCCGTGGAAGTGGCATCTTTGGGCGGTCATGTATAATATGCTACTCCAAAACTTAACAATTCTAAATGACCGTGACTTATTATTTCTCCTGATTCCGTATTGACCTGAGCTCCCTCAATGGCAGGTCAGCTGGGAACTGGGTTTGTCTTTCCCTGTGGCCTTAAAGCTTCAAGGTGACTAGACTAGGCTTCCTCGCATGATGGCAGAAGTGTTCCGAGAGAGTAAGTCCCAGTGCACAAGTGCTTATCAGACTTCTGTTTGTGTCACATTTGTTCATGTCCCCTAGGCAAAAGCAAGTCACATGCCCCAGCCTAGAATCAGGGTGGAAAGGGACTGCGCAGGGTGTGGGCACTGGCAGAATGATTCATTGGAATCATCATTATAACAGTCTACCATAGAGGTAAACATCTGACTAAAATTAGCTCAATGAAAGGGCATTTATTATAAGGGCTTAGAGCTCATAAAACCTAGGGAAAAACTTTAACTTTCATTCTTGTCCTCTGTTATTATGGTACACCTACCAATTTGATCAGTTGTGGTTTCTTCAGATTTGTTCATTTGCTCAGCCTATGTATTTGAGCACCCACTGTATGCTAAGCACCAGGGAGACTGCAGTAAACAAAGCAGATAAGTCCTTCTCTTGTGGGGCTTAGAATCTTGGTGGTGATTAGAATGGTGGGCTTAGAATGATGGTGGTGGTGGCAGTGGCGGGGTGGGGGGAAGGTGATGGAAAGAGACAATATAAATAAAACAGGGGGCACCTGGGTAGCGTCTGACTCTTGATGTTGGCTCAGGTCATGATCTCACGGTTTGTGAGTTCGAGCCCTGCAGGGGGGTCTCTGTGCTGGCAGTGCAGAGCCTGCTTGGGATTCTTTCTCTTCCTCTCTCTCTGCGCTTCCTCCGCCTGCTCGCGCGCGCTCTCTCTCTCTCCCTCTCTCTCTCAAAATAAATAACTTAAAAAAAATTAAGACAGGAGAGTGAAATAGGGAGTTGGGGTGGGCAGCAATGTTTGGTTGGGTGGCCGGGGAAGGCCTCACAGAGAAGTGACATTATGGGAAGGGTCAGGACAAAACTGCATCTGATTGGCCCCAGCCAGCATAATGATTTATTATTTTGTACTTGGATGTCTCTCCCAGATCTATCGGTAGCGGACTAGGGATGGAGGGAGAGGTAGATGATGGTACAAAATGGGCAGGAGGAGACAGTGACCAGCATATCTAACACCACTGTGGTGCCCCACGAGCTCTGTGCTGGCTTCTCTGCTGGACTTGGGGCGCGGATACAGGGTGGAGAGAAGGGGTGTGTGTATGGAGTCCCTCCTGTATGCTAAGCCTTTAAAAGTATATTTCCTCTAAGACTCTCAACAGCCTTGTGAAGAAACGATTATTATTCCTGCTTTTTGGGACTCTGAGTGATAACAACAACTTAGATCAAAAGAAGGGAAGAGTCCAGAAGGAGAAAAATACTAGGAAATTAAGGGAGTCCTCGAATAATATATCCGACTTAATGCTAGAAGAGGACATAAGTCACATGATATATTAACTGTTGGAAAAGTTTAGAAAATTTTGTTGCGTATGTGTCCCTCATCTTCAGTTCCTTTACCTTTTTCCATTTTTTTTATTAATTTTTTTTCCCTCACAGGAATGGGTAACTGCCACTGACATCAGAGTCACACTCAATCGCCTGAACACCTTTGGAGATGAAGTGTTTAACGATCCCAAAGTTCTCAAGTCCTACTATTATGCAATCTCTGATTTTGCTGTGGGTGGTAGGTAAGTAAATCATTAAATAACTTTGAAAATGACTGGAGCTTTGGTTTAGAAGTGAGTGTAGCAACTTTCTTACAACCATATTAATTAATAATTTTGTTATTTCTATAACCTTGTCAAATCAGCGCCCTTGCTGAATTCTTGCTGGGCACCTCAGCACAAAGCGATGCAACAGGCACTCTGAAGCCACCATGGAAGCATAGGACATTCACCTGCTGAAAAGGACTTGACCTTCCAGGATCGTACAAATGAATGGGGCAGGCAGTGTATGAACGTGTGAAAAATTAAACACGTGTTTTAGATAAAAAGAGGCCCTATGTCAGAGAATGAGACAGAACTCTCAGGCTAGAAAAGCAGATGGGAACCAAGCTGGGCCTTGAAGAATGGGTAGAATTTGGATAAGGAAGCAGGATAGGTGGGTGGGATTCAGGAGGGTGGGTGTGTCATGAGCAGAACTATGGGGTTGAGGAGGTACCTGGGTAGCTTAGTCGGTTAAGCGTCTGACCGGCTCAGGTCATTATCTCATGTTCGTGAGTTTGAGCCCCACATCGGGCTCTGTGCTAACAGCCCAGAGCCTGGAGCCTGCTTCGGATTCTGTGTCTCCCTCTCTGCCCATCGCCCATTCGCACTCTGTCTCTGTCTCTCTCTCAAAAATGAATAAACATTAACAACAACAACAAAAACAAAAGAAGTGTAGGGTTGGGAGAGTATAGGCTTACTAGGCTTAAGAAAAACCTCCTTGGTGAATATTTGGAGTAAATGGAGTGAAAGCTGATGGAGGCTGTAATCAATGAGAAATCGTGTACTTTTTTGAAGTAAGACTATGATATCTAAACAGTGGTTAAGATTAGTTGCAGGCAAGGTGAAAGAGTGCCATCAAGAGAATTTATATTCTTGTTATGATGCTGTGATGTAGGTGTTAGATGACAAATATCTGACATTAGGGTGGTGACAGTAGATTGGAAAGGAACAATTTAGGTGGATTTCATTGTGAAGCAAGAATTATCAGGCCTTTAGGCAAAAATGATTTTAAGGTTTAATGATTAGGAGAGTGATGGCACTATTAATGAAATGAGTGAAGAAGATGAGTTAATTTAGGGAGATGATGAGTTGTAGACATCTAAAATTTTAGGTTATGGGGGATATCTAAATTTGTGCATTAGTGAAGGATAGGAGTCAGGAGAAAGATGAGAGCTAGGGATATAAATTTAGGATATATCTGGCACACTGTAGATGTTCAGGAAAAGTCTGAGTGTATTAGGACATAGTAGTGGAAGCTGTGGAACTGATTCTGTCTGTAAAGAAGCCAGTGAGGGAAACATCAGGACACCAGAATGCGTGTTAATACTCATGGACATTTCCATGAGTCCTTAATTTATGACTGTGCCTGCATCCGAGGGATCCTTCAGGGATTCTTGCCCCAAACAACCTGAGGGAATATCAAGCTACCAGAGTTCCATATGGTAGTTGAATGTCTCTTACTACCTTCAGATCAGGTAAATCATTATGACAGATCATAGCTGGCATAATTATTGACTTATAGTATGCCTGCACAATCCTAGGCACATAAATAAAGCAGCTTCTTGACCCTCTCAGTAACCCTGTGAAATTCACATTCTCATCATCCCTATTTAATAGCTAAGGCACAGAGGTTAAGTTACATTGGTAAGTCACAGGGCAGGGTTTCAAACATGTATCCTGGCTTCAGAGTCCATGCTCTGCTTAACCTCTGCACTTGGCCGCTCCTTGACACATGCAGTTGACTTCCGGAAGTGATTCTCCAGATGGCCTCAGAAATTGTTAGAGACTTTCCTCTTATGTCTGGTCAATGCCCCATCCCTGGTTAAATACAGATGGGGTGGTGGTGTTTTTTTGTTTTTTGGGGTTTTTTTGCTTGTTTAATTTTTTTTTTAAACATTTTTTTTTTTTAACGTTTATTTATTTTTGGGACAGAGAGAGACAGAGCATGAACGGGGGAGGGGCAGAGAGAGAGGGAGACACAGAATCGGAAACAGGCTCCAGGCTCCGAGCCATCAGCCCAGAGCCCGACGCGGGGCTCGAACTCACAGACCGCGAGATCATGACCTGGCTGAAGTCGGACGCTTAACCGACTGCGCCACCCAGGCGCCCCAATTGCTTGTTTAATTTTAATTCCTACCTAAAAACTCAATCATTACTTAATTTTGCTTAGTTCCTCAGTTTACAGTTTTGAGTGGTAAAACTAAAAAATGTTCTGAGGTTCCTTTTAGTTCTCTCTGTACATCATTTTTTTGTACCCATTTCTGGGACTTTGTGGCTGTTTCGTATTTCTGAGTGCCTGTTCTCTTCCTAGGTGTAAATGTAACGGACATGCAAGCGAGTGTGTAAAGAACGAATTCAACAAGCTGGTGTGTAATTGTAAACATAACACTTACGGAGTGGACTGTGAAAAGTGTCTGCCTTTCTTCAATGACCGGCCGTGGAGGAGGGCGACCGCCGAGAGTGCCAGCGAATGCCTGCGTGAGTGCCCCTTGGCCTCCAGCTGTTAGATTATCTTGAGGGTTTCCAGAGTGGGGAGCAGGAATGGGTGACTTCCTTCTGTTCCTCCTTGCAAGGAGAACTCTGAAAGGCAGCGCTTCCTCCATCATTTGAGAGCATGGAATGGTAAACTTACACGCACATCAGAGGAAAATCCTAGATGAAGGCAATTGGCTATGGATATAAAGTATGCTCATTTTGTGTTTCCTTCATGAACACACATACCAGGGTGGGGGCAGGATCTCCAAGGTTTGGAACTTTGCATAGATCCAAATACTGGGCAAGTGTAGCCTCCTGTAAAATTTGGTTTCTCTAGTCTTTTCTTTGCTGCACATGTAGAATATTTTCCTGCCAATGGTCATTTACTCAAGCAGTCAGGATCATTGATTAATATGTGTCAGATATGTTGATTTCTAGACTAAGACTGCCATTCAAAAGAGGATTTTCCCAAATTATTTTTCCTTTATTTCACGAAAGAGCCCAATAGGGAGAATCTTCCTTCTCCTCCCATGCAGATGTGGGTGGCTTTGGGAAGGAGAGTAGATTCTAGTATTTCTAGAAAAATGTAAAATGAAAAAGATTATACATGGCTTGGTTTATTTTGAACACATAGAGAAAGATGTCTCAGGAGAAAGGAACCATGAAACTATGTGATTGTGATTTGCCAAGGACTTAAAAATAAGAAACTTTTAAAGCAGATGTAATTTTTTTTTAAATTTTTTTTTCAAGGTTTTTTATTTATTTTTGGGACAGAGAGAGACAGAGCATGAACGGGGGAGGGGCAGAGAGAGAGGGAGGCACAGAATCGGAAACAGGCTCCAGGCTCCGAGCCCTCAGCCCAGAGCCTGACGCGGGGCTCGAACTCACGGACCGCGAGATTGTGACCTGGCTGAAGTCGGATGCTTAACTGACTGCGCCACCCAGGCGCCCCAAGCAGATGTAATTTTTTATGACCTTATAAATATTTATCATCTACTCTTGATAAAGGAATAAGAAAGAAGACACTCCACACTCACTGGAATGGTTGGCAGAAACCTTGAGAAACGACCAATATTTTGTCTCATGACTATTTCTATTAGTTGCCTAGAGCAGATTTTCTTTTTATTTATTTTTTAATATTTATTTCTGAGAGAGAGGGAGAGAGGGAGAGAGAGAGAGGGAAGGAGGGAAGGAAAGAGTAGGGGCAGAGAGAGAGAGGGAGACACAGAATCTGAAGCAGGCTCCAGGCTGAACTGTCAGTACAGAGCCTGATGTAGGGCTCAAACTCATGAACCATGAGATCATGACCTGAGCCGAAGTTGGGTGGTTAACTGACTGAGCCACCCAAGGGCCCCTAGAGCAGATTTTCTTATCTTCCCTTTTCCTCAGCAATTCCCAGATTTGAAGATAAATTGTGCAGCTTCCTCTAGAATTCCTACGTACTTGCTTGACCTTCTCTTCTTTTACTGAACTGTAATATCTAGTGTTAGAAGCTACAGGATTAAGGTCTTAACAAAAAGAATGACATGCCCCTAAGATGTGACATTTAAATAAATGTACACATGTGTTTGACAAGTATTCTGTTCAATGATAGGGTCACATTTGGAGTCTCTCCAGGACCATTATGAGAAGAATAAACAACAGATTGCCAATTTACCACTAGCAGACAGGTGGTTTGCCTTCTCACCAGCTGATGATAAAGGAGACACAGCACCTGCTTTACCTGGGGGTTAGGACAGTGTAGACAACAGAACTGTTATGCTCCACATCCCAGACCACCAGACCTTTTAGCTGGGGATGGACCGAGTTGGGCTGGGGATGGGATGTGCAGAATAATCTAGAGAGGCTTGAGAGAAGAGAAATAGCAAACGAAGAAGAGAATGGGAGTTCTACAAGTTACTTAACACAACTCTAATTTTTGCTACCAGTGATACAAGTTTCTAAAAAGTATTCAAGTATAATTCTATTTAAAAAACTGATTATAAAGAAGGGGAGGTGAAAAAAAGAAAATCTATATACTCAAACAGTTTTCTAAAACAACTTTATCTGAAATCAAATAAAACTTTAGTGCTTAAGATACTGCCTGTACTTTGCGTGGAATCTATAATTCTAAGGAAAAAAAACTTAATAGAAATGTAATAAAGAATTTCTGTGACTACATGTACGTGTTCTTAAAATGTAGTTACGTGGTGTAGGGAATATAGTTGGCATTGTGGCTCTCCAGTGGATGACTGTGTCTAGTGACACTGAACGTCCCTGCAGTCCTGCCTCCATCTGCAGGGGCACCAATCTTACCTCACGTGTCTCTGGTTCCCCCAGTCTGGCTGTGCAAGTAGTCTGGCACTTCGAAAGTTAGTGTCTTAATGTATTTGAATCGTCTGAGGGCTGAAAAGTGAGGTAGATGAAAGCCCGCATATAAATTGGCACCTTGTTTTTGAAGCTGGTATTGAATGAAGGATAAGAATTTAGAAAAATTAGAATTCAACTTGGCTTTTACTTGTATTTAAACAATTGCCTAGAGATTCTAAGTACAGGAATTTCTTGTATTTTATGGTGGCCCTGGGGGGTTTTGTTTTAAGAAATTTTATTTTATTTTATTTTATTTTATTGAGAGAGAGTGAGAGCATGAGCGGTAGAGGGAGAGAGAGAATCTTAAGCAGGCTCCACACTCAGCGTGGAGCCTGACGGGGAGCTCGATCTCACGACCCTAGGATCATGACATGAGCCAAAATCAAGAGTCAGGAGCTTAACCAACGGAGCCACTCAGGCACCCCGATGGCATTGTTTTTGATAAGACCATTTCTTGGTAAACTGATAATGTGGCCATCTAAACCCTTTACTGACATACTCCTTTTTGTTTTTAAATGAACAACGTATCAAGTAGGCGGTCTTATCCTACCACCCTTTGGGCCACAGGGATATGGGAAATTATGGTTTGGTTTTCTTGGAGTCTTTAAAATGGTGTTTGGCTAAGGAACATGGATCTGACTTAACCCGTATGTTTTGGCCATCAGCCTGTGACTGCAATGGCCGATCACAAGAATGCTACTTTGACCCTGAACTATACCGGTCCACCGGCCATGGTGGCCATTGCACCAACTGCCAGGGCAACACGGATGGTG
This sequence comes from Felis catus, assembly GCF_018350175.1. Taxonomy (NCBI): domain Eukaryota; kingdom Metazoa; phylum Chordata; class Mammalia; order Carnivora; family Felidae; genus Felis; species Felis catus. The sequence continues at coordinate 24,994,692 of NC_058384.1, read as the reverse complement.
CCAAATGTGAGAGGTGCCGGGAGAATTTCTTCCGCCTTGGGAACAACGAAGCCTGCTCTCCGTGTCACTGTAGTCCTGTGGGTAAGTGACAGGCAGAGTCAGCTTCGACCTGATGGATTGAAACACAAAATAAGGGCTCCCCGTCTCCCCAGAAAATCTTTGTTTCCTAAGCATCTGCACAGGTTAGGTATGGAAGTGTGTACATTATTGTACCCCCCACCTCCACTCTGTTTAACCAAGTTAAGCTTTCAAATGATTTTCTGGTGTGTATAAAAGTGTGGGGTTGGCCTGAGTAATGGTTTTGTAAATAATTAGTAACACGATCCCAGAAACCAGTTTGAACTTTGACTGTAAAAGGTTAGCTGTTTCGTGAGTTCTTCCTTGTTAATGACTGTTTAGTTTACAGTCCTTAGAGGGCTGAACTTTCTCAATATGTTGGTGTGTCTTCAGAAACAGAGTGCTCTTAGTCTGTTCTACTCTTTCAAGAGTTTGACCTTTATTTTGTTGTGCCTGTATATACTTAAGTTCTAGACATGGGCCTTAAGGATCCTGTGCTTGCCCACAGAGAAGGAACTGGTTTTGAGTACAGTTTATCGTTGGGTGCAGAGTGCCTTGTTTTTCAACATTGATGAACAGGGTGTGTGTCTGGAAAGTTAAAATGTTATGGCTTAAAAGGATATTATTTTGAGACAATGAGGATTTAAAATTTGATCTTTATTCCCTCCGTAACCATCTAGAGGTTACGTACTAGGTTTCAGGCAGTGTTTTTAGTTACCATTTTTTTTTTGATTTGACATATTAATTTTACTTTCATACATGGTTGTTGATAAGCTCTTTAAATTTTAGGTTCTCTCAGCACACAGTGTGATAGCTATGGCAGGTGTAGCTGTAAGCCAGGAGTGATGGGTGATAAGTGTGACCGCTGCCAGCCTGGATACCATTCTCTCACTGAGGCAGGATGCAGGTAAGACTTTTCAAAACCAGGAAAAGGGGGCAGAATCTAAATGTAGTTGATTCAAAACAAGAGATCTTGTGGTATGTATAAACATTTTTCCTTATAATAATTGTCAACAGGATTCAAAACTTCTAGCTCTAATGATGATCCAGGATTGGTTTGTAACAGAGATTAGGCAGAGTTTTTATTTTTTTATTTAAAAAATTTTTTTATTTATTTTGAGAGACAGAGGGAGAGCACAGGCGAGCAGGAGAGGGGCAGAGAGAGAGGGAGAGAGAATCCCAAGCAGGCTTCACACTGTCAGCACAGAGCCCAGCTTGGGGCTTGAACTCACAAACCATGAGATCATGCCCTGAGCCGAGATCAAGAGTTGGATGCTTAACCAACTGAGCTACCCAGGTGCCCGTAAACAGTTATTTTTTTTTTAATATTTAAAATAAATTGAACATTCCTTCCATGTTCTTCTGGATGACTTACCACCATAAATTATACCTTTTGCACTATGCCCTTTGTTTCCCCCAACTGTTTCCATATGGTGCAATAATTACATGCTCTGTTGAATTCAGAAGTGTTGTTGAAAGGTTAGGTGAACAGAGGAAATATACGGAAATGGAAAGGAAAGCTGCAATTTGGTCTCTATTGGTACATAAGTAAAGATTTGTAAACAGGAGTTTCTTGGAAAGGAAGAATGACGCCATGATTCTGTTCAGATTACATTTTACACTAAACTCTATGTTAGAAGACATGCATCTAAGCCACCTTAAAAGCAATGTAATTTTTTTGTATCTCTTTTTCCTTGCCTAAGCAATAGAGAATCACAAAATGATATTGCAGAGTGTGCTTGAATACCATTCTATTAGCATATAAGAACAAATGGATGATTTACACTATAAAAACTAAAGATAAAGAGAATTGGATGGTCTGTCTTTGTAGACCCCCGAGCAATTTTTTTTTTTTTAATTTGAACCCAAGTTAGTTAACATATAGTGTAATGATGATTTCAGGAATAGAACTTAGTGATTCATCACTTACATATAACACCCAGTGCTCATCCCAACAAGTGCCCTCCTTGATGTCCCTCACTCATTTAGCCTATCCTTCCCACCCAACACCCTGCCAGCAACTCTCAGTTTATTCTCTGTATTGAAGAGTCTCTTACAGTTTGTCCCCTTCTCTGTTTTTATATTATTTTTTAAGCAGAGTTTTTAGTATAGAAATGTGATAGGTATTCTTAATTGAAACCAAATTCATATATAAAACTGATTTTAAGACTTCTTTCACTTTTTTATGTATTCCTTTTTTTAAAAGATAAAATGGATTAACATGTAAAACCAAAAGTTGGCTTTGAGTGTGGAATTTCCTTCTCATTTCTCTCATTGTTTTACTCCTTTTCCCATCCAATAGGCCATGCTCTTGTAATCCTTCTGGCAGCATAGATGAATGTAATGTTGAAACAGGAAGATGTGTTTGCAAAGACAATGTTGAAGGCTTCAATTGTGAGAGGTAGCTCATTCTTTCTCTAGCTGTATTTTTTTTTTCTGATACCGTACTTCAAGCACAACAAATTCCTGGTTATATCTTTATGTTTTTCAGGTGCAAACCTGGATTTTTTAATCTGGAATCATCTAATCCCAGAGGTTGCACACCCTGCTTCTGCTTTGGGCATTCTTCTGTCTGTACAAATGCTGTCGGCTACAGTGTTTATTCTATAACCTCTACCTTTCAGATCGGTAATTTGGACCTTCCCTTCTGTCTCCCAGAATTGTGAGACTAGACTTACAGCAGTTTAAAAAAAATTTTTTTTAATGTTTGTTTATTTTTGAGAGAGGGAGAGAGAGCGTGAGCAGGGGAGGGGCAGAGAGAGAGGGAGACACAGAATCCGAAGCAGGCTCCAGGCTCCAGGCTCCGAGCTGTCAGCACAGAGCCCAACGCAGGTCTTGAACCCAAGAGCCATGAGATCGTGACCTGAGCCAAAGTCAGACGCTTAACCAACTGAGCCACCCAAGCGCCCCAAGACTTACAGTAGTTTTAAAAAATTAATAATTTTGAGGATTTTTTGATAGTGGTAACATTTTGTTTTTCACTGTACATAATGTTTTGTTTGGCTCTTTGTTTGGCTTTTTAATTGAATGAAAACATATGGCTTTAGAATGTACTGAAGTATAAATTTACATAAAAATCAAAATATAGCTTGAGGGGTATAGCATATACAGGTACTGCTATAGGAGCCATGTATTCAAACTGTTTATTGCTGACTTTCTATATATTTTGTGGTCTATAGAGGACCTGAATTCAGGATGTTTACGAGGTGATGGCACTTGTGTTCTCATCCTGTGCTTGCAGATGAGGATGGGTGGCATGTAGAACAAAGGGATGGCTCTGAAGCATCACTCGAGTGGTCCTCAGAGAGGCAGGATGTCGCCGTCATCTCAGATAGCTACTTTCCTAGATACTTCATTGCTCCTGGTAAGTAAGACTGGGAAGCAGTCTGGCGCCACGTGTGTCCCTGTTTACTCTCATTGTTACGTTCTCACACACCACTGTGTCTGCTTTCCAGCGAAGTTCCTGGGCAAGCAGTTGTTGAGTTATGGCCAGAACCTCACCTTCTCCTTTCGAGTGGACAGGCGAGACACTCGCCTGTCTGCAGAAGACCTGGTGCTTGAAGGAGCTGGCCTGAGAGTGTCTGTGCCCTTGATCGCTCAGGGCAATTCCTATCCAAGTGAGACCACTGTGAAATACGTCTTCAGGTAAGACCGTCTTCTTTGGAAAATCTGACTTGACCAGAATTCTAAAAGTAGTTTCTTTACCAGTCTTACTGGGCCTTAAGGTGTATGTTGAAGAAAAACGTCTGGGTTATAAGGGTGATTTTGGAAAAGGAAGCCTTCCCTTTATTTACCTGTATCTTTGCAGTTGTATTATCAAACCAACAGATCCATTTCTGACTTGGTTAGATTGTCAGAGCCCTGCATTGTTGGTGGCTTAAATGAATAAGAAATGCTTTCTCAGTACCCAGAATTTTCCTTATAGAGGTTAATATAGATCTTTCTTTCTCTCTAGGCTCCATGAAGCAACAGATTATCCTTGGAGGCCTCCTCTTACACCTTTTGAATTTCAGAAGCTCCTAAACAATTTGACCTCCATCAAGATCCGTGGGACATACAGTGAGAGAAGTAAGTTATGATATAATTTAAGAGAATTAAGAAGACGATTGGGTAAAAAGATCCACAGTAATGTAAAAGTTTATCTCTAAAGTCCCAATACTATAAAACTTGATCCTAAAGAAGTGGTATAAACTACCTTGTTGTACATGTAAAAATAATGCATTTGTTTAACCACATTCAAGGACCTGGAGAAAATTTGCTAAAATTAATAAGTGGCATTGTTTCATAATGAATAAGCCTAATGAGGTTACTTTATATCTACATGTATTCCAAGAATCCTTTTTTTTTAAATGTTTATTTATTTTTGAGAGACAGAGAGCATGAGCAGGGGAAGGGCAGAGAGAGAGAGGGAGACACAGAATCCAAAGCAGGCTCCAGGCTTTGAGCTGTCTACACAGAGCCTGACACAGGGCTTGAACCCACGAACTGTGAGATCATGACCTGAGCTGAAGTTGGATGCTTAACTGACTGAGCCACCCAGGCCCCCCTATATTCTAAGAATCTTGAGTGTAATTCTACTGACTCACGTTGCTTCCTCTTTATTTCTTAATGTGCCTTTAAAATTTTTTTCCTATAGTTTTTTTTTTTTTTTTTTTTTTTTTTTTTTAATGAGGACCTTTTCCTGTAGAAAGCTGAAGCTGTTTGGGTGGAGTCAGAGTGGTGGTGTGGCATAGTGAGTGACATCAGCAGCTTGGATGTATTGGTTTTTGAGATGCCTACATGAACATCCAGATGAAGATGTCTTATAAATTGTTGGAAATATGGGTCTGGGCTTAGGAATAAGTTAGGGCGAGAGATCTGGAATTGAAAGGTTACATATGGGCAGTAATTTTTAATTGAAAATGAGACCAAAAATAGAGAAAAAGTGCAACCCAGAAACATAGTTATCTAAGGACTATGCCCTGAGACTCAAGGGAGAAAAAAGAATTTTGAGGGGGAGAAACGATTATAATGGGTTTATAAAGATGGCTCTGTTGGATTTTGGATTGGGTGACTAAGGAATCATTGGCAGTTTTTTGTTTAAAGAAGGGTTGAAACTGAAGTTATATAGCAGTGCTTTGATAAGTAACTAGAAGGTGAAGCAGTAGAATAAAGCCAAAGAAGTTTGGATGTAAGGGAAGGAAAAGAGGTGGATTACAGTTCAAGAGAAGTGACAAGATTAGAGGAAGAGTCCTTTTTAGGATGGGAGACTTCAGAATGATTACAATTGGAAGCACCTTAACCAGTGGTTGTTTCTCATGATCTAACTGCTAACAAAACCCCATAAATATATCAAAGCAGTAATAGAAGAGATGTTCTTTAGCCTCAGGTTGTCAGGTTCTAAGAATTATATAAACAGCAAGTGATATTTCATAACATAGGGAAATAAACTTGAAACATTCGGAGCAGAATGGAAATTAAAAGGAAATATGATGAAATAAAGGACTGCCACGTCATAGGATGTTCCTGCTGAGGCCATCCCATGCTCTGTTGAGTTGGATGAACCATTGGTCTAAGCCAATATAAGGCTTCCTCTCTTTTTTTTCTTCTGGAAATGGGGAAGCATTGTGATATATGGCATATTTGCTTGGGAATAATTGCATATTTGCCAAAGTAGCCCTGAGTATTAAAACTTGTATAGCAAATTTTCCTGTTTTATGCAGGGCACAAAGCATATTGAGTGGCACTTGTCAGCACGTGCTCTTTGCTCTTTTATTCCTGAGCTGTGCTGTCAGCGCCTGCTTCTGTGGCAGGAGAACAAAAACACTGCTTAATGGCTATGGACTTAAACTCTTCTTATCCCCTGCATTCTTGCTCCAATCTTTTCTTGCCCCAGAATATTTCCCAGTGCTTTTCCTTTGTCACATTGGTGATTGAGAGAACTGAAGAATCCAACAAATTCGGTTGTTGTTGTTGGTGTGTGTGTGTGTGTGTGTGTGTGTGTGTTTAAAAATGTTTGCTATACTGCCCTTCCAAATACTTAATGCTAGGTACCCCACAAATGTTGTGAATGCTATTTTCTAGTTATCCCCTCCAAAAGATGACTTAACTAATAGTTAATTTTCTCTGGAATTTTGTATCTGATAACTCTTTAGCTTTATTAACTTTCTGTAAGCTTTTGAAAAACAGAAGCCAGTTCAGTGATTCTCCTGCCCACGTCATACACAGGTGCTGGCTATTTGGATGATGTCACCCTGACAAGCGCTCGCCCCGGGCCTGGGGTGCCTGCAACGTGGGTGGAGTCTTGTACCTGTCCTGTGGGATACGGAGGGCAGTTTTGTGAGATGTGCCTCTCAGGTTACAGAAGAGAAACTCCGAGTCTCGGGCCATACAGCCCGTGTGTGCTCTGTACCTGCAATGGACACAGTGAGACCTGTGACCCTGAGACAGGTGAGCAGATGGTCTTTGGTGGCTGCTAGACCTCCGTCGTCTAGCAGATGGATGGGAAGTGCTCACGGTCTCATGTGCTTGCACACTGGCCTGTTCTCTCATCCCCGCTCTCCACATAGGTGTTTGCAACTGCAGAGACAATACAGCTGGACCCCACTGTGAGAAGTGCGGTGACGGGTACTATGGAGATTCGACCGCGGGCACCTCTTCCGATTGCCAGCCCTGTCCGTGTCCTGGGGGCTCGAGTTGTGCCGTTGTCCCTAAGACTCAGGAGGTGGTGTGCACCAACTGTCCCACTGGCACCACTGGTGAGTCCACTCTTCTGTAGGCTCTCAGTGTTCCATCCCAAAAATCACTCGGGAAGAGGAGCTCTGGGGGCTTGCAGACTTTTGTCTGTTGCTTTGGTTCGGTGATTATGGTGTTCTGGGTAGGCAAAAGTTTGGTTAGGAAAGAGATGTATTATCCATTTATAGAATGCGTATCAGATACAAATAATAGCCAACGTATTTATGGCCACATACTTCTCGGAGCACTTGACATATTCTGCCTCATTAATCCTCACAACCCCATGAGGTGGCTTTTGCCATGACCCCCCTGTCACAGCCAAGAAAACTGAGGTGCAGAGATATTAAGTTACATGTCCCAGCTGCACGGCTAGTCACTGGAAGAGCTCATGACCACTACAGTGTACTCTCCCCGACATGAGAACCAAAACTGGATTTTTAGTTTGTGGGGCTGTCCTGGGATTCTTGATATAAAGTGGTATTTTTTTAATTCTTTAAATTCTTTCTGTCTTTAAATAGTCCTTTTGGTGCATCATTGCCCATCACATTTAGTTGGGAAAAAATATTTGTATAGCTTTGGATAGACCTCTGTTCCTATTCTCAGAGTTTCTTTCTTTTTGATAAGAACATAAAACTAGATCTTTCTTAGCTACTCAAGGAACTGTTGTGCTAAGGGCTCCAAATCTCACTGATGACCATTCATTCCTCTTTTTCCATTGACTTTAGCCACCATGTAATAGAGAGGTTCTGGCTAGGCTTCAGATACGATTAAAAACTTTTTGTTCAAAAGATATTGCTGCAGAGCAGGGAAATAAGTAAAAAATAAAAAACACTGACCTAATAATTTGTATCTCTTGTATGTCATCAAAACATTGTTTATTCGTTGGGAAACATCAAAACACTTCATCTTCCTTTCACTACTCCACTGAGCCCACACTAAGCACAAGCACATTGTAACACAAAGAGATTCAATCATTTGCTTGAGGTAGTTGAGAAAAGGAGTAGAAACTAGTGTTGACTTTCAGGTTTTTTACTCTTTTCTGTGTGTATGTGTGTTCTAAAACAGTGGCCCAGCAGAGGCTCACAGATGGCATTTCTCCAACCTGATCTCGTTTCCCACTGTTTCCACCCACTGTTGCCTTCGCTGCTCCTGCTCCAGCCATCCTGGGCTTCTTGTAATCCATCAGATGAGCCAGACTCTATGGCCTGCCATATATGATGTTCTTTTTTGAGAATACTTTACTTTCTTCCACTCAAACCTCACTTTTCTCGTCCAGCTCCAATCTTTTCCATGGAGTTGGGTTGAAACATCACTTCCCTAGGAAGGCTTTCCTCAGTGAACCCTCCCCGCACTACCACCTCAGGTTTTTAAGACCCTTTACTCTGCTGCCACAGCATAGCTCAAGATCCCACTTGCTTAGAATCTATACTTTTAGATGTACCTGATAAAATGTTTTGATGAGAGATCCCTTTGCTCATTCTGTTGTTCCATTGGGTAGTCTGCAAGCATAAAACTAAGCTAAGCATTTGGGGGTATTCATTCATGGCAGTGCTGAATAATACAAATGGTGCACTGAGACGACTTGGGATATGTAATGGAGAGATGGAGTGTAATATAGGAGATCTTGCAAAATGTTGTAAACCCGTTAGTCTATAACTAGATGCCTCTCACACAAGACTTGTGATATACATTCGTCTTTTTTGTCTTCTTAGTTATCACCTGGCTTGAAGGAGATGAGCAATAGCACTTCTTGAGGATGTTAATTGAGGTAGAAGTCCACCTGAAAAATAGCCTAGACCCTGTGAAAAATAATGCCATCGCTCGTTAGTCCTATTTCCTGCTTTACTTTTTTCATAGTGCTTTTTAACCACTTGATATTTTTCTGTTTATTCATTTGTTTGCTGTCTGTCTTTCCTCTCCTTCACCCCAGTTTAAGCTCCACGAGAACAGGGACTTCTGTCTGTCTTATTCATTTTTGTATCCCTGACACCCCGAATAGCACTTGACATGTATACTTGTTGAATGAATGCAAATATTTTTTGGATGATGAATAGAGATTGCAGATGCAGGGTAAGGTGTTCCTCATTTAGAAGGCTACTGAAGAATAGAAATAACTACTGATAGTCCCTGAGATCTTCACAGATGAGATCTCCTTCACAATATCTTTAAAATGATCTTTTGGGGTAAATTAATAATAATATTCTTTTTTCAACACGTTTATTTGAGTCCCTGGCTTTGGGAATGAAAATGCAGAGATGAATTAGGGATGGTCCCTGCTCTTCAGGGGCTAAAAGTGTGGAGGCAAACACAGATAATTTTTAGACAGTGTGGTTAGTTCAGACAAAGGAACTCACGTAAGAGGGCCAGAGGTGAAGGAGCAACACCTCCCCAAGGGTGGGGACAGAATGATAAGGAAAAACTAAGGCCCAAAAAAGTACATTACTTGCCCAGAGTCATGTAGGCAATCCATCCAGGACTTGAACCTACATCCTGGACTCCGCGACAAAAGGGGATGGGTTAGCTGTCATGTTGCTGGGAGATATTTTGGAGTGAAAGCTTCCCCTGGGCTACCATGCACCTCTGTTTTAGGTCATTTTTTTAATTGTTGTATTCAAAACCAGTTTCAAGGCATTTTAAATATACATCATATCTAGAATAGCCAACTTATCTGATAAAAAGCAAAACGGAAATGCTGTTCTGATCCTAGTCTGGAGAAGGCTCTTGGGTGAGGGTCTGGTAACTATGTATATCACAGACCAGAAGCTTCCTTTCCTCTCTTAGCATTTCATTCCTTCCCCTCCTGCCCCACCCCCAGCTAGAGTTTCTGTTCACCTCATCAGTGGTCTCCATTTGCCAAATGCAGGGGTCAGTTTTCAGTCCTCATCTGACCCCGTCTCCCAGCAACACTGGACTCAGTTGACTGCTCGCTCTGCCCCACACATTTCCCCTCTTGCCTTCGGTGACACTGCCCCCTCTTGGGTTTCGTTCTTTCCCTCTCCTCTGGAGTCTCTGTTGATCACTTCTGGTTCTCAGCCTAAGGCTTCCATGTCAACTCATCTATATTCTCCCCTCAGGTGAACAAGTCTTGTCCTTCAGGCTTCACAAGCCTTTCTGTGCTTACTAAAAAAATCTGCGTCTTCAGCCCCGACTGTGCTCTCCCCTGAGTGGCAGCTACTTACTTGCCGTCTCCACTTGGCGGGTGGGCTGGAAGCCTTCCATTTGCCCCTTCACATCCGTTCTTTATTCTTCTCCACCCCGACAAGACCTGTGTGCACCACATCAGATGGACCCTCCATTTGTGTCCAGGCAGCAGGAAGTACATACAGGAGGTCGGGGATGGGGGTGGGGGCAGAGTATTTATTCCAAGGCCTCCTCTCCATAGAGTCCTTGAGGCTGGTGACCTTAATCAAGGTTCTCAGTTACAGCCAGCATTTTCCAGACAACCCTTTCTAATGTGAGACTCTGGTTAGCTGCTCCCTCCATCCACCCACTGAGGCCCAGGTCATGGAGCCCCACAGTCACTACCACAGGTGCTACACTCTCTTCAGGGATTCCTTACACCCATACTTGTATAGAGAGTATGTTTATTAAACTGTCTTTAGGTCTTGCTAATTTGAATGTGTCTTTCATTTTCTGCTGTCCTCTTGAGTCACAGGGCTAAAGGCATTTTTAAGCATATCCAAGCTACATCTTTGATTTCTTCTCTTTTTTTCTAACCCAACCATGTCCTTTCCCAATCTTGTTCAACTGCATGAAAATACTCACATCCACCTAGTTGCCCAAGCTAAAATCCTAGGCTTATCTTTAATTCTTTCTTTCATTTCCCGGAAGCAGTCAGCCAGCACGTGTGATTGAGTCTATCTCACATCTGACCACTTTTCACTGCCTCCACTGCCACCACCCTGGTCTACACCACTGCCCTCTCTCACCTGGAATGGCTTAATTGGTCTCCTAATGAGCCTCTCTCACTCTGCGGCCCTGTAGTCCACTCTCACATGGCAGCTGGGATAATCCTTTTTAAATGTATTTCAGGTCACATCACTTCAAAAACCCTCTAATATCACTTTAAACCAGACTTTTTACTGTGACCTACATGATTGGCTCTTACTACTTCCAGAAGCTCATCTTGTTTTTCTGGCACATTCTTCTCTTGGATATTATCATGGCTGTTTTCTTCCTGTCTTTACGTTATCATCCCACATATCTCCTCTTTACAGAGCTTTCTCTAACCACCCAATCTGAAGTAGCCATTGCCCTGTCACTCTGCCATATTGCTCAAAATGTTTTAATTTTCTTATGCTTATCCCTATCTGAACTAATCATTTTTATTTATATGTCTGTGGATTGGTCTCCCCCAGCTGCAGCATAAGCTTTCTGAGAGTGGAGATCTTGTCCGCCTTGTTCACCACATCATCCTGACAACCTAGAACAGTGCCTGTGTAATAGATGCTCGGCAGGTGCTTGTTAAATGAATAAATGAACAAACCTTTGTTTCTCCAAACAATTTAGGCTCATTCAGGCCCTATTAGCTACAAAGATATCAAGAACCCAACTTGAGCTAATGATAATGGAGAAGTGGAAAAGAAAAGAGGAGGAGCAGTGAGTTTAGTATGGTGGAAAGAGTCCTGGATTCTAACTGTTTGGTTGTGGGCAAGTTACTTAACCTCTCTGTTCCCTTAGCTATAATAGAAGCTGGTGGCAAATGACGATCTCTTTAAGTTATCTTCTAAATACTCTGATTCTGTACCAGTTGACACTGCTCAAACAAGGATTAGCACAAACCTTTTACTTTTTTAAGAAAATTGTCCTGCTTACTCTATTGTATGGGAAACTTAAGATATCGAGTGGCCCTTCATCTGTTTTAATATCATGAACAAAACAAACATGAATGTGCCATCCCTTGAGACTGGAGAGGTTAATAAACCCTGAGCCTGACTCATTTGCAAAGTACTTTTTTAAATGTTTGTTTATTTATCTTTTTGAGAGAAAGGGGGAGGGGGGAGGGGCAGAGAGAGATGGGGACAGAGGATCTGAAGCAGGCTCTGTGCCGACAGTACAGAACCTGATGCGGGACTCAAACTCACAAACTGTGAGATTATGGCCTGAGCCAAAGTTGGATGCTTAACCAACTGAGCCACCCAGACGCCCCACAAAGCACTTTTAATGCATGATTTCGGTTAGTCCCCAGGACAGCTGATGTGGAGTGGGCAGAGCGGGTCCTGTCTTTCTAATAACAAAATGGAGATGTGCCTGGAGTCATTCAGCCGATACTGGCACAGGGCCAGGACTGCAGCCCAGGTCTAGAAGCTTCTCCTGGGCTGGTGCCCTGTCAGCTGCAGCATGCCGCCTCACATCTGATGGTTAAACTAGATTCTTTGTGACCAGACTGTATCCAATGGCACCAGAAATGTCTAAGGCCCTTCTCTCGTAACATCAGATTTGTCTCATGTCCAGGTAAAAGATGTGAGCTCTGTGACGATGGCTACTTTGGAGACCCTCTGGGGAGAAACGGCCCCGTGAGGCTTTGCCGCCTCTGCCAGTGCAATGACAACATCGATCCCAATGCCGTTGGAAATTGCAATCGCTTGACAGGAGAATGCCTGAAATGCATCTATAACACTGCTGGCTTCTATTGTGACCGATGCAAAGATGGATTTTTTGGAAATGCCCTGGCCCCCAATCCAGCAGACAAATGCAAAGGTGATCTAGCCATCTGTCATGGTTGTACTCATGTATTCTGAGGATTCATGTGTGGTCTCTTTAAATACTTCCAGTTGTTTGGTCTAACAAGGCACTGTTCAATAGAAATTGTGAACCTCTTGTAGTTTAAATTTCTCATAGACACGTTGAAATAGAAACAGGTGAAATTGATTTTAATGATACGTTTTATTTCACCTAACACATCTACTATACTATCGTTTCAGTGACTAATGAATTAAAAATTATCAAGATGTATGTTCTTTTTTACCCACGCTAAGTCTTTAAAATGTGGGATGTATATCACATTCACAGCACATCTCAAGGCCAGCCCCATTTCAGGTGCTCAACAGCCACAGGTGATTAGTGGCTACTGTATTGGTTCAACTGAAGTGTAAAGGGTTTGTTTGTATTGTTTACATTTTAGTCCTTCTCCTGGGCGATTTGCATCTTTTGCTCTCTGCTTCCCCCCTTAGCCTGTGACTGCCATCCCTATGGAACCGTGAAGCAGCAGAGAGGCTGTAACCCTGTGACCGGGCAGTGCGAATGTCTGCCCCACGTGACTGGCCGGGACTGTGGGGCCTGTGACCCCGGCTTCTACAACCTGCAGAGTGGGCAAGGCTGCGAGAGGTGAGACGCCAGGTGCCTTTGCTGGAAGTGATCTTTGCTTTTTTAATTGGGAGAGGTGAATTTTTCTGAGCTGTATGTAACGGTAGCCTTGATTTTGTTCAGGAGTTGAGTGCCCAGTTGAGGCAGAGTATCCTTAGAGGCAATCCTGGACAGTTGTAATTAAGCTAATGGGAGAAAAGAGTGGAATGAAGCGTCCCCAGTTGTGTCAGAATCACCTGAGCAACAGTTAGAAGACAACAAATCACATGGTGCTCTCTGACGCACTGAGAATCAGGTCCTCTGGGGCTTGCAGCCTGGGAATTGCTCTTTCCCAAGCTCTTGGTCAGTACATATGCGGTGCCGGGTTGGAGAGCCACTTTGTAGTGGTTTTAGCAGTGAAATAACTGTATTTGTGGGTTAGGTTAGAAAAGGAGGTTCTCAGTAGAACCCCTGAAAATTACTTGAACCTCAGGCGCTTAATAGCCCGTAACATTTTGTCTTAATAGCCCTTTACATTCTGTTTTCTAATACAGATTACATCAGTTCTATGCTGAACAGAGGCGGGGGGAAGGTTTGCTGAGAGTCCGTTTTTCTTACCTGAGAAATGTTGTGTGTTCATTTTCAGGTGTGACTGCCATGCTTTGGGTTCCACCAATGGACAGTGTGACATCCGCAGTGGCCAGTGTGAGTGCCAGCCTGGCATCACCGGTCAGCACTGCGAGCGCTGTGAGGTCAACCACTTCGGGTTTGGACCCGAAGGCTGCAAACGTAAGGACTTTTGGGGGCATAGAACTCAAAGTCTTTCCTAATGCCAGTTAGAACTGCAGACTTTGACAGCCTCCGTCTGGCCCCATGGCTTGCAGTCAGGGCAGTACCTAAGCCATCATCAATGAGTATTAGTCTTGTCTCATACTCCGGGGATTGGGAGCTTCTCGGGTTCCTTTGCGGCCACCTTATTTACATCTTCTTTTATTATCATTTCTGATTCTTTCTCCAGTCTTTTGTCTTTCCGAGGGGAGTCTCCCTTTGATTACTGGACTTTCCCACTGTGCTTAATGAAAAATTTTTATTGATCGCATTCTGAGAGCAGATAATGAAATGGTGAGAGACTTTGCTCACAACTTGTTGGTCGACTTACCGGCTGCAGTTCCTTCCCACCCTTGGGGCCCTTTTGGTTCAGTTACATCTAAACATCTGCTTCTCCTTGGCATAAACACTTGCCTGGAATTAGGCCTCAGAACAGTTTGGTGCTTTGCTTTTTGAATTCCTTCATTTCTCCTGTGGAATGTAGCATAAATCATTGACCCAGTTCAGAGAACAAAGCAAGTAAACAAACTATAAAATAATGCAAAATAAGTATTAGCATTTGGGTTTTCTAGTTCCTTAGTGAGAGAAGCATTAAACAGCAGAGAGATGAAGGTAGAGAAGAATTCTTGAAGTGCAAAAAAGGGCACTGACTAGTTCAGTAGACTAATTTCTATAATTATTAAGTAACGTAAAATGTGCCCCCTCCAAGGGATGTACATTTTACTTTGAAACTCACTTTTGCTTTAAAAATTTCTGTTTTCTCTGCTAAGTAGAATTAACTGTTCAAATTCTCATAATTTGGCCTGGTTTTAAAAAAATGTCTACTTATAATGCCTTATTGATATCAATCTGAGTTAAAAGAAAAACTCACTCTTCCTTCTTTTCCCTGTCATGTACTCTTTTCCCTTTATTCTGCAGCGTGTGACTGTCATCCCGAGGGATCTCTTTCACTCCAGTGCAAAGACGATGGTCGCTGTGAATGCAGAGAAGGTTTTGTGGGAAATCGCTGTGACCAGTGTGAAGAGAACTATTTCTACAATCGGTCTCGGCCTGGCTGCCAGGAATGTCCAGCATGTTACCGGCTGGTGAAGGATAAGGTAAGCTGTCCACCATGCATTCACTCGTTCACTCATTCACTCACTCAGCAGACATTGACGGGGTGCTTCCTGTGCACTTAGCTTTGGAGAACAGATGGTAAACAAGGTAGACATGGTCCCTGTCCTCCAAGACTTATGTTCCAGTTGGGAGACAAATAATAAAAAGTAAAGAAAAAAAAGTACTAACTGAGATAAGCACCAGAAAGGGTACAGACAGTAACTGGAGGAACTACTTTCTATAAGGCCTCTCTAAGGAAATTTATTTAAGGTGAGATCTGATGAATAAGAGGGAATAAGCTGAATGAGAAGTGACAGGTAGGCTGTTCCAGGCAGAGGGAATATGGGATACACAGGCCTCAAACGTGGAGGTTGTCTGGGGCTCCTGAGCGAGGAGGGCTGGTTTGTGAGAAGACGGGAGAGGTTGGTGGACATAGCTCATGTTGCACCATGTCAACCTTAGATTTTACTCCAGATCCAGGGAGAATGCACCGAAGGGTTTTAAGCTAGGAAATCCAATTCATATTTTAAGAAGAACACGCTGACTGTTATGTGAAGAATGATGGTCAGGAGTGGGGTAGAAAGGGAAGCCTGGGTTGAATTGGATAAGTATGTGTGTTTGGGGGCAAGGACAGGGAAAGAGAAGAATCAAGGAAGCATGTTGGGTTTTTTGCGTAAGGTAGCTGGAGACATTGGTTATTGAGATGGAGATGACTCAGGGAGAGCAGATTTAAGAGAAGAAAATCAAGAGTGTAGTTTTGGATGTTGAATTGAGAGATACCTATCAGAGCCAAGTGGAGGTATCAGGAAAGTAATCTAAAACCTAAGAGAGAGGTCAGAACTGGAGAATCATCCACATGCAGTGTTTAATGTCAAAGGAATAGACTTGATAGTTTCTCTCTGGAAGCCAGAACAATAAAGAAAAACCACCTGTGTTACCTGTTCAAAAGTGGACATAGGTGGAGTGTGTAGACTTGCGTATGTATAGAGTGCCCCTTGATGATTATTCCTGCAGGAAGTCCAGCTGGGTTCTCTGTATGTTCTTCATCATGTGCAGGTTGCTGATCATCGAATGAAACTCCAGGAATTAGAGAATCTCATAGCAAACCTTGGAACTGGGGAAGAGGTGGTGACAGATCAAGCCTTTGAGGACAGGCTAAAGGAAGCAGAGAGAGAAGTTATGGACCTCCTTCGAGAGGCCCAGGATGTCAAAGGTATACATGTTTAAACAGTGGGTAACTTCTGCCAGATGGCCCAATCTTTAGACGTGGCTCCTAGTTCAAGGTTAGTTAGTACAGCTTTACAAAATTCTCGATTTCTTAAACTATTTGTAGAATATGAATTTTTTCAAACAATCTGTGAAAATACAAGAACTTGTCAACTTAATGTTTTTGGATACAGCAAGTGAAAAGAGTTCTCCCAGCACATCAGAAACTATTAGATGTTAAAATTCTAAGTGTTTTATAAATCTGTTCTATTACAAGGTGTTTTAAAACACTTTTTAAAAATCATGAAAGGTATGCATTTTGGGTGTACATTATTTTAAGTAGAAAATTTGAACTTGGATTTTTTCTGTTATTCTAGTGAGTCAGAATTTATTTTATGTACTGCTTTATTTCCTTAGGACCCTCATAAGGAAAAAGTGTAGTCTTCAAGTATTGACTGTTCTGTTTAATAAGTGAACAAATGTTCTAATAACATCATGTAAAGTACATTTTATACTGTGGTGTATTTAATGTCCTTTGCAATTATGTCACTTCTCTGTACATTATCTGTACCATATTATGATGAGATAAGCTGATTATGTCAGCTTATCTGATCATAAGCAGAGAAGGAGTTGGTTTAAGATTTAGAAAACTATTTCAAAATACTTTATTGACTTTAAAGGAACTTGAGTTTTTAAAACTTTGAAAGTAAGAAAAAGTTATTTTAAAATATTTACTTTTAAAATCACTTTAGGGGCACCTGGGTGGCTCAGTGGGTTAAGCATCTGACTTCAGCTCAGGTCATGATCTCACAGTCTGTGAGTTTTTGCCCCGCGTCGGGCTCTGTGCTGACAGCTCAGAGCCTGGAGCCTGCTTCGGACTCTGTGTCTCCCTCTCTCTGTGCCCCTCCCCTGCTCATGCTCTGTCTCTGTCTGTCTCAAAAATAATAAATAAAAACATTTTTAAATAATCACTTTAATGTTTTTAAAAAATTTTTTTAATGTTAATTTTTGAGAGAGAGAGACAGAGCACAAGCTGGGGAGGGACAGAGGGAGGGGGGACACAGAATCCAAAGCAGTCTCCAGGCTCTGAGCTGTCAGCACAGAGCCCAATGCAGGGCTTGAAGCCAGAATCGTGAGATCATGACCTGAGCTGCAGTTGGACGCTCAACTGACTGAGCCACCCAGGCACCCTTGTTTTATTTTTATTTCTTACTCTGAATTAAGCTTTTTTTCTAAATTTGGACAAATCCTTTTCTACATTTACTGAGTGCCTATGGTATACCACGCATTGTGCTAAACACCAGTTAATGAAAACATGAACAAGATACTGCTCCTTCTATCAAAGTGTTCTCCATCTGGCTAAGGTCACTTTTGTCTGGAGCATCCCATCGTTGAGGTACAGGTGTTCACAGATACTCATAGTAAATGTGCATTAACATTAGTACATTTGGACCACAGTGGTTGACCTCTTCATTGAGTTTATGAATCTACCCATTTGGAGTTAGAGAATCTTCCTATCAGAGTACAGGTCAACAGAAACTAAATATAGTCCTTATTTCTTATTGTAGATATCCCTAATGTATATAATTTTGATTTTATAAAATTAATGAGGAAGGAAGTAATTTGGATGCATCTGGTTTGGGCCAGTTTGTTGAATTTTTATATGAGAGTCCAGAAATCGTTCTATAAGGTAAATTTTTAGAAATTTAAAAATAAGAAGTTGAGGCGCCTGGGTGGCTCAGTCCATTAAGCATCCAACTCTTGGTTTCAGCTCGGGTCAAGACCTTGCAGTTCATGAGTTCAGGCCCCGTGTTGGGCTCTGTACTGGCAGTGTGGAGCCTGCTTGGGATTCTCTCTCTCACTCTCTCTCACTCTCTCTCTCTCTCTCTCTCTCACTCTCACTCTCTCACTCTCTCTCAAAATAATAAATAAAAAAAAAAGAGGTCAATAGTTTATGTTAACTTTAGTTGTGTTTTGTGGTGTTGGTACATTTTAAGTGTTAAACATAGAATAAGAAGAACTTAAATGTTTCCTGTTGTGTTTATTCCTGTTCTTTGCATTTTTAGTATGTTCATTTGTTGGCAAAACCTTTTGGCACACGTTTTTCCTGTAATGTATTCTCTTGAAACAACAAATTCCCATTGAAGAATACTGCCATACTCATTGAAGAATTGAATGCAGAGTTATCATTAACTGTCGATCAGTCCATTGGAGAGCTGGGGTGCCAACACCAGGAGCACATGGGAGCAGTCAAGAGGCAAGAAAGGGGGGTCAGCCAGCATTGATCGCATCTTAGTGCAGCCCCAGCTAGGTCTAGCTTCCTCTGGCCTTGACTGCCTCCTTTCCTCTACTAGAGCAGACAATCCCATTGGACAGAAGCTTTGACAGAAGTCATGGCCGTCATGCCTCCCCTTGAACCACTTGCAAGGCAGGAACATAATGGGCTGCTGCTTCCCGGGGCTTGGGTAGCACCATAGCCGGGCTAGGGTTAAAGTCTGCTCCCACTAAGGCTTGGTTTCATGGAGTTCCTGGCTGACCTTTCTTACTTGTGTTCAAACTAGCCGAGAATAAGAATATCTTCACAATGATTTATCCTTTCAGACCATCCCTGAGTGTTTATTTGTAGTTTAAACTTGTGTTTATTCTGCAGCTTTAAAAGGAGATTATATGGTGCAACTAGGTTTTGCAATTTGAAGGCATTTCAAGTGATCCTACCAGTTGCATTATCTATTCCCTTTTCAGTTACTGTTGTTTCTCTCGAGCTGGCCAGAGAGATTGGTATCTGTTACATTCCTGAATGTCTAAAGGGAAGGGGCTTTTATAACTTCATTGGCTGCTTGTGCTTCCTAAGTCTAAATGATTTTCTATGATTTCGACACTTTGTCTTTTGTTGTTTTCTTAAAAATCTTCAGATTATTAAAGAAGTGGTTGATCATTCAAGCAGGGTCACTGTCTATAGTTAGGCAAGAGTTTTGCACCACACCAACTGTGCACGAGTATTTGGTGACCCTGTCTACGTGGTTGCTGTTTTCCAAACCTGTATTCATCTTTATTGATCTTAACCGTGACATCATGTTGAAATAAGAACTGGTCAATTTTGCGTAGGACTTATGTATACTAATATGTGTGTTAATATAATGTGTATTAATATAATCTTAGGACACGTGTGAGTTTTGACAGTGCCAATCATATTTGCATGGGCTTATATTTATCTTTTATTAGGACATAGGTATGAGATTTAGGCTGAATGGGCACAATTAAAAAACAATTTGAAGAACTCTTCAAAAGCAGAAATCAGTATGAAAGAAATGACATGGGTATTCCAGGGGGTGGGAGGTGGCAGCAAGTCTGTATTTAGTTTAAAATACAAAATGAACCTATTTTTTAATTTTTTTAATGTTTATTTATTTTGAGAAAAAGTGAGTTGGGGTAGAGGCAGAGAGAGAAGGTCCAAAGCAGGCTCTTCACGGTCAGCATAGAGCCCGACACGGGGCTGCAACTCACAAACCATGAGATCATAACTTGAGCTGAAATCAAGAGTTGGATGCTTAACCAACTGAGCTACCTGGGCGCCCCTAAAATACAAAATGAATTTAATCTGCCACACTTGAACATCTGTTTTGAACCTGGTTTTTTCCTAGTTTAGAAAAATGTCTAGCACTCAGAGCTGGTAGTGCTTTTAATATTTTATTTTTATGATTAAATCTGGCATGTGCTGGAATATCAAACTTTCCTTTGTCAGACATTCCTTGGGTGTCTCCTTTTTGCTAATCACTGTGTAAGACTGGGAATGAGTAAGAAAGAGAAGCTCATAGTCAAGTGGGACCGACAGACACACAGTTGGAGACAGTGTTATAAATGCAACAGTGGAGGTACAACTGGGCACACAGTAAAGACTGCCCAGTCCTGCCGATGGGCTTAGGAAAAGCTTATCGGAAAGATCTGTGTTTGGAAGAATAAGGTTTTGCCTCAGCTTTCATGTAAGATATGTCCCTGCTTCAGATAATTTATGGACTTTCTTCTGCAATGCCATTGCAGATATAGACCAGAATTTGATAGATCGCCTCCAGAGATTGAATAATACCTTATCCAGCCAAATTAGCCGTTTACAGAATATACGGAATACCATTGAAGAGACTGGAAACTTGGCTGAGCAAGCACGTGCCAGGGTAGAAAGCACTGAGCAGTTGATTGAAATTGCATCCCGAGAACTTGAGAAAGCAAAGATTGCTGTTGCCAATGTGGTGAGTGATTGGGAAGGTCTGAGGTGGGGTTGTAGGAGTCCCCTGGTAATTTGTAGGAAGTCTGCTACTGTCCGTTGAATGCTTCAGTTAAATTGACTTATGTCTTTTTGTCATGGACCAAGAAAGCCACATTGCTCATAGTTATCATTAAATAGTTATCACGAACTGGATAAAAACCAAAGGACATCTGGGTCATTTCTCTAGCTTTGTTCCTTCTATAGCACTAGGCAATTTAGACTTCCCTTATCCTTTGATGAAAACAAATAGTAATCTGTAGCCAAGGAGGCTAATAATAAGTAAAGATCTTTTAATTAATGAGAGATTCTTTCTGCTGAATAATACTGATACAAATTTGGTTTTGACACTTGCTTTATTAAATTTAAATAATTCAGTCCTTTGAGATTAGTGCTTTATTCATTTCGTTTTCAGTCAATCACTCAACCAGAGTCCACCGGGGACCCAAACAACATGACTCTTTTGGCTGAAGAGGCACGAAAGCTTGCTGAACGGTAACCTCCAGATCCCTGTGTTTTCATGGTTAAGCTAGAACTTTCCTTACAGTGTGTACTTATTGTCCCTCCTTTACCCACATACACTTTTCACATATCCCACTTTGGCAAAGTTTGCTCTCTCTTCTGAAATGTCATCGGCTATGTGTACTCTTTCCTTTGAAATTAGAATATTTACTTTGAATATTTGAATATGATGCTTTGGAGGGAAATTGTATTTGCACTTCTCAAAGAAAACCATAAAATTTTTAGATGTTTAATTTCAGAACCTTTAAGTTGATAATAAGAAGCTCAGTCGAATTTGTTTTTTTTAATTTTTAAGGTTAATTTTTAACAAAAATGCTTAACTCTCATATTTTAAGAGACAACATTTACTAACACATAGTACATTTGAAAATCAGCCCAAGAAAACAGACTTGTTTCATTCCTGATTTTTTAAAGGTTTTTTTGTTTAATTATTATGAAGTGTAAGGTAGTTTCGTAGGAAAACTTTAAGTCATAGGAGAGTATTAAATTGAATTAAAAAAAGCTGTTAAACAAGTTGCTAGAATGTAGGCTTATTCACTGAAGTTCCAGTGCCTAACACAATGTCTGGGATACAGTAAGTGCTCAATAAATGTTGAATGCATTGCACACCAGCTTGCAGACCTCATGGTGCTTAAGTAAGCCCAGCGTTAGAATTTTAACCTCATTGTTCAAAGCAATTACTTCAGCTTCTTGCTTTAACATGTGCTGTTTCTATTCTTTGTAAATGTAAATGTGTGAGCTGCGTAATTTAGTTCATGGAACATTCATGGTTTCATAGCTAGATTTTGTGATTAAAAGATGACAGCTGAAAACATATGGAAAACTCCTAAGATAATTAGGTCTTGAAGATAAAATAATTTGGTGTATTTCATACAGGAATTTTGAAAGAAAGCTTATCATACCAAAAAAAAGAATGACCACATATGGCAGTATGACACTGTAATAGAAATTTTAGAGCTGACAAAATCTTAATGACTTACCCAGCTAAAATTCGCATTATTTGGCTGGATTCCCTGGTGACATGTTTCCTTCCATTGAGTGTTGGGTGGCTTTTCCTGGTCAGTGATTAGGTTGCCTGTGCAAAATCTGAATAGCCGAAGCTGTTTCAGGACTATGTAGTAACTGAACCAGAGTAAGGATTAAACATTAGATCTGAGGTTTGTGCTTATGACTAGATGAATGAGTCCTTGCTAGTATATATGGTTTTATAGATAAATTATTCTTCAATAATTATACTTAGAAGTCATTTTTTGAAGAAATATAAACATTTGCCTCTATAAACTTTATAGGAAAATATTGCTCGGAAAATAACCTCTGGGAAAATGCCATTTTCTCAGATTGTTGAATGTTATTGTAAACTTAGCCCCATTGAAATGATTGCAAAATTCCAAATTTATAAGATTTTTCCAGTATTTATAGAGCTCTGCCCACGTTGGCATTTGTATATATGGTAAGGTAAGCGTTACCTGAATTCTGCTTCTTTCTCGATTAAATAGTTCTGTTTCATGGTTCCTTTTTTCTTTTATGTTATCCAGCCATAAACAAGAAGCTGATGATATTGTAAGAGTGGCAAAGACAGCTAATGAGACATCAACTGAGGCATATGATCTGCTTCTGAGAACACTGGCAGGAGAGAATCAAACAACACTGGAGATTGAGGAGCTTAATAGAAAGTGAGTGTCATTTAAAAGTGGCTTCTGGCCCTTCAGTTGTTGCAAGCAGCACCATTTCCATGAAAAATGAAATGCTGATGCATTCGGGGCATGCATTCAGGCAGTAAGATTCCTTTTGTTAATCATGCTTTTGAAATGGTGCAGTAATTAGAGCGGGGATATAGAGCTACAGAGATTTTATTTGATTTAATTCCTGTAACTACAGAGAAAGGTAACAAGACTAGCCATGATACTTAAAATTCTGCAAAAGTGAAAAAAGAGAGGAAATATCATAGAGAAAATACACTTGAGCTACAAATGTTTAAAAGGTATCCGAAATAAGAAACTATGTGGTAAACCATATGGTATAAATAGAAGTGATGAGATGAAATATAAATTTAAGCTATGTTGGTTTTAAATAATAGCATTTGCTTGTGGCGCCTGGGTGGCTCAGTCAGTTAAGCATCCGACTCTTGATTTCAGCTCAGGTCATGATCTCAGAGTTTGTGAGAGTGCACTGAGAGGGCAGAACCTGCTTGGGATTCTCTCTCCCTCTCTCTCTCTGCCCCTTCCCTGCGCACACACACACACACATACACTCAAAATAAATAAATGAACTTAAAAATAAAATAGCATTTTCTTTAAAGTTGTAGAAATTCTATTGCAGTGATTTGAACTGGAATGAATGCAGTTAACATTAAGATGCCAGAAGCCACTCAGTTTTTCACTCAGTCACATCTTTTGTTCCTTAGGTATGAACAAGCAAAGAACATCTCACAGGATCTGGAGAAGCAAGCCGCCCGAGTGCATGAAGAGGCCAAAAGGGCTGGAGATAAAGCGGTGGAGATCTATGCCAGCGTTGCCCAGCTGACGCCTGTGGACTCAGAAGCACTGGAGGTAGGGGGTGGACAACCTGTATGCACAGGGATTTGGTTGTCACCGCCATCACCCTCCACAGCACGCACCCTTGCCTCCCAGACACATGCACACCGCACGCACCCCTCACAGTCTGGGTGAAGGCTATTCTGACTGCTCTGTGATTTTCATGGGTACCTTCCTCCTCCGTCCTCCAACTAACTCAGTGGCAATATCGGGTTCTGTTTTAGATATGTTAACAGAACTTACCGAGATAAAGAATCCGGTGATTGAGGCGCCTGGGTGGCTCAGTCAGCTGAGATTCTGACTCTTGGTTGCAGCTCAGGTCATGATCTCAGGGTCGTGGGATGGAGCCCTCTGTCGGGCTCTGTGCAAAGCATAGAGCCTGCTTAAGATTCCGCCCCCCCCCCCCCCCCCACCGCCGCTCTCCTCTGCTCGCACTCTTGCTTGCTCACTGTCTCTAAAAAACAAACAAAAACAAAAAAACCTGTGATTATAAAGATTAAACATCAAAGACTCTTTAGTGATATTAATCACTCCTAAATATAAATATAAATCCAACTTATTATATATTTGTATTTATTAGAGCCAGTACACCAGGAGTGTTACTCCCAGGTACTGTCTGCTTGAGAACAAGAGAGAAATTGAAGAAAATGGTTTAAATGAAAGAACTCTTACCAGGATGCTGTTGGGCAGGTGAAATATTTGGGGGATTGGTAGTATTTTATTGCATCTGTACTCCAGTCATGAATCCTGTTCCCAGGTTCTGTATAAATTATATATATCTATGTTATATACACTTGAAATTTATTAAGTATCACTTCTTACATCTGAGGTGTTGTTGATTTTTTACCATAAAGGTTTAGCTAGGTCTCTTCAGACATGTATATACTGTATGATCTCACATATTTGAAATTTGAGAATAGGCAAAACTAATCTATGATAAAAACCAGACCAGTGGCAGCTGCATTGTTGAAAAGGGAGGTATGGAAATTAACTGGAAAGAGATACAAGGGAGTTTCCTGGTGTGGAAATATTCTATATCTTGACTGGGGAGTTGGTTACACAGGGAAATACATTTGTCAGAGCTCATTGCAGTAAGTGTTGTGCCTTTCACTGTGTCTAAAGTATACCTCTGTTTTTGGAAAAAAGGTCCAAAAAATCTTGACCTATGCTGCTCTTTTAAAAATATCTGTTGAGTCTCTCTGCCCCTCCCCTGCTCACACTCTCTCTCAAAAATAAATAAACATTAAAACAATTTTAAAGGGTGCCTGGGTGGCTCAGTCGGTTGAGGGTCCAACTTCGACTCAGGTCATGATCTCACGGTTCGTGGGTTCGAGCCCCGCATCGGGCTCTGTGCTCAGAGCCTGGAGCCTGCTGAGGATTCTGTGTGTGTGTGTGTGTGTCTCAAAAATAAATAAACATGAAAAAAAAAATGGGGGCGCCTGGGTGGCTCAGTCAGTCGAGCATCTGACTCCGGCTCAGGTCATGATCTCACGGTTCGTGGGTTCGAGCCCCGCATCGGGCTCTGTGCTCAGAGCCTGGAGCCTGCTGAGGATTCTGTGTGTGTGTGTGTGTGTGTCTCAAAAATAAATAAACATGAAAAAAAAATTGGGGGCACCTGGGTGGCTCAGTCAGTCGAGCATCTGACTCCGGCTCAGGTCATGATCTCACGGTTTGTGAGTTTGAGCCCCGCATCGGGCTCTGTGCTGACAGCTCAGAGCCTAGAGCCTGCTTCAGATTCTGCATCCCCCCACCCCACCCCACCCCCGTATCTCTCCACCCCACCTCTGCTTGTGCTCTCACGCTTTCAAAAATAAACATTAAAAAAAAAATTTTTTTTAAATATCTATTGAGTCTTAAGTGTTACAGAGTTACTAAGGCTAGTTTTTCATCAGTTTCATTGTTTTGTCTAAAATGTCACAATCTTACTTGCTTTTCACAGAATGAGGCAAATAAAATAAAGAAGGAAGCTGAGGATCTGGACCATCTGATTGACCAGAAGTTAAAAGATTATGAGGACCTCAGAGAGGACATGAGAGGGAAGGAACTGGAAGTCAAGAAGCTTCTGGAAAAGGGAAAGATTGAACAGCAGGTTGGTTTGATTTGCAGGTTGCTTCCTGTCTTGAGGCAAAATTTGAAACCGTGCGCGAAGAAGCTGTGTCTGCGATGTTACCTCAGGGCCCAGGGCAGCGAGCCCGAGGGTGTTCGGAGGAAAGTCTGTGGGGCACCCAGGGCTAGCTGCTGTAGGCGGGCAGGTGTCGGGGTGGTAGCTTGGAGGTGCCTGGTCATTAGGAGAAAAAAGGGCTTTACCTTGGAGGGTTCGTCCCCTGATCTGCCATGTGTTTGTAGACTGCTGACCAGCTCCTAGCCCGAGCAGATGCCGCCAAGGCTGTTGCCGAAGAAGCTGCTAAAAAGGGACGAAATACCTTACAAGAAGCCAACGACATCCTCAGCAACCTGAGAGGTAGGAGCAGGTCACATAATTGGGTAAATGTCTATGCTTTCTTCACTAGGGCGATTTCCGTTTTTTGTTTTTGTTTTTTTTTTTTTACCATAAGATTCTTGGAACATCTACAATATGAAAGATAATAGTATAATAAACCCCATAAATCCTTCATCTAGATTCAACAGTTATGATTTTAACTATACCTACCTCATCCCCCAGCATCCACCCTAGTTTTTTTATGCTGAAATATTTCAAAAGAAAATCTCAGAGCTCATGTCATTTTACCCCTTTATACCCCAGTGTGGGGGAGAAAAAAAAAAAGGAAATTTTCTGATGTTAGAATAATTCATGTTATCAAGATATGCCTATTTAGCTGGCTCATGTTGGTAAATAGAGATGATTTTTAATTTTCTCTGCCAAGTGCATCTCAGTGTTTTTATCTTCTTTCCTCACCCAAGATAAAAAACACATGTGCTCAGTTCACAGTATAGTGCTGGACTTGCCTCTGATAAACTAGCCCATAGGTTCTATAAATATGGAAGCTTTACCAGATAATGGTTGAGGGCGCCTGGTGGCTCAGGTGGTTAAGGATCTGACTTTGGCTCAGGTCATGATCTCATGCTTTGTGAGTTTGAGCCCCGCATTGGGCTCTGTGCTGACAGCTCAGGGCCTGGAGCCTGCTTCAGATTCTGTGACTCCCTCTCTCCCTGTGCGTCCCCTGATTGCATGCATGCTCACTCTCTGTCAAAAATAAACAAATATTAAAAAAAAATAATAAAAAAACAAGAAAATGGTGGAGTGGCTCTGGTGTCAGTGGGATTGAGTTAGAATCCCTGATCCCCCTCTTATTTCTGTGAACCCTTGGGGGAAATTATCTACCTCTTTACTCCTCAGTTCTCACTTACAAAAATGACACAGTGCCTGCATCACAGGCACACCAAAAAGCTCTTAACTCCATAGCTAAGACATAGGAAACACTAAATAAACTACAGCCTTTAACATTGGTTGCAGTGGTCGTAATGGCATACTCAGTGCTTTGCATGAAAATAAACTTTCCAGAAACATGTTCGTTCACAAGAATCTGAAGCCTTGTGCTCTGTTCTTCTCAAGGCTGCCCATGCTGGTTTTCATTTTTCTCTCCTGGCTTTCATTGTTCATAAAACAAATTCCAGTTGCAGCTTCCTGAAAGGTTCCCTTTTGGCTTGTTGAGAGTTCAGTTCAAATGTGTTCCTTGAACTTGATTTTAGATTTTGACAGGCGTGTGAACGATAACAAGACAGCTGCAGAGGAGGCTCTAAGGAGAATTCCTGCCATCAACCAGACCATAATTGAAGCCAATGAAAAGACGAGGGAGGCACAGCTGGCCCTGGGCAATGCCGCTGCGGATGCCACCGAAGCCAAGAGCAAGGCCCACGAGGCTGAGAGGATCGCCAGTGCTGTCCAAAGGGTGCGTGCTTCCCCCTTCTCCCAGACGCTCTTTGCTCATGTACTTCTCTAGTCATCTTCCAGGTTCTGTCCAGACCCCTAGAAGCCTAGCAGGCTTCTTCCTCGAATTCAGTAAAATCACCTTAAACTATCTTTATTCGTTTTTTACTAGGCAGGAGAATAGGTACATACATTGACTGAAGAGGGAGAGTCAGAATCATTGAAATCATCGAAAGAGCCCTTTAACATTTCTTCTGTTGTCTCAGTGGCAGGGTCTGTATTGTGAGTGGGGGATGGCTCCTGGACCCACAGAGCCCCTTCCACACAAACGTCAGACTCTTCTCAAACACAGTTCTTTGACATGGACAGCTGAAATTTTTTTCAGCCTTATGTAGAGTGCCAAGTCCGTCCAACTCTGAGGCCCCTCTTCCAGACGGATGTTGTATATGAGCCCCTCCTATTAGCTTCCACTGCCAGGATTCCTTCTACTCATTGTAAAGAATAATCTCTTTAAGCTGCCTCTTTCCTACTTAACGGTTAATCTGTTTTATTTAAAAGAGAGACTGGAACAGATTCTAAAATTATGTGTTTGAGAATCATATACGTTTTTTTAGTTTGCTTAGAATAGTTGGTTTAGGGATTAATTACATTTTATAAAATATTCCTATTTCGGGATCATGGTCTTTTTGTACATTGTGATGAATTGCCAAGTAGAACAAGGCTACATTTGCATTAAAAATGCATAATTTGAAAGTGTCTAATCCATGTGATGTGGAGGAGAATGTACACCGTGTAAATGTTTTATCATTTGCTAGCCACGCGACCTCAACTAACAATGGAAATAACAGAACAGGAAGTATTAAGGATAAATGAGAGGGTGCAAACAGAAGTATTTTATAAATTGTAAAATGCTATTATGTTAGGTGGTAAGGCTGGCTTTTCTTTCATTCCTGTTATTTGGAACCCAAATAAATGATAGTGTAACTCAACATATGGTATAATTTACTGCTCCGTTCTTTCTGGATTGTATTTTTGATCCATTTTACAGATTATAAAAGGTGTGGGAGCATACTTTAGAAAAAGGAAAGCTTTTTTTTTTTTCATTAGTAGTTATTTATTTTATGCCTAGAATGCTACCAGCACCAAGGCAGAAGCTGAAAAGACATTTGCAGAAGTTACAGACCTGGATAACGAGGTGAACGATATGTTGAAACAACTACAGGAAGCAGAAAAGGAGCTGAAGAGAAAACAAGATGATGCTGACCAGGATATGATGATGGCAGGGATGGTAAGCAGTTTGTTTTGGCCTATTTGCTTCTGGAAGGAAGTGAAGGGTGATCAATAAATAAGATCCCCATCCTGTTAAGAAATGTCTCTTTCGTATTGACTTTTGTATCTCATTGCTTTTTGGGGCCATGAATTGGCCTAGTAGCTGACATAGAAGACAAAGAATTTGGACCCCCTGCCAGGTTGTTGCACAATTGTCCTGTCCCCAAGCTTCTCTCAACTAAAAGCAAAACATTCTTTTACACATTTGAAGCTTTAGGACATTAAAAAGTACATATTTATATTTTTGGAGGGATGCTTCATTGATGGTATAAAATCAAAAGGAGTACAACGAAAAGTTGAGGTCCTTCCTACTCTTGTTACCCCAGCAACTTGCTTTCTAGGGGCAAAGACCAGTTTCTCATGTTTCATTTTTAAAGATGACAAAACATACCAAACTTACTTCCAGTTTGATTTTTTTTTTTTTAACCTTTTGTGATGTTGTTGGTAACAAAATTAACTCATTGAATGCATGGCCTAATGAAGAACGAGAGTCCGTTTTTCTATTTTATGCTATATGTTGCTTTCAAAAGACTTTGATGGAGTCACAATAGAAAGAACTTTTCAGTTCAGTCGGATTACAATCACAGGAATGATACACATGAACGTGTTTAATTGTGCACTTTCAGTGCAAGCAAGGGACCTTTCTTCCACTTTTGAAAACCAGACTTTCTAGTCTGGCTCATTTTCACCTTGGGACAGAAAGGAGAACTATGATCCTGTTTATCTAGGCAAAGAAGACTCTAGGGAAGTGATATCAGGAAGCATCCCTTTGCAAATACCTAATTTTATTGTGCTTTTTGGGTTTTGTTTTGGACTGCCTTAATTTTCTGTAGCAAAGTTTATGGCTGAAATGGAAATTACTATATAGTAAAAAAAAATATCTGTTTCTCAGATGTGCTGAGCATCTCTAGATTTCATTTTTAATGTGGTTGTAGAACATTAGATTCAGAGACTGTTGAAAGAAGGAAAAGGATATATTCTTAATGAGCTTCAAAGGAAGGGTATGGATTCAATTCAAAGGGTGGAAGTGGATCCATCTTTTGTTTCTTTTGGTAAATAGCTTCCAAGGAACACAAAGCACCCTCACATACACTGTCCCACTTACATTTACGTCAGTCCTGAAAGACACAGCGTCAAGCCACTTTTGTTTAAATATTTTTCTTAACCAGAAGAGCAAAGCTTACAGTTGTCCTGGAACAGGAGGCTGGAGACCACAGGTTAAATGCAGTAGTGTCGCTGTCCACAGGCCATAGCAGTCATTTACCCCTCTCCTGGTATACACACAGAAAAGCCTATCGAGACTAAGAATGGCTGTGATTTCAACAGAGATTAATCATTTATCTGTGAAGGTTTTTTTCCTCTTTTTCTTTTTAAAAATCCTACATTGTTTCTATCCAAAAACGTTGCATTATCTTGAGCCAAAAACTAGGAAAAACAATCATGTGGTAGGGAACTCAAAGCCACTCATTTATATCCTGGCTAGATTTATTTGTGAGAGCATCTGTTTTCTGATATTTAGACACTTCCTCTTCCATTGCCATTTCCCATGACTCATGCACAGTGTATTTGTTCAGGTTTCATGGAACTTTCCCAAATATATTTACCTTTGGTTGATTTTAAAAATGTAAATTGTATTGCCCCAGTTTGTGTGGGTACGTGCACACCCGTGTGTGCGCACAGGCACGTGTGGTTGCAGGGGGCGAGGGTGTTCTAGAGGGTGTCACTTGCTTATGAAAATTTTTTGAGAATACAACATTTCTAATCAAGTTTCTAAGATAGTCAAGTCTCTAAGAGTGTCCTGAAGGACATATTTCTGTTCTAAAATGTAGTTTTTATACTCATCCTTAAAAATAACTTGTTTCTGCTTGATGAAATATATTATGAATATACTGTGTATTCTTGGGTGAGAAAGTGGGGAAAGGAAATAATATTGGTCTTTTTGAAATACAAATACACTCAGTGTAGGCATGCGGACTGCCTACTCATGACAGTCATATGAATTAAAAATAATAACATTTCACCATGAAGATAGGATCAAAAAAAAAAAAAAACCCTACAGTGAGAGATTATAGTTTCATGAGTTAGGAAAAAAGCATCTGAAAATTGGACTTGTTGGCTGATTAGGGGCTGATTCTTCATTTCAAGAAGATGAAGACACATCATTGGGACTGTTGTTTTCATCTGCCCTTCTCTCTGTACAGGCTTCACAGGCTGCTCAGGAAGCCGAGATCAATGCCAGAAAAGCCAAAAACTCCGTCACCAGCCTCCTCAACCTGATTAATGACCTCTTGGAGCAGCTGGGTAAGTAGCTGGAGAGCCATTTTAGGCAGGATCTCAATTTTGTGCATTGTTTGTTCTTGGGGTCTGGTATAGTTGTCACAAAAGCAGATATTACAGCATGAGTATTGTGTGAACCGAAACGTGACTTTCGGTTGTATTAATTCAACAAATACTTCTTCCGTGGCATATGATCTAAGTACTGGACTCTGACCAGGACTTCTAAAATTAGGAAGATAGGTTGCCAGAGTGGCTCATTTATGGTCGATGTTTATGATACATTGAATAGCTCATTCTGCTGGCAGAGTGTCTTTAAAAGATTTAGAGTGAGGGATTTCAGTGGCAGAATAAAAGAACACTTTAAACTGGTGATGACTTCATTGCCTGGAATTCTCTTTGCTAATTAAAAGGATAATCTGACAGTTTTTTAAAGAGTCAGATTATTTGATTATTCTCTTACTGATAGAATAAGGAAATATGAGCATGTTGAAATGCTCTTTTAATCTAGTTTAATAGGGAGCAGACTTCATTATAGGACAGATGTACTTTTGTCACAAGCCTTCATTATAAAGTGGTAACAATCCAGCCAACACAGCTTTGTAGCAAGGCATTCTGTTTTAATTCGCCAGCCTTTAAGGTTTGGTCACTTTTTCTTTTGGAGCAGGGGGAGGTGGGGGGGAGGTATATTTTTTATCTGTCTCAAATACCAAAAATAATAAATAATATGCTAACAGATGGGTTTTAAAATGACAGGAAGCTAGAGGAGGTAGCTTTTTGTGGGAAGAGCTAGATTTTAGAGTTAGTCAGACTTGGGTAGGAATCTTTGTTTTGTTGCCTTGTAAACTGCAAACTTGGGCAAATGAGTTAACATCTGAGAATCACTGGCATAAGATGGTCTCGTGAGAATTTAATCAAGTACAGTATGCGTAACGTGCTGATCACCGTGTGGCTGTCTGCTCTCATTAATTATGGAAGCAATTCCTTCCAAAAGAACCTCTTTTTCTTGCTAAAGTGAAGCTTTTGCTGAAATTATTTCAGCATTTCATCCCTGGCCATTTTCCATAGGAGGACTCCAAGTAGTGTCTAACTCCTAAAGGCAGGACATGACTCCCAAAACCAATGCAGCTTCCCTGGAATCTAAGAGCTGAGGGCTTAGAGTTCAGCTTAAAGATTCTTATGTTCGTCAGATGGCATTAAAATGGCATACAGATAACAGTTATTGCCATTTTTATGTTTATATATGTAATCAGATGACCTTCAAAACCACAAGTGAGACTTAAGGTCTTGAACACGGCACCTGTGTATTTAGAAAGCATTTCACAAAAACTGTTTTCTCAGAGAAAAAAACTATCCAGCCCAGTATCCGTTATATATAGGCTCTGACCTGTCCTAACTTAGCAAGGTCAGCATTTGTCGTTGGTCTGCATTGACCACACCCTTGCACAACACGAACAGTCTACACATCACACGTGCAGGCCGACTCTGCTTGGGGGTGGCTGGGGGTCTGTGTTTATAGAAGAGGTGAGTGGAGTTACTTGTGGAGTGATGTGATAACTCTTACTGAATGCATCTATTTCCCTCTGTGTCCTTTCCGACTCTACAGGGCAGCTGGACACAGTGGACCTGAACAAGCTGAATGAGATTGAAGGTACCCTGAACAAAGCCAAAGATGAGATGAAAGTCAGCGATCTAGACAGGAAAGTATCTGACCTGGAGAATGAAGCGAGGAAGCAGGAGGCTGCCATCATGGACTATAACAGAGATATCGAGGAGATCATGAAGGACATTCGCAACCTGGAAGACATCAAGAAGACCCTACCGTCTGGCTGCTTCAACACCCCGTCCATTGAAAAGCCCTAGCGTCATCGCGTAGGGCCGGAAGGCAGCACCCCCCGACCAGGGAGCCGTTGTGAGGCCATAGAGTGCCTTAACACAAAGATGACATTTCTCAGACCCCCACTTCTCTGCTGCTCTCCACCACTGTCCTTTCGAACCAGGAAAATTCACAAAGCTTAAAAAGAAACAAGTCAGATATCATGAATCGGGAACAAAGGGTTTTATCTGATAGTCTCTCTTCCACGGAAGGCACTCCCTTACCCACACTTTCCCTTCCGAGTTGCGTGAGGACGTGGCACCTTACGGTATCGTACGGTGGCGTAAACGCTTCGTGGGAACCATTGTCCGCCAGGGCTGAGCAAGTAGCCCTCCCCTTCTCACTGATACCAACAGAACTCCTCAGTCTCAGTACTCTTGTTTCTATGAAGGAAAAGTTTGGCTACCACTAGTAGCATTGTGATGGCCAGTATATCCAGTCTATCGATAAAGAAAATGCACCTCCATCTACTACCCCTCCTTCTTTTAAGCAAAAGGAAATAAACATCCTGTGCCAAAGGTATTGGTCATTTAGAATGTCAAGAGCCATCATCAGTTGTTTTAGCTATTTTGAGTATAGGACACTGAGCCATCCACGGGTAAGGATGCAATTATTTATGACAGTCTCCAGGAGAATGAGGCTGCAGAAGTAGGCTGAACATTTTCTTGTATGTTAATAATTTGACTAGGAAGATAAACGTTTTTCAGATCTTTGGGCAGCTGATAAGTCTGGATGGGCAGCTTGCACTCACCATAGACATCTTCTGATATTCCTATAAATGGAATTTATACAGAAGTAATAGGGATATGATAACCACTAAAGTCTTTTTCAAAATCAAACCAATTCTTAGAGCTTTTTTTAGTACATTAGTCTTGGAACTAGTGCTGTTAATCCGGTAGAGAGAAGTTGGCCCCTGAGATCTTGACAGACACACACAGAACAAGCCTCCTCATCCTAGTCTTTCCTGGCAAAGGGATGAAACTTAGATGCAGCCTGTATTGTCAGGATCCCACATACCCGTTTTTCTTCCACTGGGGAGAGATGACGCCTTTGACCCTTATCCTCAATTAGCTTCTGACGTTCCCAACTTCTAGAATCTCTCTAAACAGTTTGCCAAATCCTGGTGGCAAATACTTGCACTCAGTATTTCACACAGCTGCCAACACCATCTAGCTCCTGCACTTTGTGATTTAAACCCACTCTAAACCTTCCCTCCAAGTGTGGAGGGGAGACCCATCGGTGGAGTTGCCTCGTTGGCTTCTCAACTTTTGATCCTCAGCTCTGTGGTTTTCTTGCAAGATCACAGTGTGACGATTCCCTGCCACACAACCCCTCCCTCCTACCAGCCCACCTTTGAGATTCATATATAGCCTTTAACACTATGCAACTTTGTACTTTGCGTAGCGGGGGGAAAGAAACTATTATCTGACACACTGGTGCTATTAATTATTTCAAATTTATATTTTTGTGTGAATGTGTTTTTTTTGTTTATCATGATTATAGAGTAAGGAATTTATGTAAATATACTTGGTCCTATTCCTAGAATGGCACTGTCTGTTCACTTCTTCCCTCCATTTTTCCTCCTCACTGGCACAACGTGTCTGGATACCTCCTGCCCTGCCGCCTGCAATTCTTTGCGTTGCATTTGTTCCCCGTGGCTCTGCTCCTCGCCTTGTGTTTGCAGCATCTTCATTTCCTAATGTCGATATCGACCTGCTTTCCTGCCACACGCAGCCGCTCAAAAGAGGTACCTCACACCCTCTTCCACTGCAATCCTGTGACCTTAAACTGCGGCATGCTGTCGTTCCTAATGCCCGCTCCAGGGCAGGTATGTCAGGTTGACAGAACATGGTGGGATTAGGACATTTTGCCCATTGGTATCTTCAGCATCGATGTGGGTCAAGCCAGGAACGAGCTAGGAATGCCCTGACACTCTGACCCAGATGGGTCATTTTGATAAGGGAGTGCACGATCACTGAGTGCTCATAGGGCATCAGGGACAGTGTGCACAGACAGACAGGATGGGAGCAGTCATGCCAGTCCGTTCTCCCCTTTCCGCCTCCGTGCATACCGGAGTTGACTACAAGCGTTTCGACTTGGCATACCCCTCGCTTTCCCTCTGCTGCTTCTCCCCGGCCTCTCCTACTGTGGCCCAAGGCGCGGGTCTTTCTTGCCAAGTTTTCACATCAGTGTTCCCTAGCCAGCTCCTCTTATTAAGTGGCCACATCCTAACAGAGACATTTTGTTCAAGGTTACAGGACAATGACTATAGATAGACTGCCAAGATAGTTTCCCTCTGGCCCGTGGGTCAGCCTCACACACCAGTAAGTCTTAGGCCACAGTGAAAATTGGGTTTTTGTTTTTTTCTTCATTTTGTTTGGTTGCTTTTCTCCATCTGTGTAGTATATTTTTAAACAGAATTTTATTTTTAAAATAAAAGCTCTTTATAAGGCAATACCTTCATTACACTCCTGCGGTATACATGATTTTGTTGTATAGTTCCAGTTATCTGTATTTTACATCATAAAATCGACAGGGTGGCTGCTGCAGAATGCTGGGTGTCACAGGGGACACAGACAGCTGTTCCCTGGAATTGTTTCTTCTAATTCCAACTGTGGCCCTTTTGTATGTGCCTTCACTTTAGTTGTTTGCCTTAATCTCTACAGTCTTGCTCTCCAGGGTGGTGAATAAAATGCAACACTTGGCATTTTTTTTATGTTAAAAAAAAAAAAACAAACCAGTATTTTATTTATAATAAAATCTGAATATTTGTAACCCATTATATTTGGTGTGGCCTGAGTGTGGTACTGGGGACACAGGATGTTTTAAAAGGTTGAAGAGAAAGCTGCTCATAATATCTTATTGGGGTGACTTATTTTCTTGAGAACAATCCAATATGTGTGTATATATGTGTGTATATGTATCCATATAATGTATGTGTGCGTATGTGTATCTGTATAATGTACGTATGTACGTGTGTGTGTGTATCTGTATAGTGTATCTGTGTGTACATATCTGTATAATGTATGTACATGTGTATAGATGTGTCTGTATAATGTGTGATGTACGTGTGGGTGTATATGTATCTGTGCATATGTTCTGTGTACAGATAACATATGTAAGTACATATACACATACACATATATATTTATATTTACCCTTCTCAGATAGGGATACTTTGGTGTGGTCCAGAAGTAGGCAAACTTTTTCTCTAAAGAGCTAAACTGTAAATACTATAGGCTTTGTGAGCCATACAGTGTCTATTACAACTACCGTGCTATTGTAGCAGGGAAGTGGCCCTGAACGGTGTGTAAATGAGTGAGTATGGCTGGAGTCCAGAAACAGTCATGGGCCTGTGGGCTGCCATTTACCAGACCCCCCCCCCCACCCCGAGACTCTTAAAATTATTTGGGTGTCTTAAGTTAGCAGCTGTATGTAACAAGTTGTCTTTCTCCCTTTAAATATGCATATAACTTCAGCTAAAGGGGGTTCTTCAGATGATGGAAAACACTCTCAAACATAATGGAATGAAGAGAAAAAGGAAGTAATGTGCTGAACCGGCAGGCCAGAAGTAGCTCCTTGTACCTCACTCCTTCTG